>NC_137347.1:45250472-45570472 GCF_965287045.1 Carcharhinus amblyrhynchos
GCCTTTCTCACTCAGTGTTTCCTCCTGAAAGATGTGATCAGGCAAACATGTTAACTATTTATTAAAACCTGGTCCTAATTTAAAAAAGAACCTTCACAGCCAGTGCTAATGGCCACAGTGAAATGAAAGAATAGTTTAGTGTGGTGTTTCTATAGGGCTGTTAGATCTGCCCTATTAAAGAGGGGCCAGCTGCTTTGCATGCAGATTTCTGTTGTCTGGTTGTAATTCTGTCCATGTTGGGAACTGGCTGAGGCTCTGATTTTTTTTATCTTTTAGGGCAAACCAACTCAAATGAACTCAGGGACAAAGTAAACAGGGCAGCTCCCCAAAAGGAGGGAGGGGGGGAACAGTCTGAACAGAAACAAAGTGCAAAGGAATCTTAAAACATCAAATCGAAATGTGATTATCGAGGAGAGGTCTGATTGAACCTGGACTGCCCCCGCTCTTTGTAAATTCCAATTGTCCGAATTGTTCCATTGTTTAAACGCTTTGTCCTTTTACTTTACAGTTTTTTTCTCCCCAAGTGAACCTCAGTGCAGTGAAATAGGAGGAACCAGCCTCCAAATACCGTCATTGCCTCAACATCACATCAAAACCCAGATTGCACCTCCCTAACTCTGCAACAAGTACACGGCTCCCCCAAGTGGCTCAGGGAAGGACTCGCTGAAATAAAGGCCAATATTCCATAGAATGCAGAGCACAGAAAAAAGGCCATTCGGTCCAACTGGTCTGTACTGGTATTATATTCCTCAAGAGTCTCCTCCCAATCCTATTCATCTCACCCTATCAGCATCTCCTTCTATCCCTTTCTCCCCATGCATTTATCCAGCTTCCCCTCAGCAGCTTTTGGGTGGTGGTGAGTTCCTCATTCTCCCTGTTCTCCGGGTAACGGATTCTGTTCAATGTGTTCGTGACTTTACGGGTTGCAGGGGAAAACCAAACAATTAAACCAATCCTCAGCTCTTCCAGTTCATGGCTGGGATTTTCCAGCCATTCCCGCCAGTGGGATTTTCTGGTCCTGTGGAAAGTGACCCCAGGTGTGTAGGCTACTTGAACGTTGAAAAAACAGGAGATTGATTCACTTCCCGACCACAGCAAATACAGGGTAGAAACTCTTTGAGTTCAAACATCAATTTATTCAGTGATATTTACTTGGTACAGCTGCATGCGTATGGCTTTGTGACTTAATGTTGAATGGTGAGTGTGTGTATAAGTGTGAGTGAGTGACAGTGAGTGTGTATGTGTGTGTGTGTTAGTGCCTTTCTAAGTGCAAAGCTCACACAGTTCAGTGGTGATGCAGCTCCAAACAGAAGTATGGTCCCATGTGCATTCTACCAACTCTTTTTCTACATCTGTGTGTAACCACCAGAGAAAATCAGAGTTTTCTGTTGTACTTCAGTGATGGAATATTACCTCAATATTTGCTCCTGGCGCAACTTTGTCAAGAAGCCTAATAGACTGTTAATTAAGTCTGGACCTTGTAGGAGTTTGTCAGTCAAAGAAATCCCTTATACACAGCAGCATAGTCAAATACAATACTTGTCTTCTTATCATAGAATCCTACAGTGCAGAATGAGGCCATTCAGCTCCTCGAGTCTGCACCGACCACAATCCCACCCAGACCCTATCCCTGTGACCCCACATATTTACCCTCCTAATCCCCTGACACTAAGGGGCAATTTATCATGGCCAATCAACCTAACCCACACATCTTTGGATTGTGGGAGGAAACGGGAGCACCTGGAGGAAACCCATGCAGACACGGGGAGAACATGCAGACTCCACACAGACAGTAACCTGAGGCCAGAATTGAACCCAGGTCCCTGGCACTGTGAGGCAGCAGTGCTAACCACTGTGCCACTCCTTAGTCTCTATGATATCCCCTCTCTCTCTTCTTCATCATGTACCACATTCTCCGTCATCACGGTTTAGTTATTCCTGAGGAACTTCCTGTGTATAATCCTTGTCAAAAGTGTCTTTGGTGAAATTTTATAGCCTCGATGAGAGCACTTTTTCTTGTTGAATTTCTTAAGGTTTGAATCACGTTGTTCTGCAGTTTACTTGTTTATTTGTCGGTTTCAGAATGGCAGCTATACAGAATAATGTCCATCCCCCTGTTTGACAGTAATTGATGTTGCATCCATAACCTGACAATCTCCCTGATATCTCAACATCAATCCATGTTCATTAAACTCCTCATTAAACTGCTGTTTAGCAGTTCTTCCAGGTTTGTTACAGAAATCCTCTAAGCTATGACATGCATTTCTTTCTTTTATGATGTGCAACACCCAATACTATTGCTGCTGACTTGAATTTTATCAATAGCACATTTTCATAATACAACCACACAATCACAAGGTATCTGAAGCATTACGATACAGGCTTAGGAAACGTCATTTGCTTGAAATTTGCTAGCATGTTGGCAATTTTTAAACAAACTTTCCATTTGCTTTTTTTAAAGTTGTCAATATTGCAATGAAAAGTTCAGTTAATGTCGGCATTATTATCTACAATCCTGTGCCTGTTCTTCAATTTACACATCTTAGTGAAGTTTTCCCTCGGCTCGATAACTGCACAGTAATTGCTCATTTCTCTATCCACCACATTTCAACAGCAGTTTAGTTTTTTTTTACCTTCAGGCTGTCTATTTGTTTTTGTCTGGTGCTGTTTCTGCTTAACTGAATCTGACTGCACGATTGTATGCAGCCTATCATCTTTCGTCTCTCTGTCGCTCTGCGTCACGTCCACTTCTTTCAAAAGCTGTTCTCTCTGAAATTAATTTGTGATCCTGCAAATTATTCTACCTCAAGATCTCCAAGTTCATACCCTTTTGGTGCCTTTCCCAGCTCAGTTACCTTGCTGAGTAATCATGTCACCACCTGGCCCAAATGTTCAAAAAATATATCTTTTATATTTGATGCTTTTCTCAAAGCAGCGGTTTTCCTATTATTTCTTTCAAATCATTTTGTTTCTCATTACATTCAAACGTGAATGTCTTAACCCCAAAGCCTCCCCCACCCTCCTCCCTGCCCCCACCCTTCTCCCTGCCTGCAGGAAACTCTGGAAAGATGATAAAATGAAGGGAAATACTTGGTCAACATCACTCACAATGACATCACTGCTGAGTGTGCAACCTTCTCCAAATATTCCAATCAAATCCTTTCATTAACTCTCTCTATTCTCCGGAGAAAAGAGCCTCAACCTGTTTAACCCTTTCTGATAAATCTCACTCCCAGTTCTGGTACATCAGGGCAGAATGAGATTGTGGATTTGTAAATTTGTGAAGCAATTCAACATCAGCAGAAATTAAAGCTTCTTTTTATGTGGAAAAATTTTTGAACTTGGGAAACTTGCTCTGGATTGGATGCATTACTTTTCATTTTGGATTTGGGCCACGTCTGTACACACTGGAGCTCCAGAGCAGCAATAGATCCCATCATGACTGTGAATTGTCCGTGCTGCTTTCACTCTGCGGGCAGGTCCCACCTCTCACTCACATTCAGTGCCATCAGCTGGACACTAATCTCGCCACCAACTCAGTTAGGGCAACATGCGTTCGCATCAAGTTCAGGACGTGTAAATTAATAGTTATGCTAACCCTGTAAAGAGCCTTGATTCGACCATGAAGAGAGGATGGGGCACAGTTCTGGGGCTAGACTTTTAATTTAGAGTCAGAAAATATCCAAAAGATAAAGAGCGCTCTCTACCTTCTGACCATCTGACTGAAACTCCTCCACTGGGAGAGTCCATTGTTTGTCTTCCCTGTGTATCAACGGCCATTCATCATGTGAGCAATGGCCATTCGTCATGTGATCAATGGATATTCATCATGTGATCAAAATGCCCTCAGGTTTTGAAATCTTTTCATCCAGAAACTAAGAGACAGACTCGACAGAACACCAGCAACGACATCACGCCAAAAAGAACGGCTACGTCATCTTTACTCTTCAAGGCTATTTTCACAGTAATTTATTGCACTGTTAATGTAATCTTACTTGTCACACTAAGAAATAAACTTTTTAAAGTCTTTTAAAATCCTCCTCCAATCTGTTTCACGTGGCCCCAAGTTCACCTGTAAGAAATGGAAAGAGAAGATGCTGGAAAATCTCAGCAGGTCTGGCAGCATCTGATCCAGATGACCCTTTGTCAAAGCTTTGGGCTCGAAATGTCAACCCTTTTCTCTCCTTACAGTTGCTGCCAGATCTGCTGAAATTTTCCAGCGTTTTCTCTTTTGGTTTCAGATTCCAGAATCTGCGATAATTTGCATTTTTTTTCACCTGTAAGAAACTGGATGTCCAGCTGTGACAGCCATTGTTGTATGTCTACATAACCGACTGAACCGTCTCCCTGCAATCAACCCCAGTTTGACCCAAACAATCTGAATTTAACTGAACTTCAAGTTCAAAATGGGAAAAACTCCTTCCTTCACTTGATTCTTCAAATCATGTGGGGAACTTTTCTGTTTGGTTTTTGTTCTTGTTGGAGTGCACTACCTTCTTTAATTGTATCTTTCTTGGGTGTATTTTGTGTATTACCTGAATGTAGATTTTGCAGGATAAGATAGTGAATAAATAATTCACCCTAATTAAATCCAAGCCTCTTTCAAACTGACCAACACCGTCAGGGAGTTTGGGAGTGCACACAACTTCTCAAAATCAAACAATGCTGATTCTGGACAGAGAGAAGAGGCGATTGGGGATTTCTCTCTCTCTCTCTCTCTGGCTCTCTCATGTCTCTTTGTAACAGGACAGTCATGTAAATTTCTTCTCTGGACATATTCTCAGTGCTCAGCCCATCATGGGCCAGGAGAGTCACCACAATATGTGAATTCAGTCGCTTCTCCAAAAATAACAGGGCCTGGATATTATAATTCATAAAAACTCATCTAAATCCTGCAAATCAATGTCCTGCCTGAAATTATACCCCTGAAAGACACTTTCCAGGTTCGATTCCTTGCTTGGCTCGCTGTCTGTGTAGGGTCTGCACATTCTCCCTGTGTCTGTGTGGGTTTCCTCCAGATGCTCTGGTTTCCTCCCACAGTCTGAAAGACATGCAGGTTAGATGGATTGTCAATGCTAAATTCTCCTAATCTGAACAGGTGCCGGAGTTTGGCAACTAGGGGATTTTCATAGTAACTTCATTGCAGTGTTAATGTATGCCTATCTGTGATATTAATAAGTAAACATGGTTAGATGTTTCCAACATTATAACAGTGACTACATTTCAAAAGTGTTTCATGTTTTGAAATGTCCTGAGGTGATGAAGGAACTTCTGAAATGAAGTATATTTATCTTTCACTGACTGAGACCAGGTCAGTAACGGGATTGGTTGCCTGGATCAATCCTCGGGGGAACCAATTGCTGTAGCGTGCTTGGATTTCCGAAAGGCATTTGATAAAGGGCCACTGAAAATGTTACTGCACCTGGACTGCTGGAGGTGGAGGTGATATTTCAGCATGAACAGAGGATGGGTGAACAGACAGGAAGCAAAGGTTAGGGATAAAGGTTACGGGGAGAAAGCAGGATTAGGCTATTGTATTGGATGATCAGCCACGATCGTAATAGATAGCGGAGAAGGCTCGAAGGGCCAAATGGCCTCCTCCTGCTCCTATCTTCTATATCTCTATAAAGTGATATTTTCAAGTTGACAGGATGTGACTGGTGCTGCAAGGATCAGTGCTGGGGGCCACTGTTATTTACCACCCAGACCAATGACCTGGACAAAGGGACTGAGGATAATGTATCCAAATTTGCTAATGATACAAAGCTAGGTGAGAATGTGAGCTGCCCTGAGATCACAGATAGGTTACAGAGAGACAGGGACAGGTTTGGTGAGTAGGCAGCGAGGTATTAGATCTGATATAATGTGGGGGAGTGTGATGTTACATTTCTGTGTGAAACTGATGAACGCTGATGTCTATGATCAGATAATGAACACAGAAAACCAACACACAGATGCAGCAAGCAATTAGGGAGGCAAACGGCATGCTGGTTTTTATTTGAAGGGCATTGGAGTACAAGAATAAAGAAATCTTGCTGCAGTTGGACAGGTTCTTGGTGAGACCAGATCTGGAATACTGGGTGAAGCTGTCATCTCCGCATTTAAGGAATAACCATACCAACCTTGGAGGCAAAGCAGTGAATGTTCATTAGATTGGACCCTGGGATGAGGGCGTTGTCCTCAGATCAAACGCTTAGTGAATTGATCTATATTCTCTGGCGTTTAGAATAATACAAGGTGACCTCATTGAAACCTATAAGATTCCAAAGAGGCTTGACCAGGTGGACACTGAGAGAGAGTTTCTGCTGCTCGGGAATCTGGAACACGAGGCTCAGTTTCAGGATGAGAGGCCGATCTTTTAGAACTGAAATGAGGAGAAATTTCTTCACCCAAAGGGTTGTGAATCTTTGAAATTCTCTACCCCAGGGGGTTGTGGGTGCTCCATCACAGAATATATTTAAGGTTAGGATCAGCCCATTTTTGGTCTCTGAATGAATTAAGAGATGTGGGGAATGGGCAGGAAAATTGAGTTAAAGTCCAACACCGTACAAAGGCGGAGCTGGCTCGAGGGACCGAATGGTCTACTCTTGTTGCTATTTCGCAGGATCTTATCTCTCAAAAAGGCATTGGCCCATGGCCCTGTGAAGTTACAATCAAGTCTAAATGTCAGGCACTATTTGTAATGGATCGACCCTCAAAACACCCAATCTTAGCCACATCAGAAAAGCTTTCCTGGGTTTAATCAATGGAGGAATATTGGATAGTATTTTCTGACTGGGTTGCGCCCATCTTTGGGTATGACACAGTGATACAGTTGGGAGTAAAACAAATAGTGTGATTGGCGCCGGTTTTCAGGACAGACACCATTTTATGAGCGCAGGATCTCCGCGCATTCAGCCTCTTGCTGCAAATGGGCGGGGCACTGATTATTTCATTTAAATACAATCCCTTTTGAATGTGTTCGGTGAACCGGGCGCTCAATCATCCATGTCTGCTTCCCTTTATAACCTCAGCGGGAAAGGTTCTCGCCAGTGAGGAATAAACATTTTCCCCATGAATGGGGAGCAGTCAACTTGGCCTCACCGGTGGAACCAGAGACCATTGAGATCCTCCAGGGAGGCTGAGGGCAAGAGGGTGTCCCTTGGGCAGTGCCAGACTGACACGTGGGTCAATGCCCACTGGACAGCGCCAGTGAGGACGGGACCAATGGGGAGAGCGGGCCCACTGCCACTCTGCAGTGATCTGTGAGGGAAGACAGTGAGGCCGACATCAGTGGGGGAAGGGGGCCCACAATCGGTTTGGGTGGCAGGAGGTTTGGCTGGAGCTGTACCTCGGACCGTGAACCCCCCCTGATTGCTGTGGGACGGAGCTGCTTCAGAAGCCTGCAGCAGCAGAGGCCTGACAGCTCTATCTTTTCTGTCAGAGGTCTGCACATGTGCACTATCTCCCTCTGCAGGCTTTCAGGCATGTTAAGCCCTGCCCACAGGCTTCTGCAGCGAGCAACAGACTCACTCAAAATTTTGCAGCCAGAGTGCAGGGGGAGGGAGGGGCTGAGAAAATGTGCCCAAAAAAACAGATCTGAAACTTTCCCAGTTCCACACCTACTCGGCACTTCGAAATAAAATGGTAAAAATTCCCACTATTATCTTTATACAGCTCAGCCCGAGATATAAAAATTACTGTATTATAATGTATGTGTGTTCACTGAAGCAAAAGGAACATAAGGAACTAACGATATAAATAAATGATGAACCTAGCAACTAAATTAAAATACAATAAAATTTTAATTATTTTATTTCTGAAGATGAAATCAGACATTGCATCTTGTCAGTTGTATTTTATTGTTGGAAACTATGGGAGGGAATAAATCAATGAGATGAAAGAAGAGATTCAGTAATTCAATTTTATTACATTGTGTCCATAACTGAATCATAAAATACTTTGTGGATCTTGTCCAAACTTACAGTATGTCCCTCACACTCTGTTCCAGTCCTTTGAAGTCACTTACATCTAATAAAATCCCTGCCCAGATTTATAGCTGTGTTTATTTGTGTTCAAAATTAAAAATTACAGGACCTGCAAAATATGTAATTAGATAAAAGTCCGCATCTCATAATGGATTGAAAATTCAATTTGGAAAGTTAATATTTATCATCCTGTGGGTCATAATTCTATTCTGTTGGTGCTGCTAATATATTTAACAGCATAATAATCAGGATTTTATTTTAGCAACTCTGGGGAAGAGAGCCAATTATTTCCTTCAGTGCGTTTCCCCATCCCTCGTAACGTCGTGCAGAGTTTCTGCTTCTTACATGGCCAACAGGTGAACTTGAAGCAAATCAAAATCATCATTTAAACAACAAGTCAGGAGCTGTAGGTTGCCTTTTTAAGAATACACAGAGAGGATCAAGTCACGGAACTCGCTAAATACCAGCACGGAATTGGCAATTTTCCACAAAATCATCGGCTCCAAAGACCCCCTCCCTGATGAACAATGTATTCTCTGTCTGTTCTGAGTAAGAGGTCAGTGACAGCATGCTCTCCACTCTGGAAACCCTGGATGAACCTGTATCTGGGGTCTCCATTGCAATGTCAGAGCGGCTTTCTCGGAAGTTAACCCACAGAAAGCAACTGGCCCGGATCGGGTACCTGGACAAACACTCAGATCCTGCGCTGATCAGCTGGTATTACAACAATCTGAGGTCCCTATCTGCTTCAAGAAGATGACAATCATCCTGCTACCTAAGAAAAGCCTAGCAGCGTGCCTTAATGACTATCGTCCGGTGGCTCTGATATCCATCATTAAGAAATGCTTTGAAAGGTTAGTCATGGCACGAATCAATTCTAGCCTCCCGTGCCGCCTGGATCCACTACAGGTTTGCCTACCGTCGCAACAGGCCTACAGCAGACACCATCTCCTTGGCCCTGCACTCAACCCTGGAACACCTAGATAACAAAGACACCTGTATAAGACTCCAATTTTTTGACTACAGCTCAGCCTTCAACATCATTATTCCCACAAAACTCATCTCCAAACTCCGTGGCCTGGGCCTCGGCTCCTCCCTCTGCGACTGATTCCTGAACTTCCTAACCCACAGACCACAATCAGTAAGGATAGGCAACAACACCTCCTCCACGATCAACCTCAACACTGGTGCCCCACAAGGCTGTGTTCTCAGCCCCCTGCTATACTCCTTATACACCTGGGACTGTGCGGCCAAATTCCCCTCCAACTCAATTTTCAAATTTGCTGATGATACCACCGTAGTGAATCGGATCTCAAGCAATGATGAGACTGAGTATAGGAATAAGATCGAGAATCTGGTGAACTGGTGCGGCGACAATAATCTCTCCCTCAGTGTCAACAAAATGAAGCAGATTGTCACCGACTTCAGGAAGCATAGTGGAGAACATGCCCCTGTCTACTTGAACAGGGATGAAGTAGAAAGGGTCGAGAGCTTAAAGTTTTTAGGTGTCCAGATCACCAACAACCAGTCCTGGTTCCCCCCATGCCAATACAATAGTTAAGAAAGCTCACCAACACCTCTACTTTCTCAGAAGACTAAAGAAATTTGGTATGTCAGTTACAACTCTCACCAACTTTTACAGATGCCCCATCGAAAGCATTCTTTCTGTTTGTATCACAGCTTGGCATGGGCTCCTGCTCTGCCCAAGACTGCACAAAACAACAAAAGGTCATGAATGTAGCCCAATCCATCACACAAACCATTGACTCTGTCCATGCTTCCCACTGCCTTAGCAAAGCAGCCAGCGTAATTAAGAACCCCATGCACCCCGGACATTCTCTCTTCCACCTTCTTCCGTCAGGAAAAAGATGCAAAAGTCTGCAGTCACGTACCAAACAACTTAAGAACAGCTTCTTCCCTGCTGCTGAATGGACCTACCTCACATTAAGTTGATCTTTCTCTACACTCTAGCTATGACTGTAACACTACATTCTGCACTTGCTCATTTCCTTCTCTATGAATGGTATGCTTTGTCTCTATAGCGCAAGAAACAATACTTTTCACTGTTTGTTAATATATGTGACAAATAATAAATCAAATCAAATCAAATCAAAAATCACCAGCAATGCTTCCCCAATAACGTGGGAATGTGCACACTCTCCAGTCCAGGTGTGGATCCTTACGGAAATGTGTCTTTAGGGGGTCTAAGCACACACGTAAATTCGAGCAGTGCAGTGAGCCAGGAGAATCGCTCCCCCCCGCCCCCCAAAGTCTTGTCCATTTTAAAGTATTCCTAATTCATCATTAAAAGGATCAGAAAATCAGAAAATAGTTCAGGTTTTGTCAAGAAACCCAGACTTACCTCATTGTGGCTTTGGCCAAGGACTGTGATCTGTAGCAGTTCCTGAGTTTTGGCCCATTGCGTCTGCACTAACCACAATCCCACCCAGGCCCTATCCCCACTTGTCCACCCTCGCTAGTTCCCCTGACACTAGTGGGCAATTTAGCATGACCGATCCACCTAACCCGCACATCTTTGGACTGTGAGAGGAAACTGGAGTCGGAGGAAACCCATGCAGACATGGGGAGGATGTGCAAATTCCGCACAGGCAGTGACCCAAGATGGGAATTGAACCCGGATCCCTGACGCTGTGAGATAGCAGTGCTAACCATTGTGCCACCATACTGAATTTGTTCGGTATTCACCAAGGAGAAGGACATGACAGATTTTGAGGTTGGGGATACGTGTGCGAGCGTGCTCTTGAGTGTCAATATACTGAAGGAGGAAGTGTCTAAAGTTGCATTAAGATAGATAAGTCCCCAGGGCCAGATGGGATCTATCCCAGGTTACTGCGGAAGGCAAGGGGAGAAACAGCGGGGGCCTTAACATATATCTTCACATTCTTCCTCACTGTAGGTGAGGTTCCAGAAGAATAGAGAATAGCCAAAGTTGTTCCCTTGTTTAAGAAAGGAAGCAGGGATAATCCAGCAAATTATAGGCCATGAGCCTGATGTCAGTGATGGGGAAACTTTTGGAGAAGATACTAATGGACAGGATATATGAGCATTTGGGAGAAAATGGGCTTGTTAGTGACAGGCATCATGGTTTTGTCCGGGGAACGTCATGTCTCACCAACTTGATTGAGTTTTTTGAAGCAGTGACAAAGATAATTGATGAGGGAAGGGTTGTGGATGTAGTTTATCTGGACTTTAATAAGGCATTTGATAAGGTCCCACATGGCAGACTGGTACAAAAATTAAAATCACATGGGATTTGGGGTGGATGGATACAGAACTGGCTAGGTTATAGAAGACCGAGAGTTGCAGTGAAAGGATGATTTTTAGAATGGAGATCTGTAGCTAGTGGTGTTCCATTGGGAGCAGTACTGGGACCGCTGTCGTTTGCTGTGTATATAAGTGATCTGGAAGAAAATGTGGGTAATCCAATTTGTAGGTTTGTGGACGACATGAATATTGATGGAGTTGCTGAGAATGCCGGGGATTGTCAGAGGATACAACAGGATAGAGATAGACTGGAGACTCTGGCACAGAAATGGCAGATGGAGTTTAATCCGGACAAATGCGAGGTGATATATTTTGGAGGGTCAGGTTTAAATGTGAATTATACTGTAAATGGCAGAACCCTGAAGAACATTAACATACAGAGGGATCTGGTAGTGCAGATCCACAGTTCCCTAAAAGTGGCAACACAGGTGGCCAAGGTGATTAAGAAGGCATGTGGCATGCTTGTCTTAGCAGCCGGGGCACTGAGTACTAGAGTTTGCGAAATCATATTGCAGCTAAATAAAACCTTGATTGGGCTGCATTTGGAGCATTGCGTGCAGTTCTGGTAGTCACACTACCAGAAGGATGTAGAAGCTTTGGAGAGAGTGCAGAGAAGGTTCACCAGGATGTTGCCTGGTCTCAAGGACGTCGGACATGAGGAGAGGTTAAATAAACCAGGATTGTTTCACTGGAAAGACAGAGGCTGAGGGGAGACCTGATAGAGGTCTACAGAATTCTGAGAGGCAGAGAGGAGGTGGATAGTCAGAGGCTTTTTCCCAGGATGGAAGTGTAAATTACAAGGGACACAGGCTCAAGGTGACAGGGAAATGTTTAAGGGAGATGTGCAGGGGGAGTTTTTGACGCAGAGAAGGGTGGGTGCCTGGAACACGTTGCCAGAGGAGATGCTGGGAGCAGACACATTCGCAACATTTAAGAGACATTTAGATGGGTACATGAATAGGGAGGAAATAAAGGGATACAGACTGAGTAAGATCAGATGGTTTTTTTTAGTTTAGATAGGTCATCATGGCCAGTAAAGGCTTGGAGGGCCGAAGGGTATTCATTCCTCTGCTGTACTTTTCTTTGTTCTCCTTTGGAAAAACACCTTTTTTGATATTTTGCAGTTTTGATCATGAGTTCCGTTTTCTCTAGTTTATAGAGATTTTTTAAATAGATTCTATAGACTGTTGTTTAAATAAACTCTGCTTTAAACAATTTAAATTCACCCTGGGTAAATAGATTATTTGCTGTGACTCCAGCCACAGGCCCATCCCTGCTTCCAACTTATTGGTTAACATTTGACACTTTAGGCAATTTACATTTCTGATCAATTTCACATTGGAACCACAATCTGATTGGAAATGTACGACATGTATCATTAACGCTGCACAGATGGATAGATTTTCCTTAAGCCAGGTACAAACCACTCTTCCAAATCAATCTCCCATTGACACAGACTTTCCCCCAACACTTGGCAGTACAACGGAAAATAGAAGCAAAGTGTAAACTGTTGCCTGCAGTTATTTGACACGGCCTGGTTATCAGTATTGGGAATGGGTTAACAGATCTTCCAATTAAATACTAGCTTGATGTCAATTATTCAATAGAAGTCACTGATGTAGAAAGGGGCCACAGATGGCACTATTTTATTAGTGGTGAATTGAACAAAGAACAAAGAACATTACAGCACAGGAACAGGCCCTTCGGCCCTCCAAGCCTGCACCGACCATGCTGCCCGACTAAACTAAAACCCTTTACCCTTCCAGGGAACCATACCCCTCTATTCCCATCCTATTCATGTACTTGTCAAGATGCTCCTTATAAGTCACTACCGTATCCGCTTCCACTACCTCCCCCGGCAGCGAGTTCCAGGCACCCACCACCCTCCGTGTAAAACATCTGCCTCGTACATCTCCTTTAAACCTTGCCCCTCACACCTTAAACCTGTGCCCCCTAGTAATTGACTCATCCACCCTGGGAAAAAGCTTCTGACTATCCACTCTGTCCACGCCTCTCATAATCTTGTAAACTTCTATCAGGTCACCCCTCAACCTCCGTCCTTCCTGTGAGAACAAACCAAGTTTCTCCAACCTCTCCTCATAGCTAATGCTCTCCATACCAGGCAACATCCTGGTAAATGTTTTCTGTACCTTCTCCAAAGGTAGTGTGGCGACCAGAATTGAACACTATATTCCAAGTGCGGCCTCACTAAGGTTCTATAAAGCTGCAACATGACTTGCCAATTTTTAAACTCAATGCCCCGGCCGATGAAGGCAAGCATGCCGTATGCCGTCTTGACTACTCCTCCACCTGCATTGCCACTTTCAGTGACCTGTGTACCTGTACACCCAGATCCCTCTGCCTATCAATACTCTTAAGGGTTCTGCCATTTACTGTATATTTCCTATCTGTATTAGACCTTCCAAAATGCATTACCTCACATTTGTCTGGATTAAACTCCATCTGCCGTCTCTCAACCCAAGTCTCCAACTGATCTATATCCTGCTGTATCCTCTGATGGTCCTCATCACTATCTGCAAAACCAACAACCTTTGTGTCATCCACAAACTTACTAATCAAACCAGTCACATTTTCCTCCAAATCATTTATATATATTACAAACAGCAAAGGTCCCAGCACTGATCCCTGAGGAACACCACTTGTCACAGCCCTCCATTCAGAAACACACCCTTCCACTGCTACCCTCTATCTTCTTTGACTGAGCCAGTTTTGTATCCACCTTGCCAGCTCACCTCTGATCCCGTGTGACTTCACCTTCTGCACCAGTCTGCCATGAGGGACCTTGTCAAAGGCCTTACTGAAGTCCATGTAGACAACATCCACTGCCCTACCCTCATCAATCATCTTCATCACTTCCTCAAAAAACTTGATCAAGTTAGTGAGACACGACCTCCCCTTCACAAAACTATGTTGCCTCTCGTTGATATGTCCACTTATTTCCAAATTGTGTGTGAAGTTGGATCAAAGAAATGAAGGTATTTGTGAAGAAGTAGAACTTGTGTCTCTTACTTTTCAGAACTGTGAGGCTCAGACAATCAGTGCATCAATTATTTTGTCCTCTGAAGGTGATGGACAACCTGAAAGAATTGAATAGATTTTTTATTTTTTGTTAATTAAAATGGTTTACAAATTCACCAGAGTCTGTGGCTCACATAAAGCCCAATTTGTAATGTGGAGCATTTAAAGATGGATAAATCCTGTTTTTGTGGTTGACTCCATCAGATCAAAGTCAGAAACTCACAATTGATAAGAACAGGATTTTCACAGGAATCAAGAGGTTGAGGAAAGAATCTGGGATTGGTGCCTTGGATTTATTTTGTGTCAGAAAAATGAAATGTAGATTTTGTCTCATCTCTTGACACAATTTTCCTTTTTCATTGGAGCAAAGGCATTATTCCGATTTTTTCCAAAACTCACTGAGGTGAGTGTTGCATCATCCAGACAACAAAGGTTTAAAATGTCAGGAAAAGAGTTCCTAACGTAAAATAGTGGTATTCTGCATTATCCTCCTTTATAGAGTGATATAGTTTGGATTATGATTCTGTCACAATAACTGCGCCATTACGGAAAGAATCCGATTTGCCTAAGAATCAGATACATGCAGAGAATTAGGATTTGGTTTAATCTCATTATTCAAATTGTTTCTTTTTAATTTGTAGAGTTGTAGAAATAACAACCTGGTTTCACTGTTTAAATACTTCATTCTGAGTTGTTGAAACGCAGAGTACGCAATTCATATCTGTTAACCCTTTCCTCACCATGTTGCTGACAAAGTTTCAAGACAAAAATTTAAAACATGATTATTTACTGGCCGGGCGATAAACAAGTTGACATCTGGCACTTTGACAAGGACAGCAGCGCCTTATTCACAATAATGGTTAGCAAGACAGACTGAGTCATTAGCACTGAATGCTCAGACTACAAGTCAATAGAGACTAGAATTTATCTTCATAATTTGTGGAAAGTCAGGAATGAAAGATCTTTACGGAGCGGGGAAATGGGTTTTCCTGCATTTCGGCTGCTTACAGACAGAGACAGTGAGTAGAACCTCATGCTCTGACTGGTGCTAAGCTTGGAGGTGGAAGTGTATTTAGCCAGGATGGCAATGTGCTGGAAACCCACTGCCTACACATCTCTGTTTTGGTGGGAAGGCCCAAGGTCAGTCTACCTGTCCCGACAGGTTAATGACATGATTATTGACCAGTTACGGTCACCCCACCACAGCTGGTATTAACCCAACTGTAAGGGGCTTGTCACCATGCAGTCTGCATGGCGAGTTAAACCATGCAGACAGCTTATCACTTCTGGAATGGCTTCCCTCCATCAGAGGCACTCAGTGTCTGATCAAGGGATTCAATATCAGAGAATGGGAGCACTGCGGAGAGCCACGACCCTGCCTTTGCTGCAGACACCCGACACCCCTCTCCCCTCAACTCCTACTCCCTGAACACATTACTTTCTATCCCATGGTCCTGGCACTGCAGGAGATATTCTTCCTGCAGCAGCTGTAGCAGGTTCCCAACGTGGGAGATTGCGAATAACGGAAAACCCAGTTATCCACAGCGGGACTAAAACCTCCTGCTGCCTCCATCGCTGAGAAATGGGAGGGTGCAGGGAGGGGACACCAAAAATCCCACCCATTGTGTCAGATGTCAGGGGTCCATGGTGACTTGGGCAGTTAGATTGAGAATTGGCTTGTCCATAGGAGTTAGAGGGTAGTGATGGAAAGGTGTTTCTCTGGCTGGAGAGTGAGTGGTGTTCCACAGGGATCTGCACTGGGATCTCTGCTGTTTGTGGTATATTTAATTAACTGGGATGCAAATGTAAATGGGTGGGTTAGTACAATTGCTATATTAGTTTATGTTCTATGATCTATTTGATTAATATCAACAGAAACCAAACATCCAGGATAGGGGTTTGCACCCCCCACACCACGGGCCCCCTCCCACCCCCCCTCCCCACCACCGTCCCCCACGCCCCCCCTCCCCCGCGCCCCCTCCCCCCCGCCCCCCCCTCCCCCACCCCCGGCAATCCACCCCATTAGTGGAGGCGAAAGCAGTCTGCCATTGGCCGGCAGTGGGAACTTCTTATCCTGCCACCAGCAATGAGGTTTCCTGTTCAAGGTACCCATCCCTGTCGGGGGCTTTGCTGGCGACAGGATCAGAAGATGCCACCGGCTAGAACATCCAGAAAATTCTGCCCTGGTTCTGTTTATTTTTAATACAGCAAAGCAAATCTATTCATTACGAATGTTTCTCAGTTTTTCAATGCAGTGACAGAGCTTTAATGGGGTAGTTTAGTCAACATTTTATTTAGTGCCACAGAACAGGCTTGTTGGCAGTGAAACCGATGGAATAGAAAGGATAACAACAACATAGAAACAAAACCAGCTGAGTGACCAGAGAAAGAAACAGAATGATAGAACGTAGAACGTTACAGCGCAGTACAGGCCCTACGACCCTCAATGTTGCGCTGACCTGTGAAATTAATTTAAAGCTCATCTAACCTACACTATTCCAATATCATCCATATGTTTATCCAATCACCATTTAAATGTTAGCAAGTCCACTACTGTTGCAGGCTGGGCATTCCATGCCCTTACTCTCTGAGTAAAGAACCTTCCTCTGACACCTATCTATCACCCCTCAATTTAAAGCTACATCCCCTTATGTTAGCTATCTCCATCTGAGGAAAGAGGCTCTCACTGTCCACTGTATCTAATCCTCTGATCATTTTATATGCCTCTATTAAGTCACCTCTTAACCTTCTTCTCTCTAATGAAAACAGCCTCAAGTTCCTCAGCCTTTCCTCATAAGACCTTCCCACCATACCAGGCAACATCCTGGTAAACCTCCTCTGCACCCTTTCCAATGCCTCCACATCTTTCTTATAGTGCGGCGACCAGAACTGTACGCAATACTCCAAGTGCGGCCGCACCAGAGTTTTGTACAGTTGTAACATGACCTCACGGCTCCGAAATTCAATCCCTCTACCAATAAAAGCTAACACACCGTACACCTTAACAACCTTATCAACCTGGGTGCCAACTTTCAAGAATCTGTGAGAATGTGGCAGACCCAATCACAGCTTTCAGACAGGAAATGGGGTAATTATCTAAAGAAAAGTATTCAGGGTTTTGGGGAAAGGGTGAGATTTACTGAATTCAAACACAGCGAATCATTGCCCTTGATCCCTCAGCGCTGTCACCATTCGATAATTTTATGTTGCAAATCTCTCAGTTCCTGCAAACTGTCCACTCTGCTTGCTTGGAATTTTCCTACTTCTCGACTGCAAATCTTTCATATTCTGAAAAATAAACTGGATTTGATCCAGAGATCCCAGAGAATCTGCTGTTCTTTCATTCGTAAAAGTCCATTCCTAATCATCCAATCTGTTCGCAGACACAAACATCACTGACCTTTATTTCTGATAAACATTATTTGAGCACACTACGCAATCTGCAACAATCTTTCTTTCTGCAAACTCATATCAATAAACAAAACTCATTTGTCTTTTATAGCATTTCCACCAGCAGAGTTTTATATTCCCCCCAAGCTGGGGTCTGAGGACGGAGGGGGGAGCTGGGGAGGGCAGGGGGGGTGGGGGGAAGGTGAGGGGGCAGCATAGGGAGTGTGGGGGGGGGGTGCAGTTTAAAATTAAATGGATAAACCCTGAAGCAATCTCACATTTGGGTGGACAGAACATTGGGCGAGAAACACATCCATTACAGTTCATGTTCGGGCCTGACCCAGCCCAATCTCGATGTTTAGATTGGTGAGTGAGGGGAGGGTGGGGAGGAGACAGTAGAACTTTTCCCTATCTCGGCTGGAGAGGGGGATAGGGGCACCTCAATCTGAAAGCCCCTCTGCATTGGGGCGCCCCCCCCACCCCACCTCCAGAATGTTGGAACTCTCGGACAATCTTCACCCCTGCCTGATTCCCAACACTGCAGTCCCCCACCCCCACCCCAACTCCACACACCGACCCCACTCTTAGAGATCTTCAGGATTAACTTTGCAATGGTCCTGGGATTTAGTTCCAGGCAGGGGGGCTACAGTCCCACTGCCCACGGCAGTGCTGTGCCAGGCCCGGGGGTGATGGGTTATTGGTCAGTCTGATTGGCCGATAGCTCCCAGGGGGCAGGGTGGTCCAGGGCTGGGCAGAAATCCCATCCATGGTCAATCAACACTAATTGGCAGTGAGAGTTCGAGAGGCAGAGGCTGTGTGCGAGACACTGACTCTCAGAATGCCAATCACTCATTATCCTGAAAAGTCCAATCCACTTTCACCATCAGAAACATTCATTTCACTTTATTTGCGATCTTAACAACTACAAACCGGCTGAAAATACCCGTTTACAATTACACTGATCACAGTCTTGGTCAGATACGATTAAATTTATTTGCTTGTAAACAGTGATAATGTTGTAATTAATCTCAGACAACATTTCAGTGTAATTCCTTGTATCCTACGCCGTCCTATGAAGTTTAATGTTTGATTAATTCTTTATAATTTGAGGCCACAGCAGTTGGATTCTCACAGTATTGGCAAAGCACATTCTCGCTAAAGTCACAACAAGTTACTGTTACAGGTGGAACTGGAGCAGTAAATTAGGGAAGTCCATTTTTACCCCTCCTCACCTGGTTGTAACAAGAAGGACCTCATTAGATCATCCCAAAGACCAGCCAAAGCAGATACAATATACACATGCCTCACTGCCCAGCTGTATTCTACTCCAGAGCCTGGATAGAGTTCAAAATCACAACTTTTTCAGTTGAAAATGGAACTTATTTTTTAATACAAGCAAAATGTTGCAGTTGTTAGAAATCTGAAATGGAGACAGAAAATGCTGGAAAAACTCAACAAGTTTGGCAGCATCTCTGGAGAGAGAACCAGAATTAATGTCCGGAGTCAGCATGACCCGTCTTCAGGGAATTGATTCTTTAGTTGGGCATCCAACATTCCTTTGAAAACTTTTCCAGATGATATTGAGGAAATTGGATCCTGGACTTGCTCCAAAGGAAATGCCACTTGTGGCAGAGCTCAGTCAGGAAGAGTATTCCAATCCTTAAAGTCGGAACATTTGATGGAATCATCTGGGATGAAGAAACAGCTTAAAAGCCTGACTCTGATTCGCATCCATCAAATTTGGACGAAGAGAAATTTGTTGAGTGTCGCGAGGAGGAATTTCTCATTCGGTATGTTGACCAGACAGGGGGCAAAACTTGAATTCCTCTTGGGAAATAAGGAAGGGCAGGTGACACAACTGTTAGTGAGGGATCACTTTGGGACCAGTGACCATAATTCCATTAGTTTTAAGATAGCTATGGAGAATGATAGGTCCGGCCCAAAAGTTACAATTCTAAATTGGGGCAAGGCCAATTTTGATGGTATCAGGCAGGAACTTTCAACAGTTAACTGAAGGCAAAGGGACGTCTAGTAAGTGGGAGGCTTTCGAAAGTCTGTTAACCCAGGGTTCAGGGTAAATACATTCCTCTTAGAATGAAGGGCAAGGCTGGCAGAAGTAGGGAACCCTGGATGACTCAGGATATTGAGGCAAGAAGAAGAAGGAGGCACATAACACGCATAGGCAGCTGGGATCAAGTGGCTGTCTTGAAGAATATAGAGGTTTTCAGAGTAGAGTTAAGAGTGAAATCAGGAGGGCAAAAGGGGACATGAAACTGTTTTGGCAGATAAGGCAAAAGAGAATCCAAAGAGCTTCTATAAATACATTAAGAGCAAAAGAGTAACAAGGAAGGGAGTAGGGCCTCTTAAGGATCAACAAGGTCATCTACATGCAGATCCACAAGAGATGGATGAGATCCTAAATGAATATTTCTCATCTGTATTTACTGTTGAGAAAGGCATAGATGTTAGGGAACTTGGGGAACTGAATAGTGATGTCTTGAGGAGTGCACATATTACAGAGAAGAAGGTGCTGATGTCTTAAAGCACATCAAGATAGACAAATCCCCGGGACCTGATGAAGTGTATCCCAAGATATTGTGCCTTTAACAAGATACTGCATGGTAGGCTATTGCATAAGTTTAAATTTCCTGGGATGCAGGATGAGGTAGCCAATTGGATAAAAAATTGACTTCTTGGCACAAGACAGAAGAGTGGTTATAGAGGGTTGTTTTTCAAACTGGAGGCCTGGGACCAACAGTGTGCCTCAGGAGTCGGTGCTTGGGTCCACTGTTATTTGTTATTTATATTAATAATTTGGATGAGAATATTGGAAACATGGTTGGTAAGTTTGCAGATGACACCAAGATTGGTGGCATAATGGACAGTGAAGAAAGTTATTTTGAATTGAATGGGATCTTGATCAATTGGGCCAGTGGGCTGATGAATGGCAGATGGAGTTTAATTTATATAAATGTGAGGTGATGCATTTTGGTAGATCAAACCAGGGCAGGACTTACTCAGTTAATGGTAGGGCTTTGGGGAGAGCTACAGAACATGTTCATAGCTCCTTGAAAGTGGAGTCACAGGTGGACAGAGGAGTGAAGGCATTCGGCATGCTTAGTTTTATTGGTCAGAACATTGAAAACAAGAATTGGGACGTCTTGTTGAAGTTGTACAAGACATTGGTAAGGCCACACTTGGAATACTGTGTGCAATTCTGGTCACCCTATTATAGAAAGTATATTATTAAACTAGAAAGAGTGCAGAAAAGATTTACTAGGATGCTACTGGGACTTGATGGTTTGAATTATAAGGAGAGGCTGGATAGACTGGGACTTTTTTCTTTGGAGCTTATAGAGATCTATAAAATAATGCAGCCAGTCCATATTTAGGAACAGTCATAGGTATGATGCCTATGTTTCTGCTCTTTGTGATCTGACATCCTCTGTGTATAGCCCCATCAGCACACGGGGCCCGATACAAGCTATCCTTCTGTGTAGTGAGTAAACTGGGACCACAGTCTATCGGGGGTTGGATTTATTCCCTGCCAATATCAAATTGAATTTTCCTGCATGAGTCAAAGGCTCATGAAGTCATTTATTGAGGTAATCATGCTGCATTTATCTGTAGCAGGAAAAAATTCCAATCTGTCATCCAGAGTGGGAAAGATAAATGGCCGAGTGTCTTCAACCCACAAAAGAGAAAAGATCAATTCTCACTACTTCAAATTACCATCGGGATTGGGAGTGGATTTACATTCATTAACCAAAATAAGCCAAATGTTCCCCTTAGGCACAGCAAATATTGGTTCATAAATGGGAGTGTTTGTCAATTGATATCACCTGTGGATGATTAATTGGTATTAAATTCTCATTGGTACAATTCCTCCTGACATTTGCATCAATTTTCTTCCCTGCCTCTCAGATCTAAATAATCTCGTTACCCAGTGGCTAATATTCCTTTATGTGAATTTTAGCATCAAGGGACAGACTCCACAACACATCAATTGGACAAGTTACCTGGTAATAGTCAGGGTGAAGAGACTGATTGAGATCATACTAATCCAGATCAGATATTCCTATGATGTTATCAGAAAGTCACGTTTTATCAAAAGTAAACATTTCTCCTCTTCCTTTGTCAAATTGGAAATTACAGCCCCTTGTTCTGAACTTCAATTATCTAGTTACGTTCCAATAATTTTGCGCATAAAAATCATTCCAATTCCCACTCCAATCCAATCACAATAAAATGAATTCAGTTTGAGAATAAGAGGTGAAAAGGCCTCAAAAGGTTAAAAAAAAGTAAATGTTACTCTACAGCTGGGGAGAAACCAAGTGAAAATCTCTCTGTTTGTAATAGAGTCTCTCCACCTCATCACCTGCTGCCACTAAACTTGAGGAGAATGGATTTAAATCACAGAAAGTGATAGATTTGATATTCAATCACAGACAGCGAGCTCAAGTTGTGCTATTGAAAAGCTGAACCTGTGAAATGGAACGCAATCAGTGTTGAGATACAATCAGCAGTTTGCGGTTTGCAATGCAGTGATATATCCTGGGAGGGAGTCTTTGTATGAATGGCCAAGGATGAAGAATACTCACTGAAACCTTGCTGATGTTTATACCAGTGAAATCTTACAGTCCCACCAATTGCGCACCCCTGCCATGGGGTTCCCAGCGGTGAGGAGGGCTTTCAATGGGAAACCCCGATGACAATGGTGGCACTAGAAGATCTCACGACTAGCTTGCAGCACACTGCCTCCCACAGATAGCCTGCAGAGCACCACCTCCCACGGATCGTCTGCAGCGCACCACCTCCCACGGATAGCCTGCAGCGCACCGCCTCCCACGGATAGTCTGCAGCACACTGCCTCCCACAGATAGCCTGCAGCGCACCACCTCCCACAGATCGTCTGCAGCGCACCGCCTCCCACGGATAGTCTGCAGTGCAACACCTCCCACCGATAGTCTGCAGCGCACCACCTCCCACGGATAGTCTGCAGTGCAACACCTCCCACCGATAGCCTGCAGCGCACCACCTCCCACGGATCGTCTGCAGTGCACCATCTCCCACGGATAGCCTGCAGCACACCACCTCCCATGGATAGTCTGCAGCGCACCACCTCCCACGGATAGTCTGCAGTGCAACACCTCCCACGGATAGTCTGCAGCGCACCACCTCCCACCGATAGTCTGCAGCGCACCACCTCCCACGGATAGTCTGCAGTGCAACACCTCCCACGGATAGCCTGCAGCACACCACCTCCCATGGATAGTCTGCAGCGCACCACCTCCCACGGATAGTCTGCAGCGCACCACCTCCCACAGATAGTCTGCAGCGCACCACCTCCCACCGATAGTCTGCAGCGCAACACCTCCCACCGATAGTCTGCAGCGCACCACCTCCCACCGATAGTCTGCAGCGCACCACCTCCCACAGATAGTCTGCAGCGCAACACCTCCCACAGATAGTCTGCAGCACACCACCTCCCACGGATAGCCTGCAGCACACCACCTCCCACGGATAGCCTGCAGCGCACCACCTCCCACGGATAGCCTGCAGCGCACCACCTCCCACGGATAGCCTGCAGTGCACCACCTCCAACTGTTGCGAGCATGCTATGGAGTGGAAGAAAAATCCCAAGCAGTATTCACGTAGCTACAAAGACAAATGTCGTCAGATTCTGTTGCTGAAGAAAATGTATATTGTTTAAAAACCCTAACACATTCCGTGCAGTTGTCAATGCCTCCTTGTCTTGCATCATCTTCCAGTTTCTCAGCTCAAACACCCCTGGCCTGGTCCAATTGTGCCAATGTCACGGTGTGCTCACAGAGACCCATGTACCCTGCTACCCTGCTCCGAAAATCTGATACCTGTCAGAAAATGGAGCGGCAGCTTTAATCCAAACAGTAATAGTTCTTATCAAAAGTAAAAGACTTCACAAGAATGGTCTAATAAACAGAGCAAGATCTACTTCTGGTGCCATCGAGATCGGAATGTAACAACACATCGCCATTTATAATTATTCTCTATTGGAGAAGAGGGTTGGAATTCTCCCATTCTCCCGGGACTGGAACTGTAACGGCTGGGTTACAGAGAATGTGAAATGCCATTGATGGTTGGGTGGGAATTTCCAGCTTTTAGACCAGTGCCTGAGGTATCCATTTGAGCTCAGTTTCATTTGTAATAGAGGACAATAGTCTGATAAGCTTCTTCATTCAGCTGTTATTGCAGCTCCATTGTGAAATGGGCAGGTGGTGATGTATTATTGTCACTGGACCAGTAACATTGAGACCCAACAAAAATCTCTGGGGACCCAGATTCAAATTCTACCCACCATGGCAGACGGTGGAATTTGAATTCAATTAATACAAATCTGGGATTAAAAATTGAATGGAACAAAGAATAAAGAAAAGTATAGCACAGGAACAGGCCCTTCGGCCCTCCAAACCTGTTCTGATTATGATGCTCTAACTAAACTAAAAAACTTCTGCCCTTAGTCCATATCCCTCTATTCCCTCTCCATTCATGTACCCATCCAGATGCCTCTTAAATGTTATGAATGTGCCTGCTTCCACCATCTCCTCTGCAGGGCGTTCCAGGCACCCCCTACTCTCTGCGTAAAAAACCTCCCCCACACATCTCCCTTAACCTTTCCCCCTCTCACCTTGAACCTGTGCCCCCTTGTAACTGACACTTCCACCCTGGGAAAAGGCCTCTGACTATCCACCCTGTCTCTGCCTCTCAGAATTTTGTAGAGGTCTCCCCTCAGCCTCTGTCTTTCCAGTGAAAACAATCCTAGTTTATTTAACCTCTCCTCATAGCCAACACCCTCGAGACCAGGCAACATCCTGGTGAACCTTCTTTACACTCTCCAAAGCTTCCACGTCCTTCTGGTGATGTGGTGACCAGAACTGCACGCAATACTCAAAATATGGACCAACTAAGGTTTTATACAGCTGCAACATGATTTCCCAACTCCTGTACTCAGTGCCCCGGCTGATGAAGGCAAGCATGCCGTATTCCTTCTTAATCACCTTGGCCTCCTGTGTTGCCACTTTTAGGGAACTGTGGACCCGCACACTCAGATCGCTCTGTATGTTAATGTTCCTAAGGGTTCTGCCATTCACTCATAAACCTGACCCTCCAAAATACATCACTTCGCATTTAGAACATAGAACATAGAACATTACAGCGCAGAACAGGCCCTTCGGCCCACGATGTTGCAACGACCAGTTTGAAAAAAACAATGACCCACTAATCTAAACCAATCCCTTTTCGTCCATAAACCTATCCACGGATCTCTTAAACGCCCCCAAACTAGGCGCATTTACAACCGCAGCAGGCAGGGCATTCCAATCCCTCACCACCCTCTGGGTAAAGAACCTACCTCTGACATCCGTCCTAATAACTACCCTCCCTTAATTTAAAGCCATGCCCCCTTGTGCTAGCTTTCTCCATCCGAGGAAAAAGGCTATCACTATCCACCCTATCTAAACCTCTAATCATCTTATACGTTTCAATAAGATCCCCTCTTAGCCGCCTTCTTTCTAACGAAAACAACCCCAAATCCCTCAGTCTCTCCTCATAGGGCCTCTGGAGGAGGTCTGGATTAAACTCCATCTGCCATTTCTGTGCCCACGTCTCCAATCTATCGATATCCTGCTGTATCCTCTGACAATCCCCGGCACTATTAGCAACTCCACCAATTTTGGTGCCATCCACAAACTTATTAATCACGAACCCTCCCAATATTTTCCTCCAGATTATTTATAAGAACATAAGAACATAAGAAATAGGAGCAGGAGTAGGCCATCTAGCCCTTCGAGCCTGCCCCGCCATTCAATAAGATCATGGCTGATCTGTCGTGGCTCAGTTCCACTTTCCCGCCCTCTCCCCATAACCCTTAATCCCCTCTCTTATCAAAAACTCATCAACCCGCGTCTTAAAAATATTTAGCGAGGCAGCCTCCACCACTTCAACGGGCAGAGAATTCCAGAGATTCACCACCCTTTGAGTGAAGAAGTTCCTCCTCAACTCCGTTCTAAACCGCCCCCCTTTTATCTTGAGGCTGTGCCCCCTAGTCCTATTGTCTTTTTTGAGCGGGAAGAGTCTTTCCACCTCTATCCTATCCATCCCATTCATCATCTTATACGTCTCAATGAGATCTCCCCTCATTCTTCTAAACTCTAACGAGTACAAGCCCAGTTTATTCAGCCTCTCCTCATAGCTCAACCCCCTCAACTCCGGTATCAGCCTAGTAAACCTCCTCTGCACTCTCTCCAAGGCCAAAATATCTTTGCGCAGGTGCGGCGCCCAAAACTGCACACAGTACTCCAGCTGCGGCCTCACCAATGCCTTATACAGCTGCAGCAAGACCTCCCTACTTTTATATTCAATCCCCCTCGCTATGAAGGCCAGCATCCCATTCGCCTTCCTGACCACCTGCTGCACCTGCAAGCTGGGTTTTTGCGACTCATGCACAAGGACCCCGAGGTCCCTCTGCACCATCGCCTGCTGCAGTTTTTCGCCCCGTAAGTAATAGTCCTTCCTACCATTCTTCCTACCAAAGTGGACCACCTCACACTTGCCAACATTAAATTCCATTTGCCATTTCCTGGCCCATTCGCCCAGCCTATCTAGATCCTTCTATTCTACCAATCTTGGTGTCATCAGCAAATTTCGACACCCTACACTCGGTTCCCTCCTCCAGATCATCTATATAAATGGTAAAAAGCTGAGGCCCCAGCACCGACCCCTGGGGCACTCCACTAGTCACCATCCGCCAATCCGAATAGCACCCGTTGATTTATTTATTTATATTTATTTATATGAACTACAAAAAGCAGAGGACCCAGCACTGATCCCTGCAGAATGCAACTAGCTACAGATCTCCATTCTGAAAAACACCCTTCCACCGCTACTCTCTACCTTCTATAACCAACTGTAAGAAGTCTCACAACATCAGGTTAAAGTCCAGCAGGTTTATTTGGTAGCAAATGCCACCAGCTTTCAGGATTCTGCCCTTTCGTCAGGTGAGTCACCTCAGTGACGCAGTGAGCATCCTCATGCCTGTGCAGAACATGAGATCGATCGGCCTGTGATGCCGATTTAATATCAATGCTGCTGATTCGGAGCTCGGTATTTTAGCTGAAATGCATCTTAACCACTCACAATGCAGCAGCAGAGTGGACAACCTATCAGGATTAAAATTACTTTCGGGTTAGGTACTGATTGGCTGTTCCAACGATTGGTGCCTTTTACAATTCTTTAAGGGTTTGGTTTCACTCACAGGGTTTCACTGGGGTTTGGTTTCACTCACAGGGTTTCACTGGGGTTTGGTTTCAGTCACAGGGTTTCACTGGAGTTTGGTTTCACTCACAGGGTTTCACTGGGGTTTGGTTTCACTCACAGAGTTCACTGGGGTTTGGTTTCACTCACAGGGTTTCACTGGGGTTTGGTTTCACTCACAGGGTTTCACTGGGGTTTGGTTTCACTCACAGGGTTCACTGGGGTTTGGTTTCACTCACAGGGTTTCACTGGGGTTTGGTTTCACTCACAGGGTTCACTGGGGTTTGGTTTCACTCACAGGGTTTCACTGGGGTTTGGTTTCACTCACAGGGTTTCACTGGGGTTTGGTTTCACTCACAGAGTTCACTGGGGTTTGGTTTCACTCACAGAGTTCACTGGGGTTTGGTTTCACTGGGGCAGGTTCTGAACAATTTCTACCGATGAATTTGTCTCAGTTCAATCCAGTGAAGGCTGCAGTGGTTTGATGTCGTAGATATTCCCATCCAACATGGAAACATTCACATTTTAGATGCTGGACTGAGCCAGAGCTCCGATCAGACCAGCTAAATTACTCAGTGACAAAGTGTGAATCTTGACCTCAGCGGCGTGGCGAGGAGCTCAGGAATATTGGACAGAAAGGGAGAGGTTCAGATTTATTGTCCAAGAGAGATACCTTTCTGCACAAAGAGGACCATAGCAGAAAGCTTTCCCCTCAATACATTACAGTGACAGCTCTGTCTGTGGAGCTTAATTCTTTCAAAAATCAATTCACATTCCATAAAGCTGACTGCAGCATTATGTTTGAATGGGTCAGCTATGTTTAAATGTTTCTTTCTTGTTAAACGAGGGCAAATGGAGAGTAATGCAGACTCTCAGGGTAAGGAATTTTCCAGGAATGTTCAATCCTCCATCAAGACCGGTTTAATTGGATCCCTACAATGCAGAAGGAGGCCATTCGACCCATCGAGTCTTCACCAACTCTCTGAGAGAGGATCTTACCCAGGTCTACCTATCCCCGTAACCCCATGCATTTACTCTGATAATTCCCCTAACCTGCACATCTTTGGACATGAAGGGGCAATTTTGCATGGCAAATCCATCTAACCTGCACATCGTTGGACTATAGGAGGAAATCAGAGCTCCCAGAGGAAACCCAAGCAGACATGAGGAGAAAGTGCAAACTCCGCACAGACAGTGACCCAAGTCCAGAATTGAACGCAGGTCCCTGACACTGTGAGGCAGCAGGGCTAACCACTGTGCCAGCGTACACAGCTTATACTATTGATGAGAGAGTTATTTTCAAACATGTTGATTTCCCCATTCTTTCCTTCAGTTTCTGGTCGACATTTTCTCCTTGAATCTCTGCCATCCTTTGATATCCCTCCATCTTACTGCAATGGGCCAGCGCTCAGCCTCTGTGTTTACTGTCAATGAATGAGATACATGAAGATGCACAAACGAGAGTGCGAGTGATATTCTAGCTCAGCAGCACCAAGAGGAACCAATGCTGTTTGTGGGGAAAATCAGAAGCTAATCTGTGTCCTGTCACACTCAGGTGGACTGCATTCAAACTAACTCATAAATTACACAAACATAGATATCCCCCCAATGGCTGAGTGACTTTGTCCAGTAATTAAATTATTCAGATAAAGAAAGAGGGAGAGCATCACATCAGTCCAATTATTTCTAAATCTGTGGAAATGTGTGCATCAGGAGCATCCTCATTGTTACTTATAGGCAAAAACAAGGGTGGTGAGTGTGCGAAACATTGCCTGTTTCATCATCAAATAACCAGGTTGTATTCTTTAAGGAAATTTGGAGAGTTGTGGGAGGTTTATTTTCGTAGGTCCTGGAGGAGTTTTTCTTTCACGATCCACAGAAAAACTTTGATCCACTCAAATCCCCCCAACCCCCCCCATGGCAACTGGAAAAGTCATGTGAGCACAGTATTGGCCAATATGAATTGGTTCTGAAGGAGAGCTATACAGATGCAAAATATTTATTCTGTTTTTCTGGCTGCAGATGTGGCCAAACCTGTTGAGTCTTTCTAGCTTTTCTTGGAGAAGTTGGCTAATTTCCTGTCCTCAGTCAGTTACTGCACGGTTTGGGAATTCTGTGAAAATATTGGAGAGAGAACTTACCCTTTCTCTTTGGATTTTCACTCAGTACTAACCCAGCAATTTTACTGATCTAACGTGGCAGATATATCAACATCAGCAGCTGAAAGGTACAGCCTAGCTTGTACTCCACTCTGAACTGGGAAATTTACTGTGGTGCGGACTTTGGGGGAGATATCATGCACGGACATAGAGTCAATGGCAATTTAAGTTGGGGGGAAGAGGGTTTCAGCAATCAGTGAATCATTGAATCCCTACAGTTCAGAAGGAGGCCATTCAGCCCATCGAGTCTGCACTGACAACAATCCCCATAACCCTACTTATTTACCATACTAACTATCTGACACTATTTAGCATGGCCAAACCACCTAACCTGCAGATGTTTGGAGTGTGGGAGGAAACCGGAGCACCAGAGAGAACCCACACAGACACAAGGAGAATGTGCAAACTCTGCACCCAAGCTGGGAATCGAACCTGGGTCCCTGGCTATGTGAAGCAGCAGTGCTGACCACTGAGAGTGGAACTGAGCCACAACAGATCAGCCATGATCTTATTGAATGGCGGGGCAGGCTCGAGGGGCTAGATGGCCTACTCCTGCTCCTATTTCTTATGTTCTTATATTATGTTCTTATGAGACACCATGTCCAAAAGTGAAGCTCACAATTCATAATCAGCCGGAGAAATGGCTGGTTGAAAAGTTCATCAGTTGTGTTAAGCCTCAATAGCAGCTGAGACAAAGTAAATACACTGTGGGGTCCAGCTTGGGAAACAGGAAGTTGATTTCTTTGAGCTAATAATTCAGAGCTTCAAAGGTGACATCATATTGACCTGTTAGCATTATTGATTGTTCTTCATTGAGTCTGTTAGCAGGTCCTGAACAGGTAAAATTTCAGATTTAATTTACAGTAAATACCACAGTGATGATCCACAATTGGGAAATGAAAATCTAACAACAATAAACTGAAAGAGAGAAGTGTGTAGCTGTGACTTGTTCACTAGTCCAGCCTCTGCATAATAAACGGAGAAACAACTGTGCAGAGAGCAGGACAGCAGAGTTGGTGTAGCAGTTTATTCTGGATGGGCCAAATGGCCCACTCCTGTTATTTGTATTTATAATGAGGCGGAGATGCTGGAGTTAGATTTGTCTGCACCTTCACGTAGACGTCACAGCTGTTTTCTCCCACGCAATCGCTTCCGAATAGTCAGAATGTTTGTTTCATTGTAAATTCCTCTCTCCCAATCTGTCTCCAATTTCAAAAAGAAAAGTTATAAAGATAACTTTAATATTGTCCCGAGAATGGAGATAAGAACATAAGAAATAGGAGCAGGAGTAGGCCATCTAGCCCTTCGAGCCTGCCCCGCCATTCAATAAGATCATGGCTGATCTGTCGTGGCTCAGTTCCACTTTCCCGCCCTCTCCCCATAACCCTTAATTCCCTCTCTTATCAAAAACCCATCAACCCGCGTCTTAAAAATATTTAGCGAGGCAGCCTCCACCACTTCAACGGGCAGAGAATTCCAGAGATTCACCACCCTTTGAGTGGTGGAGATAAAGGCTTTCTGCCAATAGCAGTGAGCACAGCAATGACTGAAATACTCTCAACATTCTCAATCCAGTTTGCAGGGGAGAAATCCATAATTTCAGTAATTTACCAAGACAAAGATTCCTTATTCCCAAACAAGGGAGTGAGAAACTAAAGGCTTTTCTCATCTACTGTACAGAAAAACAAATGAAATCAGACAGACACATGAAGCAATTGTTTCTTGTTCAGTCCATCTCTGGAATCTAAATTAAATGAATCAATTGTTTTCACATTAGACAAGAGTATGATGTACTGATGTAATGTATTGCTCCGAGCATTAAGAGCCAGTATTAATGATGATGGAATTAAAGAGAATGCTGGATATTACCATGAAAATGCATCTACCACAGCCATGACTAATGTTACTCTAATTTAGCCAACGCCCTAAATTTCAATATTTAATCCTACAGCAGGGACTCTAATTTAGTGTAGTGCAGGTTCAGAGAAGATGGTGATCGCTTAGAGTTGCCGTTAGCTAATAGGGGTGATAATGCTGGTAAAAGATCCCGGAATCTGAAAAACTAAAGGAACAGCATCCTGGCCCGAAGGAAATGAACCGGGACTGGAGACACAGCTGGAGATCACCCTCAAAGCAGCTTCATTACTGATGTGGAAGAAAGACCCTCTGAGAAGTTCAAGGACTCCATTAAAGCACATGGAGATCCTCATTGATTGCAGAGTCAAAGAACCTAGACTGATCGCAAGATGAAAATTCAGGCAAAGGTTGAACTGACCTCAGGACAGCGAGCAGGCAAAACAATCCTGTCCTCAAATCCTTACCGTCAGTCCTGCTCAGGGTCAATGTCACACCATGTGGAAACTGACCTCCATTCAAACAAACAAAAATAAGTTTTTAAACTTCAGCCTGAGCTGGGAATTCAGTTTAATCAGCCCCACATATTCTGAGAATGTTCCAAAGGGCCCAGCAATGATCCTTTGAAATCAGGCCCACATTTGCAATGGGAGTCCACAGAAATCCGACACACACAGGGAGAAAGAATGATCACTGCAACAACACCTCTGAACCAGACTCAACATTTAAAGTTGGATCCCCCTCTGCTAAGGAACAGTCCTGGATAACCAATCAATTCTCCCACATCACATGGGGCTGATACAAGGACCAGAACCTGCACAGAATGGTGTAAAATAAAAGTAAAATGCTTCCAATGCAGGAAATCTGAAATAAAACAGAATTGCGGACTGTGGAACAACAAGATTTTACAAATAGGAGATAGCTTCAGGATTGTATAAGAAGACAAAGATTCAACAAATGAAAATGTTACTGTACCCAGTTGGTTCAATAGCCAATGACATCATTGTGAGGCAGGGAATAAATGAACCTTCAGATAAATATGAAAATATTCTGAAATCTTTCGATTCCTACTTTAATTTAAAGATAGTAACATTTTGACATAAAATTCAATGAATGAGTCCAGCAGCTCAGAGACGTTGTTGAATCTTAAATGGTTTATTCAGATTGGCTAAAGGCTGTGACCATGGTGATCACAAGTATTCTGATTGGCTGATGGTTCACACATATTACACATAAAAGAAGATCTGAAAGTCAATCCAAATAATCCTACAGTCTGAAATCCTCCAACAACTCGAGCCTATTTTACATGATGAGACTAAGCCATGATTAGGAGGAATAGAGTCATAGAGATTTACAACATGGAAACCTCAACTTATCCATGCCGCCCTTTTTTTAACCCCTAAACTAATCCCAATTGCCTCCATTTGGCCCAAACCCCTCTATACCCATCTTATCCATGTAACTGTCTAAATGTGTTTTACAAGATAAAATTGTACCTGTCTCTACTACTACCTCTGGCAGCTTGTTCCAGACACCCACTACCCTCTGTGTGAAAAAAATTGCCCCACTGGACACTTTTCTATCTCCCCCCTCACACCTTAAACAAATGCCCTCTAGTTTTAGACTCCCCTAACTTAGGGAAAAGATATTGACTATCTAGCTGATCTGTGCCCCTCATTATTTTATAGACCTCTATAAGATCACCCCTCAGCCTCCCACACTCCAGAGAAAAAAGCCTCAGTCTATCCAGCCTCTCCTTATAACTCAATCCATCAAGTCCCGATAACATCCTCAGAACTCCTACTGTCCAGGTTATAGAGTAACACAAGGGCAGAGGAACTCCAGGTCAAGGAGGCCATGTTAGTGTCATGGAGCCAAAAGACCTCACAGACGAGAGTAATGTCCAGCAATCTCTGCACAGTGTTTCCCTGGCAACCAGCTGGGACACAGAAACATAAAAAGTAGGAGTAGGCCATTTGGCCCTTCGTTGGAGTTTAGAAGGATGAGGGGGGATCTTATAGAGGCGTATAAAATATTGAAAGGGATGGATAGAGTAGAGGTAGAGAGATTCTTCCCGCTCAGAAAGGACAGCAGGACTAGAGGGCACAGCCTCAAGATAAGGGGGGGGGGGCAGTTTAGATCGGAGTTGAGGAGGAACTTCTTCACTCAAAGGGTGGTGAATCTCTGGAATTCTCTGCCTGTTGAAGTGGTGGAGGCTGCCTCGCTAAATATATTTAAATCACAGGCAGATAGGTTTCTGATAGACAGGGGAATTAAGGGTTATGGGGAGAAAGTGGGAAAGTGGAACTGATCCACTTCAGATCAGCCATGATCTTATTGAATGGCGGGGCAGGCTCCAAGGGCTAGATGGCCTACTCCTGCTCCTATTTCTTATGTTTATGTTCTTATGTTCTTATTCATTACAATCATGGCTGAACGTCTAACTCAATAGCCTAATCCTGCTTTTTCCCCATAACCTTTGATCCCATTTGCTCCAAGTGCGATATCCAGCTGTCTCTTGAATGCATTCAATGTTTTGGCATCAACTACTTCCTGTGGTAATGAATTCCACAGGCTCACCGGGTGAAGAAATGTCGCCTCACCTCCGTCCTGAATGGTCGACCCCATATCCTCAGACTGTGACCCCTGGTTCTGGACACCCCCACCATCAGGAATAACTTCCCTGCATCGACCCTGTCTAGTACTGTTAGAATTTTGTAAGTCTCTATGAGATCCCCCCTCATTCATCTGAACTCCAGTGAAAACAATCCTAACCTAATCAATCTCTCAGCCTGGTAAACCTTCACTGCACTCCCTCGGGAGCAAGAATACCCTTCCTCAGAAAAGGAGATCAAAACTGTACACAATACTCTAGGTGTGGCCTCACCAAGACCCCTGTATAATTGTAACAACACATCCCTGCTCCTGTACTCAAAACCTCTCGCAATGAGGCCAACATACCATTTGCCTTCTTTCCCACCTGCTGTACCTGCATGCTTCCCTTCAGTGACTGGTGCACAAGGACACCCAGGTCCCTCTGCACACTCCCCTCTCCCAATTTACGGCCATTCAGATAATAATCTGCCTTCTTGTTTTTGCTTCCAAAGTGAATAATCTCAGTTTCAAATTATACTGCATCTGCCATTGATTAGCTCATTTACCCAACCTGCCCAGATCGTGCTGAAGGATCTCTCGCAACACTTAACCTTCCCACCCAACTTGGAATCATCTGCAAACATTGGGATGTTACAGTGTTTTTCTTTCCCCCCATACTCTTTGATCCCCTTCATCACAGTTTATAGTTTATTTATTAATGTTACAAGTAGGCTTACATGGCAATGAAGTTGCTGTGAAAATCTCCAAAAGCTTTTTTCTAAATGTTTCTTGAAAACGTACAATGTTTTGTCCTCAACTGCATTCTGTAGATTCCACAGACGCACCACTCTCTGGGTGAAAATGTGTCTCACTTTGAAAAGCTCTGTAAGATGTTCAGTCATGTGGGAGAGATCTCGAACAGTTGATTGGATTGAGGAACTGCAGCAAGAAGAAACTATCCAGGATGGTCAAGGATTCTAGATTCTCCTTTCGGAATTTTTCTTATTAATTTGTGGGCATTTATTGCCCATCCCCAAGTACCCTTGATGAAGTGGTGGTGAGCCTCCTTCTTCAACCAGTGTAATCCATTTGGTGTAGGTACACCCAAAGTGCTGTTAGGCAGGGAGTTGCAGGATTTTGACCCAACGACAGTGAAGGAATGGTGATATATTTCAGTCAGGATGGTGAGTGAGTTGGAGGGGCATCTCCAGGTGGTGGAGTTCCCTTGTGTCTGCCACTCATGTCATTCTACTTGGAAATGGTTGTGGTTTTGGAAGATGCTGCCTAAGGAACCTTGGTGAGTTTCTGCACTGCATGAATGTTCCTCATGGCTGCCACTGTGTGTCGGAGCTGGAAGGAGTAAACATTTGGGAAAGGAATATTAATCAAATGGGTTGTTTTGTCTTGGATAATGTCAAGCTTCATAAGTATCTTTGGATTAAGAATGTTACAGCAAGAAAACGTGAAGCTTAAAAGAAAAAACAGAACAAAACCGTATTTTAACTTGAGAAAACATGACCTTTGATTCTCTCTGGGGATGTTTGGGAATTTCAGCATTGAGTTAAAACATGTGTTAAACAGCTTATTTTTACAAGTCTTTTTAAATGTGTGCTTGAGATAAATTTTGTTTTTTTAAGTTTGATTTCAAGTCCTAGTTTTACATTTGTTATAAAACATTGGCTGAAGTCCACAGTCACAGCCTCATTATTCAGCTGTTTGATCCTCTGGAGTAATCCCTTTTCCAGTAGCACACGGCTCTCTGTAGACCCATTCACCCCACCTCCCCTCTCCCCTTTCCCCTGAAACAGCAAGACATCACTCTGTGGGAAAATACTTCAAATTCCACCTCTCCAGTGCAGACAGCTGGTAATCCTTCCCCCAACAAACAATCCATCAGTCACCATTATAGTGCACATGCCCAGAAAACATGTTACGCTTTGACCCATATCTCAATTAGCTGTAATTAAATCTCACCACCAACTAATGCACTGACACCAGCCGAGAGGAGTGGTGAATGGAACCATTTTCTTTCTTTCCACACCGACATGTCCCTGATGATTAAAGAGTTTCACATCAATGGCACAGTGAAGATGGACACACACACAAAATGCATTCACCTTTCCCATCCCAAGAGCTCCTGAAACAGCTTAGACCCAGTTCTTTATTTTGAAGCAATGCTGGAAGTGTTGAGCAGGTCTGGCATGTGTGAAGGTAGAATTGCCAATTCACATTGAGGACGTTTTGTCAGAATGCTTAACAAAATTACCATGCTGGAATTCAGACTGTCAATCATCAATTCCAACAGAACATTACTGCTGATATATTGGTCTTTTCCATATTGACCACACAGTCACTGATAAAGGACAAAGCTCACCATTACTACCCAAACATCTGCTGGGCCATCAATGTGCTAATGTTCCCTCCCAGATCTTTATTTGATTGAGAGAATTAGGGAGGAATTTCCTAATTCTTGCTTTGAATTCATTTTCCTGTGATTCCTGCTTTTCCTGGAGATGTCATAACTGAGGGGGTCAGTAGTTTACACGGCCACATCATTCCTTGAGTTTGAAGATCTTTCACATCCTTTGTATTTTCTACTTGAACATCATACTGGTTATTTTAAAATCTGCTGGTTTAGTTTGTGGTCTGCTCTGGACACAGTGGGGGAGATGTTTCAGCTGTTATCTGTGCCAGTGGTTCATGTCTGCTTGGAGAAGCTGATCCGCAGAAATGCTGCGATGGGGCTGGCTTGGTGACAATAATCGATTTCTGCAGCTGTTCCATTCATGAATGAATATTGGCGGCAGGTTGTTCTAAACACATCATCACTCCAACCATCCACAAAACCATTCAAAACTTCAACCATTCCCTTTTCACAAGGAGACATTCACTGAGTCCCTGGAGTGTGATTGTTTCTCCAGGAGATATAGTCCGCGTCTACATGTAAAACACAGCTGATCTCTGCCGTGGCTGCACACTATACTGTTTCTCCAATCAGGAAGGGTGGTTATGTGCACTTTCACCAGAACTTCAGCGGAATCCAAGCAATGTATTTGCCTTGTTCACTCCATCGCTGCTTCTTGTTATTACTCCTGGGAAGATGGGAAGTTTAGTGATCATTGTCTTCCAATAGCAAGGCTGCATCATCATCTACAAACACAAAAAGGAGGGTGTATGGGCCGAGATTTATTTTAGTTTGCTCAAAGTGCATCTCATATTTGTACATCCTGTCCCTTCTGATAACACCCTCGGTGTCACTTCCTGTATCACTATTGCCTTGTCCTTTCTCTTTAACTTTCCAATCTTCCCTTCACATGAACACCCACCCTCACGATTCAGTTCAAAGCTCTCACTACAAACCTACTCACACCATTTGCCAAAAAACTGTTCCAGCAGGATTCAGGTGAAGGTTGGTCCCAATGGTACAGCTCCCAGTTCCTCTATTCCCATCAGTGCCCCATGAGTCAAAACCCATTTCTCCCAGACCAACACGTAAGAACATGCAAATTAAGAGCAGGAAGCCATTCAGCCCCTCGAGCCTGTTCCACAATTTAATAAAGTCATGACTGAGCTGATTGTAGGCTCAACTCTACACTCCATCTACACCCTAAACCTTGTTACTCAAAAATCTAGCTACTTTGCCTTAACAATATGCAATAACCCTACCTCTGTCAATCTCCAGGGAAGAGAAAATTCCAAAGATTCACAACCCTCTGAGAGATAACAATTCTTCTCATCTCTGCCTTAAATGGGAGACTCCTTATTTTTAAACTGTTTCTCCCAGTTCCAGTCTCCCCCCACAGGAGGAAACACACCATCAGCATCCACCCTGTCAAGTTCCCTCAGGATCTGATATGTTTCAATAAGATCACCTCTCAATCTTCTAAATCCCAGTGGATACAGGCCCAACCTGTCCAAACTTTCCCTGTAAGATAAACATCTCCATCCAGGAGTCAGTCAAGTTAACCTTCTCCAAACTGCTTCCAATGCATTAATATCCTTTATTAAGAAAGGAGACCAAAACTGTGCACAGATGTGGTCTCACCAATGCACTGTATGATTGTAGTAAAATATCCTACCTTTATATTCTATTCCCCTTACAATAAACATTAAACATTCCATTTGCCTTGCCAATCACATGCTGTAGATGCAATATGAACTTTTCCTGATTCATGTGCCAGACACCCAGATCCCTCTGTAACCCAGAATTCTGCAATCTTTCTCCATTTAATTAATTTGCTGCTTTTCTATTCTTTCTGCCAAAGTGGACAATTTCACGTATTATGATCAGAATTCTCCAGCTCTTCACGTCAGCAAGATTTCCTGGCCCTGCCAGTACTGTGCCCTGCACTGCGGGTTTCCTGCTGGGGTGCTGGGCAGTCGGTGGAAAATCCCATTGACAGCAGCAGGACCAGAAGATCCAGCGGCCAACAAACAGCATACCACCTCCCACCACGAGAAACATACCACTGCAAGGCTGGGAAATGAACCCCTATATTCCATCTGCCAATTTTTTCCTATTCACCTAACCTATCAGTGACCCTCTGCAGATTCCTAATGTCCTCCTCATAATATATCCTCTTAGTTATCACCAGAAAATTTAACAACCATACACTTGGTCCCTCCATCTGAGTCATTAATGCAGATTATAAATAGTTGAGGTTCCAACACTGATCCCTGTGAAATTCCACTCGAGATGCCATGTCAACCTGAAAAAGACCCATTTTTTCTCTACTCTCTGCTTCCTATTACCTACAATCCTTCATCTGTGCCAATACATTACCGTGGACTCTTATTTCTAGAAATCTAAGGCCAGCATATCCACAGGTTCCCCTTTATCCATGGGCAGCACCGTGGTGCAAGGGTGGCATGGTGACGCAGTGGTTAGCACTGCTACTTCACAGTGCCGTAGAGCGGGGTTCGATTCCCGGCATTGGTCACTGTCTGTGTGGAGTCTGCACCTCCTCCCCATGTCTGCATGAGTTTCCTCCGGGTGCTCCGGTTTCCTCCCGCAGTCCAAAGATGTGTGGGTTAAGTTAGAACATTACAGCACAGTACAGGCCCTTTGGCCCTCAATGTTGTGCCGAGCTATGTCCAATCCCAAGATCAAGTTATAGGTTGATTGGCTATGCTAAATTGACCCTTAGGGCTGATTTTACCAAACATTTGCCCGTTCTCGGGCATGAAATCACGGTAAATTTGGGTGTCAGGCCTGCAACGTGATCTGCACCCAAATCCAAGCTGATCGCGCCTTTACCGACACTCGATTCAGACGCGGATCCAGTCCATGCCCTAATCGGGCAGCTCAATGATTTAAGTGTATTAACATGCATTTAAATCGATTTACTGAACCGTGCGCCCAACTCTACCGCCAAACCCCACTTTACTGTCCATTCCCGATCCGCACTGCAATCCACCGGCAGAATAAAAATCCAAAGCCAATTCCTATTCTGCAGGGGAACCTCTGAAGCTCATCCTCATCTCCTCCTCATCCATCCTTTGCAGGCTCCCCTGCAGATCCACCCCCCCCCCACACCCCCGGATCAGACCTCTCTGGGAGGCAGGCCCACCAGCCAACCCACCCCCTCCCCCCCCGCCCCCCCCCCACCCCCACCCCCGGGATTGGACTCCGCTGGGAGGCAGCCCCACCCCCCGCAGACAACCCCCTCCTGGGATCAGGCTCCCCCTGAGAGGCAGGCCCCCCCCTCGGCAGAGCACACCCCCACCCTACCTCAATCGCTGGTCTCCCCCCACCATCCTTCTGATCTTCAGTCCTTCGAGATCCTGCAGCATTTTCCTGGCCTTTCACTGGTGTCCACCGAAGGGCTCTTTCACGCCCAGGCGCGCTGCTGCAGGTTTTTTCGAACTGCGCACGCACAGTTCAGAGCTCCGATCGATCAGGCAGTGCTAAGCCCCACCCATTGCACAAATTGGGCAGGAGCCGGTGAGAAGTGTATAGGCGGACAGCAAAGAGAATTCCGGGTTCGGATCTGTATTACACCCGGATCCTGCCCTCAAGCTCCGATTAGTAAAATCGGGCCCTTAGTGTCAGGGGGCGAGCTATGGTAAATGGATGAGGTTATGGGGATAGGACCTGGGTGGGATTGTGGTCGGTGCAGACTCGATGGGCCAATTTAGTTTAACTGTGGTCACTGGTCCCAAAGTGACCCCTCACTAACACTTCTGTCACCTCCTTTTCCTTATTTCCCAAGGGGAGGTCAAGTTTTGCCCCCTCTCTAGTCGGGCCATCCACATACTGGATGAGAAATTCCTCCTGAATACACTCAACAAATTTCTCTCCATCCAACCCTCTAATACTCTGTCTGTCCCAGTCAATGTTGGGAAAGTTAAAATCTCCGACTATTACCACCCTATTTTTCTCGGAGCTATCTGTAATCTCCTTACATATTTGCTCCTCAATTTCCCGCTGACTATTTGGGGGCCTATAGTACAACCCTATCAAACTGATTTCCCCTTCTTATTTCTCAGCTCTACCCATATAGACTCAGTGGCGAACCCTCGGATATCTCCCCTCTCAGTACGGCCGTGATGCTTTTCCTGATCAGAAACACAACTTCCTCTCCTCTCTTAGCTCCTGTTCTATCTTTCCAAATTCAGGGGGTGGTAGGGGTGATTCTCCCAAAAATTCTAAGTGTCGAATTTGCATAAAAACTGGAGTAAATCCCATTGGTTTTCTCAGTGGGATTTTCAACATGAACCTCCCACATTCTATGCACTGCAGAGAGCCTCAGGGTGAATCACACTGAAAATCCAGGAGCAGGGCTTATTCCCGCCGGAGAGTCCGGCAGCAGAGCGCTGAGCGCACCACTGCACACGTTCCGATCTGTCGGTGGCCTCTGTCTGCCGGCCCCCCAGTCCCTGGCCAGCCCTGCATATTGCCCCACACCCCCCATCCCTGCCCTTGCAACTCCTCCACGGCCCAACTGCTGAACCTTTGGATATATCCAGGCCAGTCTCAACAACCCCCCACTCCCAGCCCACCATGAACCCTCCCCCTCCACAGCCCCAATCTTGTGACCGTCCCTCGCCCGCAGTCCCGACCCCCACCCCCCCAGCAGTCTGACTCCCCATCCATCCCGATGGCCCCGATCGCTGGCCTCCCCCACTCTGTCACTGCCAAGTGCAGAGTGGAAGTATGACCCCCCAACCCATCAATCTCCCCCTAGAGCCCCCGTCCCTCCATCAGGCTCCATCCCCTTGGCACTGCCCAATGCTCAGTGGGCAATGTCAAGGTGCCCCCAGGGCATTGGCACTTTGTCCAGGCCAACATTGTCAAGGTGGCAATGTCTAGGGGGTACCCCTGGTATCCAACCCTTTGGGGGGTCTCAATTGCCCTGTCCTCATTCCAGTGGGGTAAAGCTGCCAGCTTCCCCCAAGTGGACAGCTGTACTGATCCCTGATGCAGTGAAACATTTACCTGTAGTTTAGGCAGTAATCCAGTATCTTGTGATTCTGCTTTTCAATTTAGTCCCTAGTTACTCACATTCCCTTAGCAAAACTCATGTGGACATGAAACTGGATCCTTCCAGTTCCTCCCCAGTCCTCAGGAGTTGTCTTTAATCTCAGCACTGGGCAGGAGCACAGCCTTTGGGACTGACGCTCTTGGCTGCAGAGAGCAGGATCAATCCCCCTGACTCTCCCGCACCTGACCACAATGACATTCCTTTTCATGCCCCCCTGTCGTGGTCAGTTTGGTTTAACTCTGTTGTACATCGTTACTCTCCTAAGTCTGAAGTTTGTGTGCTTTGTTGGTTTAACTCAACTGACCTCCAGTCATTCAAAGGTCTATTCCAATCCCATGTAGCTTTTTTGACAACATTCAGAAGTGTTTCTCTCAGAATTAATGTTCACCTCAAGAAATCCACTACCTTCAATTTATGCAAAACCTTTCATGTAAAATGCTACCAATTTCGTCCCAGTTTAATGAGAAAAGTGATTCTTTTTGATTTGTGAATGTACAAATATAGAATGTTCATTTATAACTAACTCAAATCAATGTATCATCTAAGGTAGACCTTCCAAATGGACCAAAAGATGAAGGAAATATCTATCCCTCCCCTTCTCAAACTTTCAAAGTCAAAATTAAGGTGCATTCCACCCATTCTGAAAATGAGAAGAATATGTCCTAATCTCAAGATCACATCTGGGATTTAAAAACGGAAAGATTTATTAACAAGAAGAGAAAACTTAAGCACGCAAAATTACAGTTACACCATTAAAAATTAGTCTTACAAAACATTGCCCCCAAAAGACTCCCTCCTTGGTCGGACCCACAAGTAAACACCTTCCAGGCAACAAATCCAGTAATGTTACCCAAAGCAAAGGTGCTATTGCTTTATTAAAGTCTACAGCACAACATCTCAAACACACTCCACTTTTCTGTGCAAATCCCAAGCTGCAGAGCAAGACTTCTTTTTGCAGCACCAGATATTTTTGACCTTGACTGGATGAATCAAACTGCCCTTCCTCCAGCCAAGAACTCTGCTTAGGAGATCATCTCACACAACCGAGCCACCAATCAGCTCCCACTTTAACTCTAAAGTACCTTTTCCTTACTTTCATTTCCAGTTCCATTGTTCCCACACCTCTTTGAAATTCAAAATCTACCAAATGTAAAATCTTTCTTGTTTCTATTTTCAGTCTGTTTTTGGATTAATGAAATGTGATAAACCTTCTTCTGTTCACCTATAGAACTCCTGTCAGATGTAAAAAGTTTTTTTTAATCACTTTTAACTTCCCTTTGATAATCAAAGGGTCGAGAGCTTCATGTTATTAGGTGTCCAGCTCATTGATACCATGCCAACACTATCATTAAGAAAGCCCAGCAATGCCTCCACTTTCTCAGAAGACTAAAATTTGGCATGTCAGCTACAACTCTCGCCAACTTTTAAGATGCACCACAGAAAGCATTCTTTCTGGTTGTATCACAGTTTGGTATGGACTCCTGTTCTGTCCAAAACCACAAGAAACTACAAAAGGTCATGAATGTAGCCCAATCCATCACACAAACCAGCCTCCCACCCCGCTGCCTTGGAAAAGCAGCCAGTATAATTAAGGACCCCATGCACTCAGGACATTCTCTCTTCCACCTTCTTCCGTCAGGAAAAAGATACAAATGTCTGAGGTCACGTACCTACTGACTCAAGATCAGCTTCTTCCCTGTTACTGTCAGATTTTTGAATGGACCTACCTTGTATTAAGTTGATCTTTCTCTACACCCTAGCTATGACTGTAACACTACATTCTGCGCTCTCTCCTTTCCTTCTGAACGGTATGCTTTGTCTGTATAGCAAACAAGAAACAGTACTTTTCACTGTATGTTAATACATGTGACAATGATAAATCAAATCAAATAAACTCTCAACTTATCTAAAAACGCAAATGTCAGATCCAACCTATTTACTTGTACCTCAAAGCCACATTAATGTGTTGCTACCAATGTACAAATCCTAGTTTGTGCCTCCTTTCACATTTCAAACCTCCCAGACAACCTGCCTCGAGTAATCTTTCCCCATTTTAATTAAACAGAAATATACAGACAGAAAGCATCTTTACAGAATAACACAATGTTCCCTAAAAATATTACCAAACTAACATCCATTCTCACAACACCCAGGTTTTGGTAACTCCTCATTGAAAAGAAAAAGATAGAAATTGAAGGGGATTAATTTTCAGACAGGATGTTTTTGGAAAGTGGCCAGACTCCAGTTCACAATGGGATTCTAACAGATTAGAACAGTTCAGTTTTTGGCATTAATTTGGATCACAAACTGAGTGGGACACAAGGGACTGTAGAAAATGGAAAATGTGTGTTGGTGAAGTGCTTAAAATGAGTTTACGAAAGGGCAAAATTTGAATATTTACTAATTCACAGTAACACAAATTCTGTAATACTACATTCTCTTAGTCATAGAATCATAGAACCCTACAGGGCAGAAGGAGGCCATTCAGCCCATCAAGTCTGCACCAACAACAATCTCACATAGGCCCTATCCTCATAACCCCACATATTTACCCCATTAATCTCTCTAATCTACGCATCCCAGAAAACTAAGGGGAAATTTAGCACAGCCTAAGCACCTAACTACACACCTTTGGACTGTGAACAGTCTGTGAACTCTGGAAACCAGAGCACCCAGAGGAAATTCATGCAGATACGGGGAGAATGTGCAGACTCCACACAGACAGCAACCCAAGCTGGGAATCTGGAGCTATGACGCAGCAGTGCTGCCACTGTGCCACTCCATGTCATGGAGTCTTTTATAAAGACAGAGATTTCTTTGCATTTTACCCCTTCATTCATATTTGACCCATTGAAGATGTGTTCTTTTCAGAAATACAGGAACAAACAGCATTCGAATCGAATCATCCCTGCACTAACAAATACATTTCTACAGCACCTTCAACATTGTAAAAGGCCAGAAGCTGCTCCACAAGACCATTATCAAACAAACAGTGATTCTGAGTCACGAAAGGAGATATCAAGGACAGATAACAACACCTGGTCAAAGAGGTAGGTTTTAAAGTGTGCCTTTGAGGATGAGGATGGGATGGAGAGATGGATAGGTAGAAAGCAGAGAATTCCAGAGCTATCACAGCCCAGATACCTGAAAACTGAGCCAAGAGTGGCAGAGAGAGTGATGGGCATTTGAGATGCACAGAAGGCCACAACTGGAGGAGTGCAGAGATTTCCACAGGTTATAGAAAGAGGAGACGACAGAGATAATGAAGGATGAGGCAACTGAAAATAAAGGTGAGAATTTTAAAATCAAGTGTCAATGTGAGGTCAGCAAGGAGAGAGAGGTAATGAACAAGAATTGGATATAAGAACATAAGGACATAAGAACTAGGAGCAGGAGTCGGCCATCTGGCCCCTCGAGCCTGCTCCGTCTTTCAGTAAGATCTTTTTGTGGACTCAGCTCCACTTCCATAAGAACATAAGAACATAAGAAATAGGAGCAGGAGTAGGCCATCTAGCCCTTCGAGCCTGCCCCGCCATTCAATAAGATCATGGCTGATCTGTCGTGGCTCAGTTCCACTTTCCCGCCCTCTCCCCATAACCCTTAATCCCCTCTCTTATCAAAAACCCATCAACCCGCTTCTTAAAAATATTTAGCGAGGCAGCCTCCACCACTTCAACGGGCAGAGAATTCCAGAGATTCACCACCCTTTGAGTGAAGAAGTTCCTCCTCAACTCCGTTCTAAACCGCCCCCCTTTTATCTTGAGGCTGTGCCCCCTAGTCCTATTGTCTTTTTTGAGCGGGAAGAGTCTTTCCACCTCTATCCTATCCATCCCATTCATCATCTTATACGTCTCAATGAGATCTCCTCTCATTCTTCTAAACTCTAACGAGTACAAGCCCAGTTTATTCAGCCTCTCCTCATAGCTCAACCCCCTCAACTCCGGTATCAGCCTAGTAAACCTCCTCTGCACTCCCTCCAAGGCCAAAATATCTTTGCGCAGGTGCGGCACCCAAAAATGCACACAGTACTCCAGTTGCGGCCTCACCAATGCCCTATACAGCTGCAGCAAGACCTCCCTACTTTTATATTCAATCCCCCTCGCTATGAAGGCCAGCATCCCATTCACCTTCCTGACCACCTGCTGCACCTGCAAGCTGGGTTTTTGCGACTCATGCACAAGGACCCCGAGGTCCCTCTGCACCGTCGCCTGCTGCAGTTTTTCGCCCCGTAAGTAATAGTCCTTCCTACCATTTTTCCTACCAAAGTGGACCACCTCACACTTGCCAACATTAAATTCCATTTGCCATTTCCTGGCCCATTCGCCCAGCCTATCTAGATCCTTCTGCAGACTCTCCACACCCTCCGCACAATTTGCCGTTCCCCCAATCTTGGTATCATCAGCAAATTTCGACACTCTACACTCGGTTCCCTCCTCCAGATCATCTATATAAATGGTAAAAAGCTGAGGCCCCAGCACCGACCCCTGGGGCACTCCACTAGTCACCATCCGCCAATCCGAATAGCACCCGTTGACCCCCACTCTCTGCCTCCTATTTGACAACCAATCCTCTATGCACGCTAACACCCTACCCCCAACTCCATGTCCCTCGACCTTCTGTAATAACCTCTTGTGAGGCACTTTGTCAAACGCCTTCTGAAAATCTAGAAAGACCACATCCACCGGCTCTCCTCTATCCACCGCCCTAGACACATCCTCACAGAACTCCAGTAAATTTGTCAGACACAACTTCCCTTTAATGAAACCGTGCTGCGTCTGCTCTATCAAGCAATTCCCTTCAAGATGCCTTGCAATTTCCTCCTTAATGACAGATTCTAACATTTTACCTACCACAGACGTTAAACTAACCGGCCTATAATTCCCCGCCTTTTGCCTGGCACCCTTCTTAAACAACGGCGTAACATTAGCCGTTTTCCAATCATCCGGCACTTCCCCGGAATCCAGCGACGTTTGGAAAATAACCACCAAGGCATCCACTATCACCTCCGCCATTTCTTTCAGAACCCTCGGATGCATTCCATCCGGTCCTGGGGACTTGTCCACAATCAGCCCCTCCAGTCTGTCGAGCACCGCCTTTCTAGTAACAGTAATGTCATTAAGACCCTCCAGTCCTACCACCTTTCTATCGCTAACACCTGGCAAATTATTCACGTCCTCCTCCGTGAAGACAGAAACAAAAAAGTTATTCAATACCTTAGCCATATCCCCATCCCCTACCACTAGGTCCCCTTTCTCATCCTCTAAAGGACCAACATTCACCCTAGCCAGCCTCTTCCTTTTTATATATTTATAAAAAACTTGCTTTTTTTTTATATTAAGCGCTAGCCCAGCTTCATAGTTTCTCCTACCCTTCCTTATCAACTTCTTTGTCAATCTTTGTTGACATTTAAACCTCTCCCAATCCTCTTCTCGCCCACTACTCTTAGCTACTCTAAATTCCTCTGCTTTTAGTTTAACACTTTCCTTCACCTCCTTCGTTATCCACGGCTTATTACCTCTCCTCCTACTATCCTTTTTGACCATCGGAATAAATTTCCGTTGAGCACCAAGAAAGATCTCCTTAAAGATCCTCCACTGCTCCTCAACAGACCCTCCCTCCAACGCGCTCTCCCAGTCCACATTCGCCAATTCTTCTCTCATCCTACCGTATTCCCCTCTATTCAAACAAAGGACGCGTGTCCGGGAACCCACTTTCTCCTCCTCCATCTGCATCAGAAACTCCACCATACAGTGATCACTCTCCCCAAGAGGATCCTTCACCACAAGGTCCCTAATTCTACCCGCTTCATTACATAGCACCAGATCCAAGATAGCTCGCTCCCTCGTCGGCTCCAACACACACTGTTCGAGGAAACTATCCCGGCAGCATTCCAAGAACTCTTCCTCGAGCCCCCCACGTCCAACATGGGTCGACCAATCAATATGCAGATTGAAATCCCCCATAACTACGGCCGTCCCATTCCTGCACGCTGCACTTATTTGCGCGTTAACAGCCCGCCCCATCTCCAGATCATTATTCGGGGGCCTATAGACGACACCCACCAGCGTCTTCCTCCCTTTGCTCCCTTTCCCCGCCCGCTCATCATAACTCTTAATTCCTTTACTGTTCAAAAATCTATCTATCCTTGCCTTAAAAACATTCAATGAGGGAGCCTCAACTGCTTCACTGGACAGGGAATTCCACAGATTCACGACCCTTTGGGTGAAGAAGTTCCTCCTCAACTCAGTCCTAAATCTGCTCCCCCTTATTTTGAGCCTATACCCCCTAGTTCTAGTTTCACCCACCAGTGGAAACAACTTCCCTGCTTCTATCTTATCGATTCCCTTCATAATCTTCTATGTTTCTATAAGATCTCCCCCCATTCTTCTGAATTCCAATGAGTATAGCCCCAGTCTACTCAGTGAATCAGTGGAATTCTTTCCCAAAGGGCTGTTGAGGCTGAGTCGCTGAGTATGTTCAAGGCTGAGATAGACAGATTTTTAATCAGTAAAGGAATCAAGGGTTATAAGAATAAACCGTTAAAGTTTATTTATAAGTCACAAGTAGGCTTACATTAACACTGCAATGAAGTTACTGTGAAAATCCCCTAGTCACCTCACTCCGGTGCCTTTTCAAGTACACTGAGGGAGAATTTAGCATGGCCAATGCACCCAACCAGCACATCTTTCAGACAATGGGAAGAAATCAGAGCACCCAGAGGAAAACCACGCAGACGTGGGGAGAACATGTAAACTCCGCACAGACAGTGACCCAAGCCAGGAATTGAACCCTGGTTCCTGGCACTGTGGGGCAGCAGTGCTAACCATTGTGCCACCGTGCAGCGCTGACCCAGGTTCCTGGCACTATGAGGCAGCAGCGCTAACCATCATAAGGCAGGAATGTGGATTTGAGGATTATCAGATCAGTCATGATCTCATTGAATGGTAGAGCAGACTTGATGGGCTGAATGACCTATTTCTGCTCCACATCTTATGGTCATTTTGTATGAAGAATACACATCATTGCTTCACATTGCCTGTTTGCTGCAATGTCACTGACAGATAAGTAACATCACAGCTGAGGCTGTCTGACCCCGTGTGGGAATGACCCATTCACTTGGGTCTCCTTTAATCGCAATCTCCCACCCTCCTTTTCCCCGGTGCCCCATCCCTCCGTGCAGATAGCTGGCATCCAAGTCCCTCAAGGCCCCACCAGCAGGGTTTGTTTATCTCTGCGTGCGTGTGGCAGAAGGAAGGTAGTGGTCTCACTGACATATTGGTTTGGATCCTCCCTGTGCGAGCACAGAACACTCCTCACACTCCGCCTCATTATCAAGGAAGTGACCTCCCACTCCTCCTCTGCTATCCCGGATCCCATTGTTTGGTAGCCCACAGATATTCTGCGGTGGAGGCAGCGGTTCTCCGTGTCCACCTCAGCCCTCACCCTCCTGATGTCACTTCACAATTAAATATGTTCCCCACACACAGTCTGGGATTACCCCCCTCCTCTACTCCCCCGGGACTGCCCCCAACCCCCCAAGCCCCCACCACTCCCTCACCGAGCTATCCCACATCTTGTAGCCATTGATAGGACATGCCCGCCTTGCTGCTGATCTGGTAGGTAGAGACTTGCCAGTGAGTTCCCTGGAACTGATGGTGGTTCTGCCAGTGAACCTGGCAGTGAATACTGTAAACACAACCCTAATAAAGTCAGCAAATGAGGCTCAGTGTCAGGAGGGGAGTACAGGTCACTCAGGTGTACCTTGTTTACGCACCTTTGCGAAACACGTCAGTACTTGGCCACATGATCCAGGTTCAGGGAAAGGATGATTCCAGTGATTACAAATCTATGGAAATGACATTCCAGAGCAGGAAGTGCAGTCACCATTGGCAGGAAGAGCGGACAGACATAATTTGATTTTATGACAATGTAAAACTGATTTTTGTGACCTCGTACTCATGATCTCACTGAAAACGGGTGGAAAATCCAAACAGTGATCTTACCAAAACTCTGGACAACTGCAACATCTTTGTTCCCATACTCCAATAATGGTCAGCATCCCATTTACCTTCCTAATTACTTGCTGCACCTGCATGCTAACTTTCTGCATTCCTTGTACCACACACACATGTTCCTTTGGACATCAACACTTAACAAGTTTCACACCATTTAAATTTTTTTTATACTTACAACCAACGTAAACATCTTCACGCTTTCCCACATTATTCTCCATTTGCCATCTTGCTCCCCTCACTAACGTGTCTCATGTCTTTGCAGTCCCTCTGTGTTCCAAACCTGTTAATCAGCCAGAATTCCATCCCCACTAATTATTGTAGCAAATACATCACACGTATAATTAAATTTAAATAGAATTTTCTGTGTTCTCCAAATCTGAGCAAATTGTTACCAAGTCCTTATTTCATTCCTTGGATAATTGGTAACGATATGTTGTGAGCAGTTGTAACTATTCTCAATTAAATGCCAGACAATCTGATGCATATTCAAATTACTGAAAGTCTTGAAGGATACCAAATCATCATTAAAGTATTCAATGTAGTTAGAGGAATAGTGGATGAATAACTCCCTGGGAGTCAATAGTAACCAACAGTAAATCTTTAAAACTAACACAGGCTATAGTTTTTATATTATTGGTGTGGAATGATGTACAACACTGTGACTAATAGAAGCTGATTAGATTCTGTCAGGACCTTGGAGAGCTCCTCAATAAACCATTCCTAACAATGTTCAACTCAATAGGATACTCCCATATTGCCTGAGCTCAGGGGAAGGAGCAGAGGGGTGGAGATAAATAACTAAATCCTTATTGTGCTGGCACTTACAAGATGGGCCAAACGGCCTTTTGCTGTACTGTACTGTCAGCCATGCTTCATCTCCCTGACCTGACAGTCTGAAGTATTCTCCCTAAACCTCTCTCCATCTCCACCCATCTCCATCTTGTGAAATGCTCTTTAAAACCTACATTTTTAGTCAAGCTTTTGGTTGTATTTTTTGATGTTACCAAAATGTGGAATACACATCGTTTGTGTTCAATCTCATTCGTCCTGTGAAGCGGCTCTGGACATTTAGCAATGTCAAAGGTTCTGTATAAATGCAAACTGTTGTATGATCCAAATCTCAAAGGATGATAAGAAATTAACATGAACCTGCCTAATTTTGGAAAGTGCATTGGCTTGGATTGGGCAGTCGATAGTCAATGGATTACTATGAAAACTGACATCAAAGCTGCTCTGAAGGTTCCATCAGGCTCGAAAGTATCGATTTCTTCCACTCGGACGTGAGTTTGAATTTTGTGACATTTGTGGTGTCGAGCATCAGTGAAGTACTCAGCCAATCAGATTCAAGAATTTTAATGGACCGCAGAACAGGAAATAAGAATCAGGGATTTTTATTCCTTTTTTATCCATCGCGCTGAAAGCAAAAGAAATTGAAACATACGCATGGAATTAAATTAAAAACTGAAATGTGGTTTATTTTAGAAAATTGACAATTTTACCCCTCCTCGGGATGTGGCTGTCACTGGCTACATCGTAAAAAGTCTGACAACACCAGGTTTTAGTCCAACCTATTTATTTGATAATATACTCGCAAGCTTTCGGGTTAGCCCCTTCGTCAGGTGAACTAAAACCTAGTGTTGTCAGACTTTTTACTGTGTTTACGCCAGTCCAACGCCGGCATACCCACATCATGACTGGCTACATCAGCACTTATTGCCCAGCTGTAATTGTTCTTGGTGGTGGTGAGTGTCTGCAGTCCGTGTGTGTAGGTACACCCACAGTGCTGTTAGAAAGAGAGTTTCAGAATTTTGACCCAGTGACACTGAAGGATTTTCTGAGGGAATGAGACTCCAATCAGAGTTTACTCAGGGCCAGGGAGATTATTCCCATAGGGTCATAGTCATGGAGTTATACTGCTGCTCAATAATGATGATCAATTAGAAGACAGTTAAAAACTCAGTTACCCTGATCGAACAAGGCTAAATATTTTCCTACGTCTGTAAAAATTGAATTCCATGGCAAATCACTGGTCATGTGATCTACAGAAATCCCACCCACCAAACTCTGACCTTTGCCAATTCCTCAACAATAAGCTTGGCATTGAAATCAGTGCCAGAGAATCAAACCGCAACACATTAACTACACACTACCCACTCCAAAAATAACCACTCTATTCATGTGATTTCTTTAATGGCATGGTAAGTAATGATTACTGAGAATCAATCTCTCTGGCCTTGAAAATGCAATTTAATTCAGTGGAATCTCCTTCCTTTAGGACTTCATTATTGTAGGAGTTTCTTAAAATAATTTTAAAAATACTTCTTTGTTTCTTTCCACATGTTGTTTTATCTTATGTACTTTCACTTTGTGTACTAAGTTTAAAACTTGTAATTCCTGGTTTAGACTCTATGGGCCCAATTTTACCATCAAGTTGCTCAGATACTAAAACTTGGTAAAGTCACGCGTGAGGTAAATAACCCCATCCGCACCCTCCCTCGAGCTGGTTCCCCCTTTACCAAGGCCCAAAAATAGCCGCGATCGGGACCGCGCCCGAAACGAGTGTGACAGCCATTTAAATGTATTTGCACACATTTAAACTAACTTACTGGGCTGTACACCCAACCTTACTGGCACTTCCCCCTTTACCACCACATTCACCAACACAGAATTGGAGCGAAACAGACATGCTCCATATAAATCCGATTCAGGTGTTCCGGCGAGTGAGGGGGTAAGTGCCGAGCGTCCGATGGCTTTCCGCTTGAGATTGTGAGGGGGGCTGAGGGGGGGATCCACTGCCACCCTGCTGGAGATCAATGGGAGGGGTCTGCTGCCACTCTGCCTTAGACCAGTGGGCAGGTGGGGGAGGGGACCACAATCTGTCTGGGTGATGGAGGGGTGGGGGGATAAGGGGGTCAGTAATGTTGTGGGGGGTGGACAATGTCTCTGGGGGTCGGGGGAGGCATTATCTGGCCTGGGAACGATGCGGCAGGGAAGCAGCATTCTAATTTTTTTCTGCACATGCACAGTTGGAGGCATCGATTGGATCTACGTAAGAACATAAGAAATAGGAGCAGGAGTCGGCCATCTAGCCCCTCGAGCCTGCCCCGCCATTCAATAAGATCATGGCTGATCTGAAGTGGATCAGTTCCACTTTCCCGCTTTCTCCCCATAACCCTTAATTCCCTTGTCTACAGAAATCTATCTACCCGTGACTTAAATATATTTAGCGAGGCAGCCTCCACTTTGGAATTGTTTTGGGAGAATTCCGGCCTACATTTGACTGTTGTGATCCGTTTATTTCCCTGATGTAAACAATTTTCTTCCAGAAACGTATCCGGCATATTTGGCTTTTTGAAAATATGCTAATGTGTCTGCAGAAATGACCGCAGTGTTAAATAGAACCAGCTTTGCTTGTGTCTGAATTATTCAGAGAGTAATTACTTTGCACATTTATATTTTACTGTTTTGTCTAACAACATTAGTGAATTATGATTCCTCTTTGCTTTTCAAGATGAACTGCCCACCACAAAACTGCTCCAAAATCAGAGCCCTTTCCTGGAATGGATATCAAATCCCAAAAGTCAAATCATTTCTTTTGTTACAATTCTCCCCTTCCTTTCCATGCCGTTAGTCTGGATGTTTCTGAGCCCGTTAGTTTTTAGTAAGGCCACAGGACTCCGACCTCACTGATTTCACCAATTTATCCAGAATGTTTTGTCAGTTCCTCTGCTCCAAATGATGGATGAACAAAGGAAATAAAACCTTTCCATTCCTGTGGACAGGATATCAATTTGAGTAAAGGGACGGATTTACCTCCGGGGCTGATTCTAGGATCTTAATCTTCGGCAGACATCCAGAGGCCAAGGAAAATCCCCGGATTCCAGAAGCACCGGGAAGAGGAACATTTGAATAACTCTCACAGTTAACAAGTGAGAATAAAATAAATCATGGATTTATCTCCTTTTTCAACTTCCGGACTTTCTTTTGTGGAATTCCGCCTGAAATTCACAATTTTAAATAAATTACCAAATCACAATTTTCATTTTGGTTTTTTGCAGGGATTGAATGTTGCTCATTCATCCTTCTTCTAAAATTATTTCTGGCATTGTTTAGAAGTGCTGGTAATGAGGAAGGAGAATCAGTCAGTGAGGGTTTGGCATGTTTACCAACAGGTATTTCAACTCAGAACAGGAAGTCCTGTTTATAGATAGAAGCTGCTGATGGATCATCCAACACAGCAGTTTTGAAACTGTTCAAATAAATAACAATTGCACAAATCTGCCAGATTTCCTCTGATCTCTCCTTGTTTTAGTCTAGTCCAGACTTGTTTTGTGCTCTCTATCGGGTGGCCTCAAACCAAAATGTCAACAAATCCACCAAAGCGATTCTGTCCATTGGAGTTTCTCAAAGCTACAAAGAAGGACAGACAGGGGAAACGTGGCTGCAACAAACAAAGACATTTCTGTGCTCGCTGGAGCCAAGGCCAACCTGCAGAGTCGAGGCAAACCATTGCTTGGAGAGCGGATAATGGGAGGAACTAATCATGAAAAAGCAAAAGGAACCGTGAGCAGCTGGAACGTGGCAAGATGCCAGGAAACGAGAGAGCCTGGAGAGCAAGGTGGGGTGCGCTGGGGGAGAATTAGGTACTGCTGACACTGAAACAGAGAAACAGGTCAAGAGCACAAGAAATAGGAGCTGGAATTGGGTGAAGTGAAGCGTGGGTCTAGAATCATCCTGAGATTAGTTAGAAGTGTCACAACACCAGGTTAAAGTCTAACAGGTTTATTTGGAATCACGAGCTTTCGGAGCACTATTCTTTCATCAGGTGAGTGGAGGTAGGTTCACAAACACAGCATATATAGACAGAGACACAATTACAAGGTAATTACAGATTGGAATGTGAAAAAAGGTTGGAATGCAAGTTTTTACAGGTATTCCAGTCTTTACAGCTACAGACAATGTGAGTGGAGAGAGGATTAAGAACAGGTTAAAGAGATGTGTATTATCTCCAGCCAGGATAGTTAGTGAGATTTTGCCAAGCAAGGCAGTAATGTGGGGATTACAGATCGTGTGACATGAACCCAAGATCCCGGTTAGGGCTGTCCTCGTGCCCTCCAAATGTTTGTGATTCTGAATAAAGCTGTTGGACTTTAATTTGGTGTTGTGAGACTTCTCACTGTGTCCCACCCCAGACCAAGGCCGGGATCTCCACTTCATCCTAGGATTGGGTGCATGTTCCCTTTATATTTCAGTTTTGCTGTCTCTCTCACTTTTGATTGGTCTGTTCTACAAAATAATTTTAAAAATAATGGTTCCATGGGAACCACAGTCATTCAAAAATAACACGGATATTAATATTCAAAATACTCTTTTTATTTCCACTGTGGATTGATGATTTCATGGAATGGAGCAAAGGTGAACTTTATTGGGTTTGTGAGGATCTGCTGCGACATTCCAGAAGATTCTGCTGTAGAAATTTGCTCAGACGCAACGAAACACTGCAAACACGGGGAAATTATCCATTTACTTCAGAAAGATGAAGAAACTTGTTACTTTTCTCAATAACTTCAGGGTGACCCTTGCTGCCCCACTTCCACTGAGAAATAGATGGGGCGGTTAACAGATTTCAGTCCCGTCTGCCACTGGCCCCTGAGGCTGTCTGACCTTTTACAGTCTGAACTGACAGCTGGGAGAAGCAGAACACCAGCAAGGCCACAAGACAATAAAAGTGAGAGATTGTAAAACAGATGGATAAATTCCTAGTTCCAGTGGAATTTTAATTGCGAACAGCCCACAATTAGCAGTTTATTGTCAAAGAAAAGGGTCATTATTGTATATGTCTCCTTTTCTTCTAAATATTTGTTAAAAAAGATCATTTGTGCAAGATTTTTCCCAGTTAGAGGTCAAGAATTGTTCATGTTATTGTCCTATTCATGATTCTGCATTCCAACTTCCCCTGGAACAGACTCTGGGAGTGAACAGGACTGGATAAAATTGCTTTAAAGGAGAAATGAAGTTGTATTAGCATCTTTTCACAAAAACATTCTGGAAGTTTGTTTATTATCCAACAATCATTTAATCATCCAATGAAAGCAATGATAACAATACTTGAGGACATGTTAACATTGTAGTTATATTATGAAACATAGAACATAGAACACTACAGCACAAACAGGCCCTTCGGCCCACAAGTTGCGCCGATCACATCAATACCTATCAATCCATAGACCTATCTATAACCCCCAATCCCATTAAATCCCATATACTCATCCAGAAGTCTTTTAAAAGACCCCAGCGAGTTCACCTCCACCACCACTGACGGCAGCCGATTCCATTCACTCACCACCCTCTGAGTGAAAAACTTACCCCTAACATCACTTCTGTACTTGCTTCCCTGGACCTTAAATCTGTGTCCTCTCGTAGCGACCATTTCAACCCGGGGAAATAGCCTCCGAGAATCCACCCTATCTATTCCTCTCAACATTTTATAAACCTCTATCAGGTCACCTCTCAACTTTCGTCTCTCCAGGGAGAAGAGTCCCAGCTCCCTCAACTTATCTTCATAAGGCATGCCTCCCAATCCAGGCAACTATTATACACCAGCTCTAATGATCCAGAGACTCCAACTGAGATTCCACTAACACAGCATGGCAATTTAAACCCAGTTAATTAAATAAATCTGGAATTAAAACATTTTCCTCGTCTCAGTCATGATTACCATGAAAATATTCAACTGTAATAAAGACCCATCAGATGCATGAACGTCCTTTAGGGAAGGAAATCTGCCATCCTTACCCAGTCTGGCCTACATGTGACTCCTGACTCAATGTGATTGACAATTAACTAATTTCTGAAAAGGTCTCCTCCAACAGCCCCGCAGAGTGAGACTCAATACAGCTGTCATTGGCATCTTAAGTAAAGCTCTCAGTTTAGAACTCCCTAAGTGTTAAAATCCTTTAAGTCTGGAATCAGACATCTAAAACTCTCTCTCTCTTTCTCTCTCTCTCTTTCTCCCCTCTGTTTGGTTATCCCTAAAAGTTCTACTCAATGTTATGTCAGTAAAATGAGAGTTTTAATATTTTGTCTTTTGTAATATCGCTGTCATATTTTTACATACTAGCAAAGCAGCTTATGGACAGTGATTGGTTTAACTGGAACAGGGGCAGAAGCTGGTAAAGATCAAATATAGAGCAGAGGATTTAAAGGTTTGAAACGGGGATGAACTGAGGAAACCAGGAGCCTGTTACAAAGGGAAAGAGAAAAGTGGTTTGAAGTTCGCTGTTGTATTTCAAAAGGGGAAGATACACAAATTGGAAGATTGGAAATAGGTGAGGAAGATAACGTACATTTAAAATATAGCAGCTATAAAGTAATAAAAGAAATTGATCAATTCTAGAAAAGAGAATTTCTAAAGGATTGTCGGAACAATAGAGAGTAAGATCAAAGGGGAAAAATAGATTTCAGAAACACCGATGGCTGTGCGCACGCCATGGTTGGCAAAATCTCAAAAGAAGACAGATGTGGACAAGGCCAGACCTGGAGAACCAGTTTTCTGTCGCTCTCAGAGAAGATCTGAAATGTAGCAGGGCATCGTGTGGAAAAGTTATTGGAATTTTACAGATCAGAAAATCCATTGCCATCAGAAGGGAGGTTAGTTTTGAGCTGATTTTAAGCCAAGGTTTTGCTTTAGAAATGCTGTAAAATTATTGTTAATTGTGCCAAGGTGTTCTTGTGTTTGAAGTTGATTTTTTTAATTTCTTTATTCTAGTAAATGTTTCACCTTAATACAAAATCACCACAATTGGCCTGCGAACAATGGAGTACTGGAGTACTGTGTGCAGTTTTGGTCTTGCGCAAGCATATTTTGGCCTTGGAGGGAGTGCAGAGGAGGTTCACTAGGCTGATACCAGAGATGAGGGGGTTGGACTATGAAGAGAGACTAAATAGACTGGGTCTGTACTCATTGGAGTTTAGAAGGATGAGGGGGGATCTTATAGAGACGTATAAGATAATGAAAGGGATGGATAGGGTAGAGGTAGAGAGATTCTTCCCGCTCAGAAAGGACAGCAGGACTAGAGGGCACAGCCTCAAGATAAGGGGGGGGGCAGTTTAGGTCAGAGTTGAGGAGGAACTTCTTCACTCAAAGGATGGTGAATCTCTGGAATTCTCTGCCCGTTGAAGTGGTGGAGGCTACCTCGCTAAATATATTTAAGTCACGGGTAGATAGGTTTTTGGTAGGCAAGGGAATTAAGGGTTATGGGGAGAAAGTGGGAACTGAGCCACTTCGGATCAGCCATGATCTTATTGAATGGCGGGGCAGGCTCGAGGGGCTAGATGGCCTACTCCTGCTCCTATTTCTTATGTTCTAACCTCCTCACAATACACAAATTTCAAAATTGTTCTGGCAGCTGTTTCATGTTTCTCTTTGGGTCACTTGGCACTTACCATCTGCCATAACAGTTAACAAGAGCTTTAAAATCTTTTATCAGTATACTGAAAATCAACAGAATTCTACTTGTAAGGAATGTTCCTAGCAAAAAGCTTGTTCTATACTAAAAATCAAAATTCTGATTGAGATCACACTAACAATCTAATCAATTCTGTAATTAATTTATTATTGACCTGTTGCTTCCCTACTGTTTATCTCTGACACAACTTCATAGAATCACAGAATCCTGCAGTGCAGAAGGAGGCCATTCAGCCCATCGAGTCTACACTAATCACAGTCCCACCCAGGCCCTATCCCCATAACCCCATGCATTTACCTTAGCAAGTCCACCTGGCACTAAGAGGCAATTTAACATGGCCAATCCACCTGATCCATGCATCTTTGGACTGTGGGAAGAAACCAGAGCACCCGGAGGAAACCCACACAGACACGGGGAGAATGTACAAGCTCCACACAGTCAGTGACCCAAGCTGGAAATCGAACCCGGATCCCTGTCTGTGTGGAAGCTGGAAATCGAACCTGTGCCACTATGCAGCCTCAATGTTAACTTGGTCAAATGATCAAGTGCTTTACCACAAATCATCCCCAAGAACAACTTAGCACTTTTAAAGGAACATCGAACCAACATAAAATACTGATTTTTTTTCCCCAAAAGCAAATTTCACCATCTGACATGGTGGGATTTGAACCAGGATTCTCCAGGGATGATTAATCCAGTAACAAACCCACTCTGCCACTGCCTCCCTGTAGAAAAGGAAAAGATTTAAATACAGACACCAGAAAATGATTCAACCTCACACTATCGCTTTGATCCCAGCTAGATCCTTACACAAAAACCACAGTGAAAAAACTGCCATCTCAACACCAAGACTTCTTACTTGGGTTAGTTCGGTCTCAGACAGGTTTCTTCCTGTTTATTATTATTAATAGTGTCAGAAATAGGCTTACATTAACACTGCAATGAAGTTACTGTGAAAATCCCCTAGTCGCCACGCCCCAACACCTGTTCGATACACTGAGGGAGAACTTAACATGGCCAATGTACCTAACAAGCACATCTTTCAGACTGTGGGAGGGAACTAGAGCACCTGGAGGGAACCCGCATAGACACAGGGAGAACGCGCAGACTCTGCATAGACAGTGACCCAAGCCAGGAATCGAACTCGGGTCCCTTGCACTGTGAAGCAGTAAGTTTAACCACTGTGCCATCCTAGACTTCCAAGCACTCACCAGAAGCTTTTCTTCAGCTGATATCTCTCCCTGCAACACCCCAAACCCGCAATCTAAATACGCTATTACTTCAACTTTGAAACAAACACATGAATTCCCTAAATTCAGTTCCCCATCTGCCTTGCAGGATTTCTTATAAGAGAAATTAGATCTTCTCCCCTGCTGCCATCAGACTTTTGAATGGACCTACTTCACACTAACTTGATCTTTCTCTACACCGTGACTGTAACACTACATTCTGCAGTCTCTCCTTTCCTTCTCTATGAACGGTATGCTTTGTCTGTGTAGCGTGAAAGAAACAATACTTTTCACTGTATTTAATACATGTGACAATAATAAATCAAATCAAATCACTTTCTGATATATGCACACTAACTGACCTTCCTTTTGTGTTCCTCTGTCTGTCTTTGCATCTCTGCATCACCATCACTAGGGAACAGCGCAGGTTTTTCTATTTTATGTTTTCCTTTAAATTCACTAAACTGCTAACCTGTCTCTTCACATCAAGAGTTGCAAGATCTCACTAAAAATGCCTGTACACAAACAGGACCCCAGAATTCCTGGCATCCAGTTCATAAAAACCTCTAATTTAAATTAAAACCAGTTTCACCTTTTTTAACACAGAAATACAAATTAAATTTCAAGCTGCATATCGTTCCCAGCAGAGTGAGGGGGGGGGGGCTCCACCTGAGGTCAGAGTGCACAGTGATCACTATTGCCTTTTTTTATTGGTTCATGGATGTGGCTTGGTCAGTATTTATATTACCCGTCCCTAATTGCCCATGAGAAGATTGTGATGAACTGCCTTCTTGAATTGCGGCATGTGGTGTGGGTACATCGACAGTGCTGTGAGGGAGAAAATTCCAAAATTTTGATCCAGCAACAATGAAGGAATGGCGATATATTTCCAAGTCAGGATGGTGACTGATTTGGAAGGGAACCTAGAGGTGGTCATGTTCCCATGGACCTGCTGCCCTTGTCCTTTTAGGTGATAGAGGTCGTGAGTTTGGAGGTGCTGTCAAATTATACTTGGAAAATTGCTACAATGCATGTCATAGGTGGTACACACAGCAGCCACATTGAATCGGTGGTGGAGACAGTAAATTGGAAGGTGATAAATGAGTGCCAGTCAAGCTTTATCTTGGATGGCGTCCAGCCCCTCAACTGTTGGATCAAGGTTCAAATCAGGTCAGGAGTAGCATGGAACTGGCAAAATCCAAACTGAGTGTCAATGAGCAGGTTATTGTACCTACACAGGCATGATGGGCCTTCTACACTGTAACAGTTCTGTGGTCTGCCTGAGATTAGAGTGAGATGTGTCAGAGGTCACAGTATGGAGTGAGTTATGTCAGAGGTCAGAGTGCAGAGTGAGATGTGTCAGAGGTCAGAGTGCAGAGTGAGTTATGTCAGAGGTCAGAGTGCAGAGTGAAATGTGTCAGAGGTCAGAGTGCAGAGTGAGATGTGTCAGAGGTCAGAGTGCAGAGTGAGTTGTGTCAGAGGTCAGAGTGCAGAGTGAGTTGTGTCAGAGGTCAGAGTGCAGAGTGAGTTGTGTCAGAGGTCAGAGTGCAGAGTGAGATGTGTCAGAGGTCAGAGTGCAGAGTGAGTTGTGTCAGAGGTCAGAGTGCAGAGTGAGTTGTGTCAGAGGTCAGAGTGCAGAGTGAGTTGTGTCAGAGGTCAGAGTACAGACTGAGTTGTGTCAGAGGTCAGAGTGCAGAGTGAGTTGTGTCAGAGGTCAGAGTGCAGAGTGAGTTGTGTCAGAGGTCAGAGTGCAGAGTGAGTTGTGTCAGAGGTCAGAGTGCAGAGTGAGTTGTGTCAGAGGTCAGAGTGCAGAGTGAGTTGTGTCAGAGGTCAGAGTGCAGAGTGAGTTGTGTCAGAGGTCAGAGTGCAGAGTGAGTTGTGTCAGAGGTCAGAGTGCAGAGTGAGTTGTGTCAGAAGTTAACCTGACAGTATTGGCGTTTATTGGAATAACTCAGAGTCAAAGAAAATAAATAAGTTGGAAATACAGAGAAACAAAGCACATTGTTCAGCACAAATCTCTCATCTGCAATTCAGGCTTTTTGTAAAATTCCTGACGAAATACATTGCAGGAAGGTTGTTGCTATGGTTTAAACGATGGAAAGATCTCTTCAATCTGCAAACTCGGGACTGCCATCTACTGAAGCCAGTCGGCAATTCACATCCTAGTGAGAAGTCTCACAACACCAGGTTAAAGTCCAACAGGTTTATTTGGTAGCACAAGCCACAAACTTTCAGAGCGTTTCCCTTCATCAGGTGGGTGGGAGTTCTGATCACAAACAGGGTATATAAAGACACAAACTCAATTTACAAAATAATGGTTGGAATGCGAGTCTTTACAGGTAATCAAATATTAAAAGGTACAGATGATGTGAGTGGAGAGAGGGTTAAGCACAGGTTAAAGAGATGTGTATTGTCTCCAGCAGGGACAATTAGTGAGGTTTTGCAAACCCAGGCAAGTCACGGGGGTTACAGAAAGTGTGACATGAACCCAAATCCCTTTTGAGACCGTCCTCATGTGTGTGGAACTTGGCTATCAGTCTCTGCTCAGCGACTCTGCGCTGTCGTGTGTCGTGAAGGCTGCCTTGGAGAATGCTTACCCAAAGATCAGAGGCCGAATGCCCGTAACTGCTGAAGTGTTCGCCAACAGGAAGGGAACAGTCTTGCCTGGTGATTGTTGAGCGATGTTCATTCATCCGTTGTCGTAACATCTGCATGGTCTCCCCAATGTACCATGCTTCGGGTCATCCTTTCTTGCAACGTATCAGGTAGACAACATTGGCTGAGTTGCGAGAGTATGTACCGTGTACCTGGTGGATGGTGTCTGTGGTGTCATGGTCACTGTTCTCCTGAAGGCTGGGTAGTTTGCTGTGAACAATGGTCAGTTTGAGGCTGTCCGGTTGTTTGAAGGCAAGAAGTGGGGGTGTGGGGATGGCCCTGCCAAGATGTCCATGTTCATCAATGATATGTTGAATGCTCCGGAGAAGATGTTGTAGCTTCTCCGCTCCAGGGAAATACTGATTGACGAAGGGTACTCTGTCCACCATGTCCCGTGTTTGTCTTCTGAGGAGGATTTTCATTGTGGCGTATCGGAACTGTTGATCGATGAGTCGAGCACCCTATTCTGTTCTTACGAGGGCATCTTACAGCATCTGGAGTGTCTGTTATAATCCACCTCATCTGAGCGGCTCATATGTATATGCAGGGCTTGTCCATAGGGGATGGCTTCTTTAACGTGTTTAGAATGGAAACTGGAGGAGTGGAGCATCGTAGGGTTATCTCTGGGCCCGCGGTACAGTGAAGTGCTGAGGTGGCCATCCAACTCAGCAAGGCCATCCCCACACCCCCACTTCTTGCCTTCAAACAACCGCACAACCTCAAACAGACCACTGTTCGCAGCAAACTACCCAGCCTTCAGGAGAACAGTGACCGCAACACCACACAACCCTGTCACAGCAATCTCTGCAAGACATGCCGGATCATCGACACGGATGCCATCATCTCACGTGAGAACACCATCCACCAGGTACACGGTAAATACTCTTGCAACTCGACCAATGTTGTCTACCTGATACACTGCAAGAAAGGATGTCCTGAAGCATGGTACATTGGGGAGACCATGCCGACGCTACGACAACAGATGAAAGAACATCGCTCGACAATCACCAGGCAAGACTGTTCCCTTCCTGTTGGCGAACACTTCAGCAGTCACGGGCATTCAGTCTCTGACCTTCGGGTAAGCATTCTCCAAGGCGGCCTTCATGACACACGACAGCTCAGAGTCGCTGAGCAGAGACTGATAGCCAAGTTCCACACACATGAGGACGGCCTCAATAGGGATCTTGTGTTCATGTCGCACTATCTGTTGCTCCTACAACTTGCCTGGGCTTGCAAAATCTCACTAACTGTCCTGTCTGGAGACAATACACATCTCTTCAACCTGTGTTTAACCCTCTCGCCACTCCATTGTCTGTACCCTTAAGACTTGATTACCTGTAAAGACTCACATTCCAACCATTATTTTGTAAACTGTGTTTGTGTCTTTATATACCCTGTTTGTGAACAGAACTCCCACTCACTTGATGAAGGAACAGCTCTCTGAGAACTAGTGGCTTGTGCTACCAAATAAACTTGTTGGACTTTAACCTGGTGTTGTGAGACTTCTTACTGTGTTTATCCCAGTCCAACACCACATCTCCACATCATGATTCACATCCTAGCCGGTAATCCTCCCCAGATCTCATTCTTCAGAAAACAGTTTGTAATTATTTACCGCTCTTCACAACTCAAGAATGTCATCGTCTTGCAGAAGGACGGCAACCAATTCCCGCACAGCAAGATCCCACATATAGCAAATCGCTACATGATTGGATAACGTGTTTATAATTGTGATCAGGGAATAAATGCTGAACTAAAAGCTGTCCAACTCTTCCCTGAATAGTGGGTCATGGGATTTCACAAAGGAGAGGGACACGTTGATTGATGGTGTCTCGGAGGGGTGTGTAAACCTTTTACAGCAAGTCATCATTACGAGGGAGGAAGTGTTAGGTGTATTAAAAAGCATTTAGACAAATCCCCGGGGTCAGGTGACATCTATCCCAGATTATTGAGGGAGACAAGGAACGAAATTGTTGGACCTCTAACAGAAATCTTTATTTTCCCGTTGGCCACTGGTGAGTCCCAGAGAACTGGAGCCAGTGTTGTCCTGTTATTTAAGAAGGGAGCAGTGAACTTGACATCAGTGATAGTGAAATTGTTGGAGAAGATTCTTAGAGACAGGATCTATACACATTTTCAACTGGATGGTCTTGTTAGCGACAGACAGCGTGGTTTTGTATGTGGGAGGCCTTGTCTCACTAATTTGATAGAGTTTTTTGAGGAGGTGGCAAAAATGAATGATGAGGGAAAGGCTTTGATGTTGTCTACATGGACTTTAGTAAAGCATTTGACAAGGTCCCTTATGGCAGGTTGGTGCAAAAGATTAAATCTCGGGATCAGGGGTGAACTAGCTAGATGGATTCAGAACTGGCTTGGCCATAGAAGACAGAATAGTGGAAGGGTATTTTTCTGAATGGAGGTCTGTAGCTAGTGATGTTCCGCAGGGATCCATGCTGGGACCTCTGCTGTTTGTAATATATATAAATGCCTTGGAAAAAAACGTAGCTGGTCTGATTAACAAGTTTGCAATGATAAGATTGGAGGAGCTGTGGATAGTGATGAACATTATCAGAGAATACAGCAGGATGTAGATAGGCTGGAAAATTGGGTGGAGAAATGGCAGATGGAACTTAATCCAGATAAATGCAAGGTGATGCATTTTGGTCGATCCAATTCAGGTGGAGGGTATAAAATAAATGGCAGAACCATCAGGAGCATTGACACAGAGAGATCTGGGAGCACAGGTCCACAGATCCTTAAAAGTGGAAAAGGTGGTGAAGAACGCAATATGACATACTTGCCTTCATCAGATGGAGCATCCAGTATAAAAGTTGGCAAATTATTTAGAACGGAGTTAAGGAGGAACTTCTTCACTCAAAGGGTGGTGAATCTCTGGAATTCTCTGCCCGTTGAAGTGGTGGAGGCTACCTCGCTAAATATATTTAAGACGCGGGTTGATAGGTTTTTGGTAGGCAAGGGGATTAAGGGTTATGAGGAGAGCGCGGGAATGTGGAACTGAGCCACGACAGATCAGCCATGATCTTATTGAATGGCGGGGCAGGCTCGAAGGGCTAGATGGCCTACTCCTGCTCCTATTTCTTATGTTCTTATGTTCTTATGTTACCTTGGTTAGGACACATTTGGAGGATTACGTGCAGTTCTGCTCACCAAACTACCAGAGGATGTGAAAGCTTTGGAAAGTCATAGAGGTTTACAGCAAGGAAACAGGCCCTTCAACCCAACTTGTCCATGCCATCCAGTTTTTACCATTAAGCTAATCCCAATTGCCCGCATTTGGCCCATATCCCTCTATACCAATTTTCCCCGTGTAACTGTCTAAATGCTTTTTAAAAGACAAAATTGTACCTGCCTCTACTACTGCCTCTGGCACTCATTCCAGACACTCACCACCCTCTGTGTGAAAAAATTATCCCTATGGAGAGTGGAAAGAAGGTTCACCAGGATGTTGCCTGGTCTCGAGGGTGTTGGCTATGAGGAGAGGTTGGATAAACTGGGATTGTTTTCACTGGAAAGACCGAGGCTGAGGGGAGACCTGATAGAGGTCTACAAAATGATGAGAGGCATGGACAGGTTCGACAATCAGAGGCTTTTCCAAGGGTGGAAGTGTGAATTACAAGGGGACACAGGTGAGAGGGGAAAAGTTTAAGGGAGATGTGTGGGGGAACGCGCTGCCAGAGAAGGTGGTGAAAACAGGCACATTGGCAACATTTAAGAGACATCTGGATGGGTACATGGATAGGGAGGGAATAGAGGGATACGGACTGAGTAAGGGCAGAAGGCTTTTCCTTTGGTTTAGTTAGGTCATCATGATTCGGCTTGGAGGGCTGAAGGGCCTGTTCCTCTGTTGATTTTTTTTGTTCTCATTCTTCTTTATTTGTTTCTTGCCATGTTTAAACTGTTCAACTGTTAAATGTTAAGCTAATTCATTTGTTATAGTTAAACTGTGTCATTGAATAAAGTGGCTCACTAATGTCCACTTAGGGAAGGAAATCTGCCATCCTTACCTGGTCCGGCCTACATGTGACTCCAGAGTCACAGCAATGTGATCGACTCTTAATTGCCCCCTGAAATGGCCTAGCAATCCACTCAGTACAAGGGCAATTAGGAATGGACAACAGATGATAGCCTTGCCCCATCCCATGAAAGAATTTAAGAGCAAATGTGCATCAAGGTGATTGTAATCCAAAGCAGGAAACTACCAGCTACTTATTTAAATAGTTGTACGTGCATTCTTATAAAAATCTAACCATAACCCTAACCCAAGCTAACATCTGCCACAAAATTTGTCCAAACATTTAGCTGAGCAAATAACATACAGAAAAATCTCAGGCAGAGGAATGGGGTGTAAAGCATGCCGCAAACCTCCCCATTCCATTTACACATTTCCCCAGGATAATCTGCATCGTCACAACACGAGCATTGAATAACACTGAGCACATCAGGATGTGAAGATGATATTCCTGAATATCACTGACACAAGGAACAGTCAAGGATGTTTAGATTGCGAGTCAACAACCTTCTTGCTGATAAAATGTGAGGGAAAGATGATGTCTTGGGTGTCAGGGGTCAAGAACTATTTCAACTCCAAAAGAGACAGGATCGCCGTGACTTTAGCTAACAGAACTTCTCGAGATGAGTGTCTGGGAGAGAAAAATAGTTAGAGCTTAGAGGAGTTTTTAATGGACACTGAACAAATGGAAAGGCTGAAGTTAATGAAAGTAAACAGTCAATCTACAGAACTAATAACCAGATGGTGAAACATTAAGGCAACTTGTCAGGGTGGATGTTGGGAGGAAGTTTCCTCTGTGGAAGAGATGAGAACCAGGGACAGATATCTCTGGAATTCTCTGCCCGTTGAAGTGGTGGAGGCTGCCTTGCTAAATATATTTAAGATGCAGGTTGATAGGTTTTTGATAGACAAGGGGATTAAGGGTGATGGGGAGAGGGCGGGAATGTGGAACTGAGACATGACAGATCAGCCATGATCTTATTGAATGGCGGGGCAGGCTCAAAGGGCTAGATGGCCTACTCCTGCTCCTATTTCTTATGTTTTTTCTTATGTTCTTGACACAGTTTAAAAATATGGGGTTCCCATTTCAGACAGCAATAAGGAGGAATATTTTCAATCAGAGGTTTGTTAGCGTGTGGAATTGTCTTCTCCAGAGACTGATAGGGGCTGGGTTGTTGAATATTTTTACTGCTGAGTTAGATAGATTTTTACTAACAAGGGAGTCAAAAGTTATAGGGGATAGATAAAGAGGAAAGTATTTACTATCAGATCAGCCAGGATCTTATTGAGTGGTTTGAGGCTGAATGGCCTATTCCTGCTCAAAGTTTGTCTGGTCATGTGTCGAAGGATATTACTGTCTGCTGTGTAGATGGAGAGCTCTGATTTATCCCAATCATTACGTTTCCAATAAAAAACTGAAATGCATTATTTCCAGAAAACCTTTCTCATGAATATTTTAAAAGAGTCATTCTTTGAGAAATTTTATTTATACATCAGGTGAATCAAAGTCAAAATCAGAGATAAGCCCTGATTTTAAGATGCAAATGTGAGAAATATTTGGGACAGTGGAATAAAGCAAAATGAAGTTGATGAAATTTAAGAGATGGTCTCAGTGCGTGAGTGGTATTTGAAGACTATTTTTATTGCATTGTACAGAGACATTTTCTTAGGCAGCCACCACAATCCCCTAGTCTTCCACTACCTGCTCCCATATTCTCACATTTATACTAATACTTTAGTGGCTGATTATGTTGCACGTGTTGGAGGATTCCTGTCCATTGCAATATAAACATCGATGGAAACGTGAGGAATAGTCAAGCAGTGACTACCTGGACATCTTCTCAGCTGCCTACATAATGAAAAATAAAACCTGGTTAAAGGAATAAGTACAAAAGAAATTGGAGATATAGTTAGTGACCTCCCAGCCACAATAATCCCTGAACATAATCTTTGTACGGCTATTAAAACTCCCTGTAACAATAAGGTCACGACCTTGCTTCAGATTCAAAACTCAATGTCATGATTGTTTATAAACAGGTGATCCAATGGAAAACTATAAAATGCAAGAGTTATTTCAGGAGGAAGTTAAGCCTTTTTCTCCCGTATAACGTATCCTGAATTCACCTCATCCAATGGAAGCATTCTATTCATATTAATCTTGGAGATCCAACCACACTGGAATAAAATATAAATTATAATGAAAATAATGGGGGGGACTCCATTCTGAATCAGGAAATTGTACCCAAAGTGCCAGTGAAATTGCACTGATCAAGCAGGCTAAGTTCAAGTTTCCAGTGAAAATCATCTATACAAACAAAAGCAGTAAAACCCTTCACAAAAACTGGAAATGCTGGAAAATCTCAGTGGGTCTGACAGCTTCTGTGGAGAGAGAATTGAGCCAATATTTCGAGTCTAGATGACTCTTTGTCAAATCCTTCTTGAACCAGAGGTGTCGACCTTTGCTCAGAGCCAGTTTGTGACTCTGATCTGCCAAAGTGAATCCTAAACCAGGGTAAAAGATTTGTAGAAAACACAAAGCAAAGTGGTGTTAAAGGTAATTCACTTGCAATAAATTCCCTCAGCCTTTATCCCAGTTCAGTCCATTCCACTCACTGATATTGTGGAAACTCAACCACAATTGGCTCACGCTGTTCTGTAAGAAAGCTTTAAATACCACCCCTCAACTTCAAAACTCATCACAGAAACAAAACTGCGGATGTTCAAAATGCAACAAAAGGAGAAAGTGTTGGAAATACTGACTTTCTGTCTCTGCAGATGGTTTGTTTTTTCTATGACAGAACTCCCACTCACCTGATGAAGGAGCAGCACTCAGAAAGCTAGTGGCTTTTGCTACCAAATAAACCTGTTGGACTTTAACCTGGTGTTGTGAGACGTCTTACTCTGCAGACTCTGCCAGATTTGGCAAATTAACATTTCACGTTGAGTCATCAATTTCCTGCATTTTCTGTTTTTAATTTGAAAATCTTGGATTGAATATTTCATCATAAAACAGTTGTTGTTGTTTAACTTTGGTCTTGTGTTCTACCATTCCCCACACAGAAGATAAATATTCTTTTGGATGACAGTGAACTAAATGCACCGATATTTTTTAAGTAAATAAAAATCACTATAAACCCACTTTTTACCTGTTGCCAATACGTTTCTGCATATTCTGAGATTTTGAAGAGAAATTTTAATTACAAGTCCTTGGCCTGTTGCAATGTTCCAGTGAAGCTCAGCACAAACTGGAGGAACAGCATCTCATCTTCCGGCTCGGCACTTTACAGCCTTTCCGTCTCAACATCAAATTCAACAACTTTAGATGATTTGCTCTATCCCACCCCTGCCCCTTTGTTTTCATTTTATTTTAATTTTTTACTGTCCTCTACCTTTTATTTCTTTATTGTCTTTTTTCATTTTTCTTTCCCCCCCCCACACTTTCCCCCTACCTCATCTCCCTTCCCTTTCCTTTTCTCCCCCCCACTTCTCCTTTTCTACATTCTATCTCTGTTCCATTCCCCTTTCCTCCCCCCCCACCCCCCAACATGGCCATCTGTTACAGCTTCTCTGCCGTTTGGCCATTCAAACCCTTTATTCTCTCTATGGGCTGCCATTAGCAGCCTTTCCCCTGGTTTCTGTGGCTATGACTCATCTTTCATTCCCTCACCCTGCAGTATAAATATCTCCCACTTTCTGTGTCTTTCAGCTTTGACAAAGCGTCATCTGGACTCGAAACGTCAGCTCTTTTCTCTCCTTCCAGATGCTGCCAGACCCACTGAGATTTTGCAGCATTTTCCCTTAAAATTCCAATTACATTTGAATGACAAAACTGAAGGCCTACAGCACCGCAGTACTCACTACCCTCCTGTATGCCTGTGAAACATGGACTGTGTATCGAAGGCATGCAAGACAGCTCAATCATTTCCACATAACTTGTCTTCGCAGAATATTACACATCAGACGGCAAGACAAAGTACCAGACACTGAAGTTCTCTCTAGAGCAAGTCTACCATCAGTCCACACACTGCCGATGAGAGCACAGACCCGGTGGGCAGGTCATGTCATCCGTATGTCAGACGAGCGCAAACCCAAGCAGCTCCTTTTTGGGGAACTCTCTGCTGGAAGACACTCACATGGAGGGCAGAAGAAACATTTCAAAGACACACTCAAGGTGTCTCTGAAGTCGTTTGACATTGACATGACCACCTGGGAAATGCTGGCACAAAACCGCCCTACCTGGCACTGCCTCATCCACAAAGGCTGTCAAGCTCACAAAGCAAGGTGTATTGCTGAAGCACAACTTAAGCGCGAGCTGCGCAAGTCCAGAGCCACCAGCGCAACAACTACAGTGTCTACACAAGTCTGTCCAGTATGTGCCAGGACATTCCATGCCCGAATTGGCCCCGATCAGTCATCTTCAGACTCACCAAAACCAGCCTCAAAATGACTAATGGTGTTGAGGTCCTCATCGATGACAATGGACGAACAACAACATTTGCCGTGACAGTAACTGGACAAATCATCCATCCATTGTCAAAACACTCACTTTTTATCCCATTGTTTGCAGCTGGCAATGTTGAAAATTACCCCCATTATCTTCAGTTTTGCCAACTTTCACAATTCTCCACAAAGATCTTCCTTTTTATCAAGTATGACTCCCACACCTGAAGAGATTCCCCCACAGCCGCAGCCATCAATCTCCATTGAATTTGGTTTTGGTTTTATACTAAGACTGTTTGGTCCCACACAAGGTTAAACACCATCCTGATATCAGCTCAGAGTTCAGCTGTGCCCTGGAATGAGATCCAGAACCAAAGTTCCAAAGAGGAGTCATACAGACTGGAAATGTTAACTTTGAGTCTCTCTTCACAGATGCTGTCGGACCTGTTGAGTTTTTCTAGCATTTATTGTTTTCATTACGGTAACAAAATGATCTTAGAGAAACCCAAACTCAGCATTCGTAAGCACTTGATAGAAGCATTTACAACATCCTATCAGTTTGTTAATGAGTCAGCTGATAGAGCAGTAATTGGTCAGAATTCTGCTGTTTTTGTTGGTGAATTGGACACAAGTAAGAAAGAGTAGATGGCGGTTGTGTGGCTGTTTTAGACAGTCTGGTTAGTAACACAGTTAGTTCGGGAGCATCAGTCTTCAGTACTACAGCTTGGATGTTGTCAGAGCCCAGAGCTCTATCTTCAGCCAGGGCATTCAGTTATGTCTTGGATAGTCAGCACTCCTCCTCCACTTAGTTGAAGTTCTCCACTCACAGTATATTGTGTGTCATTGAGATTGTCAATGCTTCCTCCATGTAATCTTCAACATGAAGGTATACATCTTCATCAATCGAGGAAGGGCAGTGGGAAGAACAGATTAGAAGATAATACACAACAGGTCCATCTCATTTACAAATAAATACTGGAAATAACAACCAGGGCTGGAGGAAAGGAGCTTTGTGAATTTCACTGTATTTTCCACCATCCTTTGCTTTTCATTAATTATTACTCAATCTGCAAAGCAGTTTCAATGGGCAGACACAGTCAACTGTTCCTGAAGCTTTGACTTTGTTTAAGGTTGGTCTGAGAGAGTCCACGATATTGTAATCTATAAACAATCTTTAAATGTGTTTAATGTTATATAAACGAAACTACTTTCTCCTGAAAACACTGACATATTCCTGCTTCCACTTAAATACTCCAGTGAGATAGGCACTGATGTCATAAAGTCTTCATTAATTTGCTAAAAGCTCCCTTATGAGGTGATGCAGAAGTTCAAATGCTTTTAGTATTTCTAAATTGCACAGTAGGTGAATGTTTGCTATTGAGGAGTTTAAAAACTTTGTAATTTGGCTACAAATTGTCTAACTTGACTGAATAAATGTCGATTCTCTGGGTCAGAACTTCAAAGTAACTCACACTCCATTGGGGTTAAACTATACTGGGTGCCGTTTCCCCATCTGTACCCAGGAGCTCCTCACAGAGTTCTAGTGTTGGAGGTTGCTGGATGCTGTGGCGATGGAGGGGTGACTCAGTCCCACTCTCTGAGGAAGGAGCTTACCTTGTAGATCGCTGGTTTGGGACCTCGGGGTCCGGGTTTATTGGCCTCGTCACCGAACCTTTGGAATCACCTGCCTCGATGGGGAACCTCCGGGTTTGTGGGTCTGTGGGGGAGCTCATTTCTCATTGGAAAGAGAAAGAGACAAGGATTAATGGACAGCCACGTGAGGCTGATGTTACAACAAGGTTTGCAAAACAAAGCGGCTGAAAAAGCAGAACTTCTACTTACTGGTAAAGGAGATGGAGGGTAAAGAATAACTCCCGCGAGGGTTTCAGATTGGTCGGAATGTTGTACAGCCTGGAGCTGATTACAGATACAGCAATGGAAACGTCACAATAACGAGGCAATGTTACCCCCCTGGCAACATGGACAGAAATTCAACATACAATACAAACGGTACCTCTCTCTGCAGAACTGCTCCTACACCACTCTCATTGCAAGGATTCTGAAGCTGTTTGGCCGGATTTGGTTGATTATTAATGGAACAAACTGGTGATGTGGTTGTAACGGTGCCCCTTGTTTATTCAGGGGATGTGAGCGTCTCTGGCTGGCTCAGTGTTAGGGGCTGTGAAAGGAGCTTTACGAATTGGATGGGACACACTGCTGCAGTGTGGGGAGTGAAGGGAGAGAGTGTTCAGGGTGGGATGTTATTCTAGTAAGGCTGCTTTGTCCAGACGGTATCGAGTTTTTGATCATTGTTGGAATGACACTCATCCAAGCAAGAGGAGAGAATTCCATCACAAACTTACTTGTAGATGGTGGACAGGCTTTGGGGGACTCAGGAAGTAAGTTGTTCACCACAGCCTCTGACCCTCTGTTCCACAGTGAGAAGTCTCACAACATCAGGTTAGAGTCTAACAGATTTATTTGGTAGCAAAAGCCGCTAGCTTTCAGAGCGCTGCTCCTTTGAAAGGTAAGTGGGAGTTCTGTTCACAAACAGGGCATATAAAGACACAAACTCACTTTACAAAATAATGGTTGGAACGTGAGTCTTTACAGGTAATCAAATCTTAAAGGCACAGACAATGTGAGTGGAGAGAGGGTTAAGTACAGGTTAAAGAAATGTATATTGTCTCCAGACAGGAGACTTTGCAGAGTGAGGTAGTGAGATTTTGCAAGCCCAAGCAAGTTGTGGGGGTTACAGATAGTGCGACATGAACCCAAGATCCCGGTTGAGGCCGTCCTCATGTGTGCAGAACTTGGCTATCAGTCTCTGCTCAGCGACTCTGTGCTGTCGTGTGTTGTAAAGGCCGCCTTGGAGAATGCCTCTGTTTCAGCCATAGTGTTTATAGAGCTGGTCAGATCCAACTTCTGATCATTGCTGATCCCGTAGGAAATAGATGATAGAAGATTCATTTAATTAAATTCCCTGTGAGAGTGTCTTGTCTGGATTTAAAGTTTATCAAATTGAAGATAAATTATTGTCCTGGTTAGCAAATTAGCTGGGACAGGTAGGAGACAGAGAGTGAGACAATGGGTAAGTACGCCAGCAGAATGTGACTGTAGTGTAATCTGTGTTGGGGTTTCACCAACAGCTAAGGTGATGAGATAGAGATCCACATGACCAATGTTACCTACCAATGGTACAAATATAGGCAGCGTTGTAAGCACTGTCAGTCAAAGTTTACAATTGTAAAACAGTATTGGTAGAGTATGTGAATGGGCAAAACTGTGGATTTCAATGTAGGCAAATGTGATTCATGCAATTTGACTTATTAAAGATGGAACTGAGGACTTTCTAAATGGTGAAAACAGTGGAGATCCAAAAAACTGGGGTCCAGGTACACAGGTTATAAAAATATCAAAGATAAGTGCAGAAATAATCCAAAAAGCTAATGGAATTCTGGGACAGAAACAGAAAATGCTGGAAAATCTCAGCAGGTCTGGCAGCATCCATGGAGAGAGAATAGACCCAATGGTTCAAGTCTGGATAACCCTTTGTCAGAGTTCACCACAGGTGCTATCGGACCTGCTGGGTTTCTCCAGCATTTTCCGTTTTTGTTTCAGATTCCAGCATCCGCAGTATTTTGCCTTTATGTTAGTGGAATGCTGGCTTTTATGTCACAGGTACTGGAGTACAGGAAGGTAGCAATCAAATCTCAGTGATACAAAGCCCTGGTTACACCAACCTGGAATATTTGAGCAGTTTGTGCACCATATCTTGGGAAGAATATATTGGTCTTGGAGAGAGTGCATTCCTGGCCTCCAAGAGTTAAATACAAGGAGCAATTAGACAAACTATGGTTATATTTCCTGGAATTTCTGGGGTTGTGGGATGATATGAACAAAGTTTTCAAGATAATAAAAACAGATAAGGTGGATAGAGAGAAATTATTTCTGTTATTTGTGGACTAAGACAAAGAGCAAAGTCTAAAATTTATTGCCCCATCTTTCAGGGCTGCAATTAGGAAACATTTTTTCATGTAAAGGGTTATAGAAGTCTAGGACTCTCTATAGCAAATGGCAATTAATGTCAGAACAATTACTGACTATAAAACTGAGATTGATAGATTTTTGTTATTTGTCGCTTATCAGCCCAAAGCAGAATATCAGACAGGTCTTGCTGCATGTGGGCAGAGACCATTATTCGAGGGTTGTGATTGGAACTGACCACTGTGCAATCACCAGCAAACACCCTTCTATAACTTCTGGTTTTATGGTGGAGAGGTCATTGCTGGAAATGTTCTGCTCTGATGAACTTCTGTCAGAATGCCTTGGGGTGAAGGTGATTGGACCTTCAATGGTCACATCATCTTCCTTCGTAATAGAAAACATGCCAGTGAGTGGAGAGATTTTCCAAATCACACTGACTTCAATTTTGCCAGAGTTCCTCGATGCCACGTTCATTTCAATCTTACTATCATTCTGTCACCATTCTGCCTCTCTTATGGAATCGAGCAGGTTTTTCTCACGTTTGGACCAAAGTTGTGATGAGGTCTGGAATTGATGACCCTGATGGAATCCAAACCAAGTATCAGTGAGCTGGTCGTGGGTGAGTAAATGTTGCTTTATCGCACTGTCAATAAAACATCTTTCATCATTTTGCTTTTGATTGAAAGTAGACTAATGATGCGATATTTGTCCAGATTAAATGTGTTTGTCCTGGGTTTTATGGAAAGGATGTGGAGATGCTGGCATTGGACTGGGGCAAGCACAGTGAGAAGTCTGACAACACCAGGTTAAAATCCAACAGGCGTTTACCACCAAATAAACCTGTTGGACTTTAACCTGGTTTTGTAAGACTTCTTACTCTTTGTGGACAGGCCATACCTGGGCAATGTTCACAATGTTATGTTGATACCAGCGCTTTAGCTCAGCTTCAGCACTGCAGCCAGGGCAGTACTGAGGTCCATAGCCTTTACTGCATCCAATGTATTGTCACCTCCAAACATCAGAGTGAATCACATTGGCTGCAGTCTGGATTCTGTGATGAGAAGGACCTCAGGAGGAGTTTAAGATGTTGACATTTCTGGCTGATGATGTTGTACAAATATTTCAGCCTTTTCTTTTGGACTGAGATCTTCACCATCAACACAGGCAGGGATTGTGTAGATCCTTCTCCTCCAGTGAAGTTGTTTAATTGTCATTTATGACCAACTGTAGCTTTGATCTGATCCTTTGATCACAGGATTGTGTAGCTTTTTCTGTTGCTTGTATCCTAGCCTGTCATTAACAGGTGGTTGGTATTTCATCTTAAAATATACCTGGTGTTGCTGCCAGTATGGAATACACACTTCCGATTGAAGAAATGTCTAGCCTGATGGTATTGGTAGAATGAGTGATATGGGGAGCTGTAAGTTACAGATCGTAATTGAAACCAATTCTGCTGCTGCTGATGTCTACAAGGTCTCATGAATGCCCAGTTTTGAGCTACTAGATCTGTTCTGAATCTATCCCATTTAGTGCAGTTCCTTCTGGAAAGGATCATGTCCTCAATGTGAAGATGGGACTTTGTCTGCACCAGGGTTTGTGATGGTCACGCCTACAAATACAGCCATGGTTGGACGTTGCTGTGGAAGGTATGTTGATGAGGATGAGGCTCCCCCTCTTGTTGGTTCTTTCACAAATTGTCACAAACCCAATCGGGCAATCATATCCTTCAACACGGTCAGCTCACTTAGTACTGGTGCCACCACTGAAATCCCCCAACCATAGAACATTCTGTGTTCTAGATGACCTCAATATTTTGTGTAAGTGGTGTTACATCTGGAGGAGTATTGTTCCATCAGCTGAGGGAGGGTACTAGATTGTAACAAGCAGGTGATTTCCACGCCCCAGTTCAATCTGATGCCATGAGACTTCATGAGGTCCAGAGTCAATGTTGAGGACTCCCTTGACAACTCTGTCAATGATTGTGCTCCCACCTCTGCTTCATCTGTCATGCGGGGTGTGACAGGACACACCCAGAGAATGGCCATGATGGAGTCTGGCACGTTGGCTGTAAGATACAATTCTGTGGGTACAATTACAGCAGACTATTACTTGACTAGTCTGTAAGACAACTCTCCCAACTTTGGCACCGTTTTCCAGATACAGGTTCAGCTGGGTGGGTATTCCTTTATCATACCTCAATACGAAACTGAGTGGTCTATCCATTCTCTTCTTATTCAACTTTTCCAGTTTGATATAACTGAGTGGTTTGCCAGGTCAGTTCAGAAGGCAATGAGAGGGCAATCAAATTGTTACCTATAAACCAGACAGGGTAAGGAAAGCAGATTTCCTTCCCTTAAAGAACATTAATAAACCAGTCAGTAATTTCATGGTCATCATTACGGAGACTAGTTTATGTTTTATTCCTAATTTAATTAATTAACTGAATTTAAACTCATTTCTGAATGATTAGTTCAGTAACAATTGTTCCCATCACATTTACATTGAAATATGTAAATTGTTTTCATTAAATTTTTGTAAACTATTAAAACTGTTGAGTTTTTTTTATTAAAAATGTTAACTTTAGTTCAATTTCTTTAGAATTCCTAGATCATAATAGAAAGTGTTTAATCTATATTGGATTGTTGGAAATATTTTGGATGGCAAGGTTGTTACACACAATACAACAATTTGTGTTAAATTATTGCAGCATTTACTTTCTGCTACTGTTTATAAAGGTGCATCTTCAGCTGTAGATGCTCCAATATAAAGGGAACCTACTGAATGGAATGGAATAGTACAAACCTTAAGAAAAACAGCATCAATTACAAATCTCATTTCAAATAAAATTATTTTTATGAATGGAGAAATACTTAGATAAACATTGATGATCGTAATTCTGTGAAAGAAATGAGTATTGGTGTGGATGTTAAGTTTAATCAAGGCTAAAAACTAAAATTGAGGTCAAATTTAGCAGAAAATGCAGTTTCCTGGACTAGACTGAGGTTAGAAGAAATAACATTTTGTTTTCAGAATTAAAATGTATGTTCACATTTGCAGAGATTTGTCTTGTCGAGGTGTAAGGGTTACCAGAAACTGACAATTCTCCTGAGTAAGTCTCTGAGTGAGTATAACAGACAAATGCCACCTTTGCCCTTGGCTGTCAGTTGAGACGAAGCCAGGGCCATTCCTGAGCTTGTTCTTCAAGCAGAATATTTTTGTTCTACTGAGTTCCTCAGGTCAGTGTCCTGGGCCCAACCATCTTCAGCTGCTTCATTCATAACTTTCCCCCCATCATAATGTCAGAAATGGGGATGTTTGAACAATGTTCCACACCATTCGTGACTCTTCAAATACTGAAGCAGTTTTTGTCCAAATGCAGCAAGACCTGGACAATATCCAGGCTTGGGTGGACAGGTGACAAGTAACACCCGTGCCACACAAGTGCCAGGCAATGAATCTCCAACAAGAGAGAATTGAACCATTGCGCTTTGGCAGTCAATGGCATTACCATCGCTGAATCCCCAGAACATAATGGGGGTTACCATTGACTGTAAACTGAACTGGACCCAGCCATATAAATATTGTGGCTACCAGAGCAGGTCAGGGGCTGGGAATCCTGCAGCAAGTAACTCACCTCCAAACCCCACCGCACTCCCTCCCTCACCCCCGCCCCAAAGCCTATAAGGCACGAGTCAGGCATGTGATGGAGTACTCCTCACTTGCCTGGATGGGTGCAGCTCCTACAACACTCGAGAAGCTTGACACCATCCAGGACAAAGATTGCTTGATTGACACCCCATCCAAATAAGATTCACTCCCTCCACCACCGATACACAGCAGCTGTGTGTACCATCTACAAGATGCACTGCAGCAACTCACCAAAGTTCCTTAGACAGCACCTTCCAAACCTGTGATAACTACCATCTAAAAGGATAGCTGGGAACACCCCCACCTGGAGGCTCCCCTCCAAGCCACTCGCCATCCTGACTTGAAAATCTCGGGACTCCCTCGCTATTTTTTTACTCCCACATCTCATGGACTGCAGTGTTTCAAGCAGGCAGCTGACCACCACTCTCTGAAGGACAATCAGAGATGGGCGGTAAATACTGGGCCAGCAATACCCACATCCCGTTAACGAGCAAAAAGAATCAAATTGTGAGTAGACACATCCTGTTGGGTTTTGGATTTTCAGAGTAACATTTGGGATTGTTTGAGCAGTGACTCAGGCCGTTTGGAAGCTGCTTTTACTTCAGTTCAAGGAGAAAGCTGAGGGGATAACGAGAGAGAAAGTTCCAAACTAACTGCATCAAACAGGAATGGAATTATTGCAATCAAAATAACTGATCTACAAAAGTAAAGGATTTTTGTTATTAAGACTTTTCAAATTATAAATATTGGCAATATCTGTTTCAGCAAACAGCACAAAGTCTCCTTAGTAACAGGGAAATTATGGCATCATAAAGGAGTCACATTTATCCCCGCTGAGTTTATTTTGCCTGGGTGCAACACACCCAGGATTGCTATTTTTTTATATAATGTCCGATTTTAGAAATAAGCTAGGAAGCAGAGAAACACTGTTTAGATTGCGTGGAACTGGATAAATTGAGGAATGTGATCGCTGAAACTGGTAAAGAAAGTGGATGAGAAGCGATGGAAAAACTGCTGCTGTCTAAAGGATATCAACTTGGAAACACGATCGGGGAGGGGACTTATTCCAAAGTGAAGGAAGCTTACAGCCGAACCCAGCAGAGGAAAGTAGCCATTAAAATCATCAACCGACAGACAGCGCCAAAGGGTAAGATTTCATTAACACACTCCCCCCACACGGCCAGGGGCAAGAAGCCAATTCCGACTCAATACAACCTTTAACAGATTATTGTATCCAGGATTTAGAGAATCAGTTTCCCAGCTGATGATGTGTAGCCATTATCCGGAGAAGCAGATTCCACATTTCATCCACAGCTGAGTCTGACACGGCTGAAGGTTTTACTGGTTGGAGTGTTTGTTTCAGAAGTTGAAAATAGTTAGCAGGATTTACAGATTGAATGCAGAATTGGGTGAATTGGAAGTGAAAGATCTGTCACATTTTACCTGGAATATACTCATCCTCCAAAAGCACCAGATAAATTCTAAATCGTTTCCTCCAATACTTAGAAACCTCCGGGAAAGAAAAGCTAAATGAAGGATTTATATTTCGGCAGAGTAAGGTGCCTTTATTTATTCCGAATCCGGTTCTAAAAGGACCTCCTGGTTTTAGCTAGAGTCAATTTTTAATACCTCTCTCCGTAGGTTTCTCGAATTCATTGTGTTTAGGTGAGTTGTTCCCACATTCACTCTGTAAAAACATTGCATTCGCTTCATTACAAACATGCGCTTGTGTTTGACTGACCGGGGGCTGATTGGGTGTCAAATGCACAGGTCACAAAACCGGGTTTATTTTTCAATGCAGAAAACAGCTGATTGGGGAATTTTACAGAAAAAATTGATCTTTACCCAGTCTATAGATTTACGTGAGAATTATTGAATAAAAGAGATCTAATACTTCCCCTAATATCAGCATCACTATTTACTCCATAATCGGATAGGTCACAGTAAACAAATACATTTCAATTGAATTGCAGCTTGAGTTGTAAAGGTCAGGAGGGTTAAGGGGTAAAAAACCTGCCCCCAAACCAGAAATGCTGCAAAGACCAGTTCCTGCTGAAAATCCTTAAAAATGGAAAAACAGAGGAAGAGGATTGGAAACATTGATCGGAGCAGATTAGAGAGAGAGAGTAACAATAGCCAAGTGATTATAGAGACAAAAATCAGATAGTGAAAGAACCAATGATAATAACAGGAAACTATTTAAGGAACTTGATCGGTCTGAAGTGAAAGTGTGAATAGCTGGAGAGTTCGGAATTAGAATCAGGGGGAAACAGGAAAACTGAGAACAACCCGGGGCGGAGGGGGAGAGAAAATATTCAGTTGAGAGCAGTGTGGAGAGGGTTGATACCTGACCCCCTCCCCCCACTGCAGACAAACTGAAGCTACCTCAATTTTCAATATTTAAACCTCCAAACTCCATTCAAAAAGTGAGATCATAAATTCTCGGCAGTCCTGGAAAGGCCATTCGGCCCATCGAGTCTGCACTGACTCCCTGACAGTATCTGCCCCAGGTTCACCCCCCCCCCCCCACCCCCCACCCCCTATCCCTGTGGTCCTGCCCAGTGTCTCTAACCTGTACATCTTGATACTATGGGGATGTGGAATGGCAGCTGCGGTATTCCTGTTGCTTCTCAGTCCGGCAGCCAGGGACAGGGACAGGAAATGTAATGGAAGCTCCAGTTATTTCTAAACCTTGAAGATGAAAATGGCATTTAAGTTTTAATTGATGAAGCGGTATCAATAACTGAAGCATTTCCATTTTATGGTGATGCTGTCTTTGCACACAGACACACACACAGCCACAGACACACACACACACATAGACACAGAGACACACATACACACACAGACATTCAGAAACAGACACAAAGAGACAGACACACACACAAACTCGGGACATGGGCACGATCAGTATTTACCATTAAACTCGGTGACTCTTGTCCAGGAATTGGGCAGAGTCTCTCTCTGAATTACGCTTTGTTCTGTTCCAAATAAAACCAGCCCTTTAACAATATTAACCGCGGAGGAAAAGAGCTTCAACCTGTAAATATTCACTTTCCAATTCTAGATTTCATCCACAAGTTTCTCCCACGAGAGCTGCAAATTGTACAGAACTTGGATCACAAAAACATCATCAAGGTTCACGAGATCTGGGAGAGTGACGATGGGAAGATCTGTATCATTATGGAGCTGGCGGAGGGTGGGGATGTTCTGGAACACATCAAGAAGGAAGGAGCTTTACCTGAACAACTGGCAAAGAGTTTATTCCGCCAGCTGGTAGCAGCAATCAGATACTGTCATGACTGCGGCATCGCCCACAGGGACCTCAAGTGTGAGAACACACTGCTGGATAAAAGCTTCAACGTCAAGTTAGCAGATTTTGGCTTCGCCAAGGACTTTCGGAGCGGCACCGCCGAGTTGAGCAAGACGTTTTGCGGCAGTACCGCTTATGCTGCACCCGAGGTTCTCCAGGGAGTGCCCCACCAAAGCATCAAGAGTGACATTTGGAGCATGGGTATCGTGCTGTATACAATGCTCTGCGGACACTTACCTTTCGATGACTCGAACATCCCAAAGATGCTTTGGCTACAGCAGAATGGGGTGGTCTTCCCCCAGAACTTGGAACTGAGCCGACAATGTCGAGATCTTGTCGGGAAACTGCTGGAACCCGATTGTGGTCTGAGACCTCCCATCCAGGAGGTTAGCTTCCATCCATGGTTAACAGACAGCCAATAAACGTGAGAATCAACTTGCTGGTTTGACATTTTTGAGACAGTTTGTGTTGAGTGTGTTCAGGGGCTTCAATAAAGCAGCTTTCTGATGCTAAACCAGTCACCATTATCCAGCTAAACACCCTAACACCAATCAGCTTCAGTGAATATTTTCTATTAGATTTTGTTTACCATTAAAGGGTATCACCCATTGGCTGATCATTTATACAAGTTACAGATTCCGGACAGGGAGATAAACCCGGGAAAAGCAGCAAGGAAACTTCTTTAGTTAAAAACCCTCGCTTCTTTATTTTAAAAAAATGCTTCATCAAAGTTCAGCGCAGGGGAATGCCTATAACCCACAGATCACTTAGCTTCTAAACATTCACAATAATCCTTCAACTGTAATGGGGAGGAGTTAAGAGGGAGGAGGTGTCAGATATCCACTCATGTATTTACAAACTAGTGATTAAATTAAGCTTCCAGAATCCCTGTTGGATTCTCAGGGTAGGATGTCGGGTGTGGTCACATTTCTGTTCCATACTGGGTCATCATAGCATCCCCACAATGCAGAAGGCCATTCAGCCCATCAAATCTGCACCGACTCACCAACAGAGCATCTTACCCAGGCTCACTAACCCCCATCCCCCGTAACCCCACTAATCCACCTAACCTGCACATCTTTGGAGTGTGGGGGGAAACCAGAGCACCCGGAGGAAACCCACGCAGACACGGGGAGAATGCACGGATTGAATTGAAGACTCTCCGGACTCAACATTGAGCTCAATAACTTTAGACTGTGGCTTTTCCCCTCAACTTGATCCCCACCCCGTTTTGGATTTTTGGTTCCCCTAGCTTACCCCAACACTTCCCCACTCCTCCCACATGTCCACACGTTCCTTGTTGTTCAATTCTGCTCCTACCGAATTCTAACTTTTGTTGTCCTGTTAATATATTCTGCTATCTTGTCTTTATGCCTCTCTTAACTCTTTAATGACACCATTAACAGCTCCCTTTGTCTTGTCTCCATGACATCATTGTCAATCTCGCCTTTGCTCTGACCTATCCCAATCCTTCTGCTCTGCTCCTATCCCTCCCGCCACCACCCCCCTCCCCCCCACCCCACCCCACAATATAATTCGTTACATTTCTACCACTCTTCAGTTCTGTAATGTTAACTCTGTTTCGTTTCAGAGCTGCTGAGTTTATCCAACATTTCCTGTTTTTAATTCAGGGACCAGGTTCAAAGACATTACAAAGCGGGAAGTCGGGTGGAAAAGTTCATTTTAAATAAAACTAAAATAGCAAGCTGCTTAGAATATAAAATCTGAAACGCACAGGCAAAACTATTTAAAACCAGAGTAAGACCACAGTTAGAGAACTTTGCAGTTTTCAGCTCTGCGCTATAAACAAGTTGCGCCAATATCGTCTCAACAGAATGTTGCCTGGTATGAAATATAAGCAAGACACACATTTTCATGTGTTTGTTTTCATTTGAACAATACAGATTACACTTTAACTTAAGACAGAGTGGCTCAGACTTGCTTCCAGTAAACTAAAGATCTACTCTGACAAAACAGATAAGACATTAACTGCAAGCGATTTAGGAGAGACAGGAGAAACTTAACACAAGCTGAGGGTTATGAGATTACTGGAGATAATGATTGAAAGATTTAGGAATGGTTAGATAGATGGTCAAAAGAATACAGATCAGGTGAACAGTATTAGCACCACATCTCAGGTGGATAACCAACACCAACTCAAATGGCCCGTTTTGCTGCTGTAATTTTATTTAGGTTATAGAATACCATCTATTGGACTTTCCCTTTCCTTTCTCCAGTAAGGGCGAGTTACTCACTGAGGGATTCTCTGCCTCTGACCTGCTTTTGTAGCCACAGTATTTCTATGGCTGGTTCAGTTTCTAGTGAATGGTAACCCCTCCCAGGATGTGTTGATATACGATGCAAGTAGGATAATTTTGTCTGGGATGTAGAGGTTCTCCCTTAAGCAAACAGAAAAGGAGAATATAGTTTACGCATAATCAAAATAAAAAGGGAGTGAAATATGGTCAACCGAGAAAAATGCTTTAATTTTTATAAAAATCCCAGCTGAGATGCCAGTTGAGAGATCAGCTATTCTCCATCAAATAACTGGAGGGAGCAAACCATCATTTCCCAGGACACCATGATAAGACCATAAGACATAGGGACAAAAGTAGGCCATTCAATCCATCAAGTCTGCTCCACCATTCAATCATGGCTGATATTTTTCTCATCCCCCTTAACCCCTGATCCCCTTATTAATCAAGAACCTATCTATCTCTATCTTAAACACACTCAATGACCCGGCCTCCACAGCCTTCTGCGGCAAAGAGTTCCACAGATTCACCACTCGCTGGCTGAAGAAATTCCTCCTCATCTCTGTTTGAAAGGATCGTCCCTTTAGCCTGAGGTTGTGCCCTCTGCTTCTAGTTTTTCCTATTAATGGAAACATCCTCTATTGTCCATTCTATCCAGGCCCCTCAGTTTCCTGTAAGTTTTAATAAGATCCCCCCTCATCCTTCTAAACTCCAAGTATAAATCCAGAGTCCTCAACTATAAGAACATAAATAGGAGCAGGAGTCAGCCATCTAGCCCCTCGAGCCTGCCCCGCCATTCAATAAGATCATGGCTGATCTGTCGTGTCTCAGTTCCACATCCCCGCCCTCTCCCCATAACACTTAATCCCCTCTCTTATCAAAAACCCATCAACCCGCGTCTTAAAAATATTTAGCGAGGCAGCCTCCACCACTTCAATGGGCAGAGAATTCCAGAGACTCACCACCCTTTGAGTGAAGAAGTTCCTCCTCAACTCCGTTCTAAACCTCCCCCCGCCCCCCGACTTTATCTTGAGGCTGTGCCCTCTAGTCCTGCTGTCCTTTCTGAGCGGGAAGAGTCTCTCCACCTCTATCCTATCCATCCCATTCATCATCTTATATGTCTCAATGAGATCTCCCCTCATTCTTCTAAACTCTAACGAGTACAAGCCTAGCTTATTCAGCCTCTCCTCATAGTTCAACCCTCTCATCTCCAGTATCAGCCTAGTAAACCTCCTCTGCACTCCCTCCAAGGCCAAAATATCCTTGCGTAAGTGCGGCGACCAAAACTGCACACAGTACTCCAGCTGCGGCCTCACCAGTGCCCTATACAGCTGCAGCAAGACCTCCCTACTTTTATATTCAATCCACCTCACTATGAAGGCCAGCATCCCATTCGCCTTCCTGACCACCTGCTGCACCTGCAGGCTGGGTTTTTGTGACTCATGCACAAGGACCCCGAGGTCCCTCTGCACCACCGCATGCTGCAGTTTTTCGCGATGTAAGTAATAGTCCTTCCTACCATTATTCCTACCAAAGTGAACCACCCCGCACTTGCCAACATTAAATTCCATTTGCCATTTCCTGGCCCATTCGCCCAGCCTATCTAGATCCTTCTGCGGACTTTCCACACCCTCCACGCAATTTGCCGTTCCACCAATCTTGGTGTCATCAGCAAATTTCGACACCATACACTCGGTTCCCTCCTCCAGATCATCTATATTCCTCATACGACAAGCTCTTTACTCCAGGAATCACTCTTGTGAACTTCCTCTGGACCCTTTCCAAGATCAGCACATCCTTTCTTAGGGCCCAAAACTGCTCACAATACTTTAAATGGGCTTTGACCAGAGCCTAAATAAACAACCTTAGAAGTACATCCCTGCTCTTGTATTCAGCATGAATGCTAACATTGCATTTGCCTTCCTAACTGCCAACTGAACCTGCAGGTTAGCCTTCAGAAAATCTTGAACAATGATTCCCAACGATAGAACATAGAACATAGAACATTACAGCGCAGTACAGGCCCTTCGGCCCTCAATGTTGCGCCGACCATTGGAACCAATCTAATGACCCTCTAACCTAAACTATTCCAATGTTATCCATGTGCCTATCCACTGACCATTCGAACGCCCTTAAAGTTGGCGAATCCACAACTGCTGCAGACAGGGCATTCCACACCCTTACTACCCTCTGAGTAAAGAACCTACCTCTGACATCTTTCCTATATTTATCACCCCTCAATTTAAAGCTATGTCCCCTCGTGTTAGCCATCACCATCCGAGGAAAAAGGCTCTCACTGTCCACCCTATCCAATCCTTTGATCATCTTGTATGCCTCAATTAAGTCATCTCTTAACCTTCTTCTCTCTAATGAAAACAACCTCAAGTCCCTCAGCCTTTCCTCACAAGACCTTCCCACCATATCAGGCAACATCCTGGTAAACCTCCTCTGCACCCTTTCCAATGTCTCCACATCTTTCTTATAATTGCGGCAACCAGAACTGTACACAATACTCCAAGTGTGGCCGCAATGAGTTTTGTACAGCTGCAACATGATCTCATGGCTCCGAAACTCAATCCCTCTACCAATAAAAACTAACACACCATATGCCTTCTTAACAACCCTATCAACCTGGGTGCAAACTTTCAGGGATCTATGCACATGTACCCCGAGATCACTCTGCTCATCCACACTACCAAGAGTCCTTCCATTAGCCCAGTACTCCGTGTTCCTGCTACTCCTTCCAAAGTGAATCACCTCACACTTTTCCGCATTAAACTCCATTTGCCACCTCTCAGCCCAGCTCTGCAGCTTATCTATGTCCCTCTGCAAACTGTAACATCCATCCTCACTGTCTACAACTCCTCTGACTTTAGTGTCATCTGCAAATTTAATAACCCATCCTTCTACACCCTCATCTAGGTCATTTATAAAAATGACCAACAGCAATGGCCCCAAAACAGATCCCTGCGGTACATCACTTGTAACTGAACTCCAGGTTGAATATTTCCCATCAATCACCACCCTCTGTCTTCTTTCAGCTAGCCAATTCCTGATCCAAACTGCTAAATCACCCTCAATCCCATGACTCCGTATTTTCTGCAGTAGCCTACCATGGGGAACCTTATCAAACTCTTTACTGAAATCCATATACATCACATCAACTGCTTTACCCTCATCCACCTCTTGGTCACCTTCTCCAAGAACTCAATAAGGTTTGTGAGGCACGACCTACCTTTCACAAAACCATGTTGACTATCCCTAATCAATTTATTTCTCTCTAGATGATTATAAATCCCATCTCTTATAATCCTTTCCAAAACTTTGCCCACAACAGAAGTAAGGCTCACCAGTCTATAATTTCCAGGATGGTCTCTACTCCCCTTCTTGAACAAGGGGACAACATTTGCTATCCTCCAGTCTTCTGGCACTATACCTGTAGACAATGACGACATGAAGATCAAAGCTGAAGGCTCTAAAATCTCCTCCCTAGCCTCCCAGAGAAACTTAGGATAAATCCCGCCCGACCCAGGGGACTTATCTATTTTCATACTTCCCAGAATTGCTAACATCTTCTCCTTATGAACTTCAATCCCGTCTAGTCTAATAGTCTGTATCTGAGTATTATCCTCAACAACATTGCCTTTTTCCTGTGTGAATACTTACACAAAATATTCATTTAGCGCCTTTTCTATCTCTTCGGACTCCACGCACAACTTCCCACTACAGTCCTTGACTGGCCCTAATCTTACCCTAGTCATTCTTTTATTCCTGACATACCTATAGAAAGCTTTAGGGTTTTCCTTGATCCTACCTGCCAAAGACTTCTCATATTCCCACCTGGCTCTTCTTAGTTCTCTCTTTAGGTCCTTCCTAGCTAACTTGTAACTCTCAAGTGCCCTAACTGAGCCTTCATGTTTCATCTTGACATTAGTCTCCTTCTTCCTCTTCACAAGCAATTCAACTTCTTCAGTATGCCATGGTTCCTTCACTCGACCACTTCCTCCCTGCCTGATAGGTACATACTTATAAAGGACATGCAGTAGCTGTTCCTTGAATAAGCTCCATATTTCAATTGTGCCCATCCCCTGCAGTTTCCTTCCACATCCTATGTACCCTAAATTTCACCCAATCGTATCATAATTTCCTTTCTCCCAGCTATAACTCTTGCCCTGCTGTATATACCTATCCCTTTCCATCACTAATGTAAATGTAACCAGACTGTGGTCACTATCACCAAAGTGTTCACCCACCTTCAAATCTAACACCTGGCCTGGTTCATTACCCAGTATCAAATCCAACGTGGCCTCGCCTCGTGTTGGCCTATTGACATGTTGTGTCAGGAAACCCTCCTGCATACATTGGACAAAAACTGACCCATCTAAAGTACTCGAACTATAGCTTTTCCGGTCAATATTTGTAAAGTTAAAATCTCCCATAACAACTACCCTGTTACTTTTGCTTCTATCCAGAATCATCTTTGCAATCCTTTCCTCTAAATCTCTGGAACTTTTCAGAGCCCTAAAGAAAACTCCCAGCAGGGTGACCTCTCCTTTCCTGATTCTAACCTCAGCCCAAACTACCTCAGTAGACGAGTCCTCATCAAACATCCTTTCTGTCACTGTAATACTGTCCCTGACTAACAATGCTTCACCTCTCCCTTTTACCATCTTCCCTGATCTTACTGAAACATCTAAACCCCGGAACCTGCAACAACCATTCCTGTCCCTGCTCTATCCATTTCTCTGAAATGGCCACAAGCATTTATTGCCCATCCATAATTGCCCTTGACAAAGTGCTGCAGTCCTTGTGACGTAGATGCACACGCATGCTAGAAAGGAAGTTGTTAGATTTTGATCCAATGACAATGAAGGAATGGCGATCTGTTTCCAAGTCAGGCTGATGAGTACTCGGTGAGTCATTTCCGTGTCTCTGCTGTCCTTGTTCTTCTAGGTGAGAGAAGTCACCAACTTGGAAGATGCTGCTGAAGGTAAGTTGCTGTAGTGCATCTTGTAGCTGCTAGATCTTGCTACCATCATGTGTCAATGGTGAGGTGAGTAAACATTCAAGCTGGTGGATGAGGTGGCAATCAAGCAGGCTGTTTTATCCAGGATAGTGTCAAGCTCCGAGTGTTGTTGGAGCTGCACCCATCCAGGCAAGTGAAAACTATTCCATCATAATCCTGACAAGTGCCTTGTAAAGAACAAAGAACATGCAGCACAGGAACAGGCCCTTCGGCCCTCAAAACCTACGCCGATCATGTTGCCCTATCTAGACTAACCACGTGTGTCCCTCTATTTCCCAGCTGTTCACGTGTCTAAACAGGAAGTCTTAATATGTCGCTAACGTGTCTGCCTCAACCGTATTGCTTGGCAATGCATTCCAGGCCCCCATCAGCCTCTGTATAAAAACCTTTCCCCCTTTACTTTGAACGTGTTGTCCCTTGTATTTGTCATAACTGTCCTGGGAAAAAGCTTCCAACTGTTCATCTTATCTATGCCCTTCATAATTCTATAAACTTCTATGAGGTCATCCTTCAGCCTCCACCTTTCCAGGGAGAACAATCCCAGTTTATTCAATCTCTCTGATACCAGGCAACATCCTGGTAGACCTTTTCTGTACTCTCTCCAAAGTCCCCATGTCCTTCTGGTAGTGCGGTGACCAGAATTGGACATAATATTCCAATGTAGCCTAACCAATATTTTATATAACTAACAATTTGTCAACTTCTATACTCGATGCCCCATCCGATGAGGACAAGCATGCCGTATGCTTTCTTCACCATCTTTTTCACCTGTGCTGCCACTTTTAAGGATCTGCGGACCTGCATGCCCAGATCTCTCTGTGTCTGTGCTCCTGATGATTCCGCCATTTATTTTATAGCTCCCACCTGAATTGGATTTACCAAAATGTATCACTTCGCATTTAATTGGATTAAATTCCATCTTCATCACTATCCACAAGTTATCATCTGCAAACTTGTTAATCAAATCAAATACACATATATATTACAAACAGCAGAGGTCCCAGCACTAATCCCTGTGGAACACTAGTTACAGACCTCCACTCAGAAAAATACCCTTCACTGCTACCCTGTCTTCTGTGGCCAAGATGTGGAGGTGCTGGCATTGGAGTGGGGTAAACACAGAAAGAAGTCTTGCAACACCAGGTTAAAGTCCAACAAGTTTATTTGATAATAAACCCACTAGCTTTCGGGGTTTGCCCTTTCGTCAGGTGAGTGGAAATTTTCTGTTTCTGATTAGAACTTTCCACTCACCTGACAAAGGAACAGCGTTCCAAACGCTTGTAGGGTTTACTATCAAATCAACTTGTTGGACTTTAACCTGGTGTTGAGACTTCTTTTTATGGCCAAGCCAGTCTGAATTCACCCAGCTGGTTCACCCGATCCCATGTGATTCAACCTTTTGTACCAACTTACCATGAGGCACTTCATCAAATGCTTTACTGAAGTCCATGTAGACATCCACACCCCTTCCCTCATCATTTTGTCACCTCAAAAAACTGAGAGACATGACCTCCCTCGTACAAAACCATGCTGTCTGTCACTAATAAGACCATTCAGTTCCAAATCTGTAGAGATCCTATCCCTAAGAATCTTCTCCAACAGTTTCACTAATCAAGCTCACCAGCCTATAATTACCCTGGTTATCCTTGCTACCCTTCTTAAATAACAGGACAACATTGGCTATCATCCAATCCTCTGGGATCTCACCAGTGACCAATGTTGAAACAAGGAGGCCCAGCAACTTCCCTTCGTCTCCATCTGGCTTTGGGGATTTGTCTACCTTAATGCTTTTTAATACACCTAACACTTTATCCCTCGTAATATCTTGTTTTAAAGGGTTTACACACCCCTCTGAGAAACTACTAATCAACATGTCCATCTCCTTTGTAAATACCGATGCAAAGTATGCATTCAGGATTTCACCCACTTCCACTGGTTCTACACATAATTTTCCTCCTTTGTCCTTAAGCGGACCAATTTTATCTCTAGCTACCCTCTGGTTCCTAACACATGTATAAAATGCTTTGGGATTGTTAATCCTGTCTGCCAAGGACATTTTGTGACTCCTTTTTGCCCTCCTAACTCCTTTTTGAGTTCTTTTCTACTTTCCCTGTATTTCTCAAGTGCTTCATCTGTTTTTAGTTGCCTGGACCTTGTGTACGCATCTTTTTTCTTCTTGGTAAGACTCTCAATTTCCCTGGTCATCCACAGTTCCTGAATCCTCCCTGTCTTGCCCTTCCTTTTCACAGGCACAAGCTTGTCCTGCACTCCAATCAACTGCTCTTTATAAGAGTCTAACATGCCAGATGTGGATTTAGCCCCAAACAGTTGCCTCCAACTCCTTCCTAATCCGGGTTAGAAGGGGGGGCAGGCTTTAGGGAGTCACCAGGTGAGATACTCATCACAGAATTGCCAGCATATGACTTTCTCTAGTAGCCATATTTATTTGGTTGCTCCCATTAAGTTTTTGGTCAATGGTAACCCTCAGGATGTTGATAATGGGGGATTCAGTGATGGTAATGCCACTGAATGTCATGGGGTGATGGTTAGATTAAACCTTTTGGAAAGAATCAATGCCTAGAACTTGTACAGTGCAAACGTTACTTGCCACTTGGCACAAGCCTAAACGTTGACAGAGTCTTTCTGCACATGGACATAGACTATTTCAGTATCTGAGGAGTCTCGAATGGTATGGAACATTGTGCAATAATCAATGAACATCTACATTTCTAACATTATGATGGAGGGAAGATGATTGATGAAGCAACTGAACAGTTTGGGTTTAGAGCACCACCCTGGAGAGCTCTTAAATTAGCTCGACAAGAAAAATGAGTGACTTTAGACACAAAGCTTTCACTTTCAATATAAATCCAAGATACAGGCTTGGAGGGCCGAAGGGCCTGTTCCTGTGTTGTACTGTTCTTTGTATTACAAGTCTGATGAAAATGCTTTCCTTCTTAGAAGGCAAAAATTGAAAATAGTACAAGTATAAATTGTTGCTTTATACTTAAAATATATGATTGCATATAGGAAGTGTTGGGATAAAGGAACATAATTTAAAGCAATATTTGAAAGACACAACTAAGAGAACGTAGCACATGAATAACATGCTTCACTCTGTACTAGGATTTTGAAACAGAAAACAGATGCAGGCACAGGCCATTCAGCCCTTCGAGCCTGTGACACCATTCAATATGACAATGATTGATCATGCACTTTCAGTATTCCACTCCCACTTTCTCTCCATACTCCTTGATCCCTTTAGCCACAAGGGCCAAGTCCAGCTCCCTCGTGAACATATCTAACAAACTGGCCCCAACAGCTTTCTGTGGGAGAGAATTCCACAGGTTCACAACCCTGAGTGAAGAAGTTCTTCCTCATCTCAGTCCTGATTGGCTTACCCCTTATTCTTAGACTGTGACCCTTCGTTCTGGACTTCCCCAATATCGGGAATATCTTTCCCGTATCGAGCCTGTCCAGTCTCATCTGGATTTTAGATGTTTCTATGAGATCCCCTTTGGAACACTGCAAGGCCACAGTGCTACAAGGGATTTGGTTAATGTACGTGTCAGTCATAATCTCTCAGACAATGACAACAACTTTCTTTCCAGGTCACCAAATATTTACTGCCAATCACTGAATTTCAAATGACATTTTTAGTTTGAATTTTTTCTTTGAGTCTGTAAAGGTAAAGCAAGAATTGTATTGTGAATACTCACAGCGTATAGGCTGACCCCATTTTTCCAGGCCCAATTATCATATTTTTGTATACACTATGTATATATGTCAACCTCCCACTATAATCATAGTTCCATTCAGCCTCGATCTTTTCACTCCACAAACGCATGTTTTATTGAGTGATAATTTATAACTAGGCACAAGGGATGAAGCAGGCAACGGCAAGTCTCTGCTGCAAATACATATGCGGGTTTAAGGCATGCCCACGCTTTGTATCAGACACCAATGACATTTCAAAATGGTGATCACCCACACCCACGCCGGCGGCTCATTTAATTACTCAGTTGATGAGGTGATCTCCATTTTTGGAGCGATTTCTCATGGCTTTTAAGGCCCACTTATATGCTAATATCGACGGTACCTAAACTGTTCTCTCAGGCATTTTAAAAGAATCAAAGGATCCGTCCACAGAAAATTACTTACCGTAGGTTTTCAATACTCTGCACCAACGTGAAAACAGTGAATGATAGATTTTTATTTCATTTAAAACAAAGAAAAAATTAAATCTTGTTTACAGGCAAGCCTCTTCAACAGAAAGTGCAGGTACCATCATTTCCAACTGCATCAGTTTAGTCTGGGTTTATTTAGGATATTAGATTCAATACATGATAGAAAGGGGTGCGGGGGGGCGGGGAGGTGAGGAGAGATCACACCCCAATAAGTCATCTTTAGAGTTAAGCAATATTCAATTTGTCACTTCCAGTTGTGGTCAGAAAAGAGAGATCACGCTTTAGTGCTTCAACCCATTGTTACATAATCTGAGAAGCACTGAGTTTCAACCCATATATTGTGGTTTCTCACATACCTTCCACTGAAATATCTGCATCTGCAGTATTAATACAACTAAAAGTTTATTAAAGAAATAAAAACAAACAGCAAATACTCAGTAGGTTAGGCAACTTGTCAAAATAGCGTAAGTCAGTTGACATTTTGGTTAAATGTTGAGGAAGTATCCTGTACCTGAAATAACAGCCAGCTTCTTGTGACAGATGCTGCCTGACCTATTAAGCATCTCCAGTGTTTTCAGTTTTTATTTTAAATTTCCAGGATGCATATTTTGATTTTAGAATATGTTGTTCTGTTTTACATTTACCTTTTCAGGTTGGAAGCACATTGGTAGCCAATGGACAATTTAATCATACGTACAGAAACAACGCTACTGATTCACTTCAGTACTGAAGGCAGAAAGCTGTATACAGCATAGATGATCGTTAGTGTTATTGGTGCTTTCAATTCACTCAAATATTACAGCTTCCCCAAAGCATTGTGGACTGCTTCATTTTCCGGCTTGCTTTACAGAACAAATCCTTACTGTTTAACAGGAAGGTTTGGTCAATGAATCAACAGATTTCTGAACTACTGTCACACTTGCTTCCTAATCCATTCATGGGCTCAATTCAACAACCCAATTTCTTGTCAATGCCTCCTCCCCTAAACATTAAGTAGCGAACACTTTAGCTGGAAAAACTATAAACTTTAACTGGGTTGATAGGTTTCTGATGCTTCTGCTACCCTTTTCACCAAAATATGACAAAGTCAATGGTCCCCTTTACAGGTTGCATTAGGGCTTCAATAATCACCATTCACAATTTACAGAGAAACAAATCTGTAGAAATGTATGATTGGTTACAAGCAATTTGAAAGTTTAAAATAAATCCAGTACTCCAAAGATTTAAATGCCAGATAGCTCAGGCATCAAAATTATATCCCTCTTTTTGGGAACCCTCCAGTTTTAAAAGAGTATTTCCTTCATCACTACTCAGTAAAATGGTGGAATTCAATTTCCAATTAGCATGTTTAGCTGACATTTTGTTTTCTTTAAAAAGTGCTTAAACACTGAAAGCATTAGTCAATTAACTTTGTATAATTTAAGTTTAATAGATGTAAGTGCAAATCTGTAAAAGATCTAAGGGAATTTGAATTACAAAACTAATGGTTTCCCATATCTGAAAGCTAGAAAATGCATATTTAAAATATATATTGCACAACCAATCAGCTGTTAATACGCAAAACCAAAACACCATTAGAAACAGTAATAGCAATGTCTCCCACTGAATATAACTTTAGTCTAAACAATGAAATATAACCCATGCTTCTTAGTCCTTTGTAATTACATGCTAAAAAGCCTGCTATATGATACAATAGCATGCAGTATAAAACATGTTACCCTAGCTTATTGAAGCAATGGCACAGGAAACCTGTATATACACTACAGGCTAGGAATATAAACACAACGCTCATTACATTAGGATGAAATAATTCAAGAAATCAACTGAAGCAGCAACGTCCAATTCCATTTTATTCCCAATCTTCCCAGTCTTCTTCTTCCAGCTGAAACAAAGCAGGGTTTTAAATTAGTCAGGCAATAATATTTAACAGATTATATAATTAAGCAGCAAGGATATACTCCACAAATCTCCAAAATGCTAAGATATTCAAAAGCACCAGTCATACTGAAATGTTAATAACCTGCACCCACACCTTGGCTGCCAGGTAAAGTGACGTTCTTTCCCCCTCTTCTGGTCACTTTAAATGTTCAGTATTTTCACAATATACAGAAACATCAGCAGAATTGGCCAGAAAAAATTTATTCAATTGAAGCTTAAAACTCATATCATGAAGATCTAATCCAAAAACATCATAATAAAAAAGTGACTAATAGTTAACACTTCAGGATAGAATGCTCGAATGAAATGGGCCTTATCGTTTGAGTCAGAAAACAAAGCATTTTAAATTACATACATTATATTTGTCCTCTTCTCCCCCTCCCAATCAGCATGCAATAAATAATAAATTAAAACATCTCAAAGCTCTTCCTATCAGATAGACAATTTAGGAGAATTGGCTGAAGGCACAGTCGTAGAGGTAGGTTTTCAGTAATGTTTTGAGACGAGAGAATAGATACAACACGATGAATGGGATGATGGAGGAAGTTTGAAGATGGTTGAGAACTCTTGCCAAGTGGTAAGGAATGCATTGAGGAGACACACAAGAGCCCAGAATCATGAGCACAGGATAGTGGAAGTACAGACACAGTGCAGCTCAGCAAAAAAAGGGATGTTGGGTGAGATAAACATGGGAAGGAGCATTTCAGACAAATTTAAGTTGTATAAGTTCAAGAGTTGGAGAAGTCACCTTGAGGCAATGGAAAGATGCAGAAAGGAATTAAACAGTTGCAAAGGCTGGTGATGTTTCAAAGAGAATATGTTGGCATGGCAACAAATAAGCTGTTGGGGTTTGAAGTTTAACTCCCAGCTGAACAGGAGTTTTGAGTTGTTTGGGCTTCATCCCGAGTGAACAGTTAGGAATAGGCACCGCCTTCAGTGGAACCAAAAGTAAAGCTTCTAAAAATGGATACAACTACAGACAATTTGCTTTCTAAATGTCCATCTTTAATGTCAACACTTTTTAACATGGCATGGCTTTGTGTGAATATAATAGACTACTTGATATAATGAAGATATTGCCAGAATGGCATCTCAAATACAAAATACTTTACTGTTATCTCTCTTTCCAGCCCCATCACAAGACATTTACCAATTCCTTCCACAGTCTGCATGGTTATCAGTCTGGCGGACAGGTCAAATGATACCACAATGCAGTCCCTCACTGAACATACCAATGAGGAACAGGAGTAGGCCACTTGACGGGACCCTTCGACCTGCTCCACCATTCAGTATGACAGCTGATCCAAATGTAACTCAACTCCTTATTCTCACCTACCCCAATAATCCTTTACCTCCTTGCATATCAAAAATCTATTGACCTCTACCTTAAAAATATTCAAAGACTCGAGAGGGAGCAGCACAGTGGAGCAGAGTGTAGGACAACTTTCCATGTCACAGTAAGAAAACCTCTCTCTCTACAATAACTTAAACACAGTCACAAATGAAGATCCTGCTAAGCTGCACAGGTGTACACAGCTGTGCAAAGTAATTTAAAGGGAGCACACACAACTAATTAGCAAAAGGAATATTAGCCAAGGTCAAGGCTTGTATTCAAATTAAGAATGGCCATGTTTCCCTCAAAGCTTTCACTTTCAATCCTACTTTGTTTTGACTGTAATTCAATAGACCAATCTAAGATCATTTCTAAAATGTTCTCTCATAAAAACATAATGTTAACTCAATAATCAATTTCATAAAATTTGAATTTCTATTCATTTTGTTCTGACTAATGTTGGCTAAATAATATGCTATTAGCTATCAATATTCATTATGTAGCACCAAGATCATTGGCAAGAAAAACAATGGCAATTTATCAAAGGAGGGGAAAGCAGATCGCAAATCTGCATATTTAAACAGAGCACATTAGAGTGTCCAATAAAAACACAAGAAAAACTTTCCCTCATGTAATGTGTCACAAATAAAAGTTTTTATTTATTAGTATCACAAGTAGACTTACATTAACACTGCAATGAAGTTACTGTAAAAATCCCAGAGTTGCCACACTCCGGCACCTGTTCAGGTACACCAAGGGAGAATTTAACATGGCCAGTGCACCCTAACCAGACATCTTTCGGACTGTGGAAGAAAACCAGAGCACTTGGAGAAAACCCACACAGACACAGGGAGAATGTGCAGACTCCACACACACAGTGGCCCAAGCTGGGAACTGAACCCGTGTCCTTGGCGCTGGGAGGCAGCAGTGCGAACCATTGTGCCACTGTGTTGCCCAACAGGGAAATCCCTGTGTTTTTTAAAATTAGTGAATTTTCTTGTGACCTTATTCACTGTTAGTCAGAAGGAAACAAATGGAGCAAGAATTAATCAGGTTGGATCACAGTTAGTCAAGCCACGCAGGCAAAAATGAAAGTTCAGTAACATTTGTTGTAGCTGACAGAGGTCAGATCAACACCAAGCATCAATAAAAAAGATACTCACCGATTTCAATCTACAGAAGATGGGGCAACGTTAACCACTCAAAAGATTTTAATGTGCTATTTAATTTAGAGGCAATTTTCCTTTCACTGTCAAGGACAAGAGACATTCCATTTGCTGATTGGCCCAAGCTGATTGATCAGGAAATTAAAAGGAGGAGACTTTACTTTCACTGAAAGTTTAATTGTACACATTGGAACGTAACCTAAAATTATCTTCGTCTTAAATTCGGAAACTCCAGTTCCTGGCGAACCTTGGGTCTCCCATGCACGTGCAGCCAAGAATTGGCCACACGTGTAGCTCAGATTATCTTTTAATGTTCTGCAGGCCGAGGACTGGCTCTGCATGGAAGAAAGAGGAAATAATGGGAAAACGCAGGTATGGGGACCTGAAAGGGAACACCATTGTACAGTGAGTGCCCCAGGGAGCAGGACACGGGAGGGAGACAGGGAGAGGTCCCTAAAGGAAATTCCCAGCTAAGGAATAAACAGCAAAGGATAAAGATTGGGAACAGAAATAATTTCCATTTAGTTAAAAGAAAGGAGCAGAGACATAGGTTGCAAATTAAAGAAAGGACTGCAGGGAACAAACTTCAAGCACAAGAGAAGCCTTGAAGATCCAAGGCAGCAGCCAAAGGTTGGTGACTTCATGCGGTGGGCTGTTGGAGCAAAGGTGCCCCTTCAGATCAGCAGTGTTCTGTTTGACACAGCCAGAGATCTGAAATGGTGCTTGAATGTATTCAGAGATCCAGGGGAAATGAATCTTGGAAGACAAGATTTGTGAAGTCATTCAAGTGGGAGCAACATTTGGAGTGAATTCCAAGAAGAAATCCTTCAAAGGTGGAGATTGGAAACCCTCGTGAAAGAGAGGAAATTTTAGTGAGATTGATAGGCTCACAATGTGACAAATGCCTGAATGGGCTGTTGAGAAATCCATGGAATTTGGTTTGGTCACATCTGTCATTTATTGTGCAGTGTGATGAGTTTGACCACACCTTGCCTATTGATTCACATGTACCTCACACTTATATATGATAAATATTGTAAACTGTTTCAACTTCCTGAGCTTGTACAGTAAAGGTTATTTTTGTTTGTTTCAAACCCATGAAATCTTGTGGCTTCATTCACTTAGTCTTGAATCAAAAACTTTATCTACTTTAAAGAAAATATTATTTCTAACCGGATCTCACTCATCTCTATAACCCGGGATGCTCTCAGCCTTATAGCTAAGATCAAGTGTAGTATTGACATGCTGCGCTTGGTTGAAGTCATTAGGTTACATTTTAGCTTCATTTGAAACAATTTTTAAAAGCAGCATCTCGGCCTTTTGCTAAGATGCAAAAGAGATCAAGCCTTGGAGGAGGAGCTATGCCTATTCCAATCAGCTTGGATCCCGTAGATCAAGCCCAAAACAGGAGGTGAGAGCCCTGTCTTGTCAGCTTGGATCGGGAACTTGTTGAGACTCTGAATTGGACTTGATTTGACTGAATTGGAAAAAAAAAGACCCGGGATGTGGCCAAGGATCATAACAATGTTCATAATTCAAGCATAAATTAGACACCCTGATATTGTGATGTTAATCATTCATTACTATTAGACAGTATCATCCTTAATGGCGCATTTTTGATCATGCGATTTGACGACACTACATTCAAAGGCCATTAAAATATACAAGACTGAGAAATTCTCTTGTAATCTTTAGTTTCAGCAGTATAACTTATTTCATCCACCTGCAATCTTTTATCCCAAAAGGTTGCAAAAGGACAAAAGACAACTGTTCAATCCAACAAAGTTGTTATTTGGTGATGGCAAGAAAAAAGAATGTTGCTATGATTCTAATCAGCCCCCAAAGGGTTAAGTATTGATGACATTTGCCTTTTCATTTCTCTATTATTAAGATCTATAAACAGAGTAGCTTAGTCTGTATTCACTGCATCATGTTATTATTCCCTTATATCATGAGGGAACATGGCAGATATCCCAACTGATGAGGTAACTCATTAAACAAGGAGCTGTAGAAACACAACCAAATAATGAATGAAGTTATTCATTTTGGGCCAATATGATTAACCTGTTCAGGAAATTAATTTAGCCAGGAACTCAAGAATCAGGAAAAAGCCCAAAATATATGAAAGTGATCAGTTTTAAATGGCTATCCTTCAGTCTTTCTTCAACAGCAGAGAGAGAAAATTTCTCTGAAATTAAATTACAGCTTCCACATTATGACACTGACAATGCCAATACGGACCCAATTCCTTTGAGCATAGAACATAGAACACTACAGCACAAACAGGACCATCGGCCCACGAGTTGCACCGATCATATCCGTACCTACTCTCAACCCCATTAAATCCCATATACTCAGCCAGAAGTCTCTTAAAAGACCCCAAAGAGTTCGCCTCCACCACTGACGGCAGCCAATTCCACTCACTCACCACCCTGAGTGAAAAACTTACTCCCGACATCTCCTCTGTACCTGCTCCCCAGCACCTTAAACCTGTGTCCTCTTGTAGCGACCATTTCAGCCCTGGGAAACAGCCTCTGAGAATCCACCTTATCTATACCTCTCAACATTTTATATACCTCTATCAGGTCGCCTCTCATCCTTCATCTCTCCAGGGAGAAAAGACCAAACTCCCTCAGCCTATCCTCATAAGGCATGCCACCCAATCCAGGCAACATCCTTGTAAATCTCCTCTGCACCCTCTCAACAGCTTCCACATCCTTCTTGTAGTGAGGTGACCAGAACTGCGCACAGTACTCCAAGTGGGTCTGACAAGGATCTTATAAAGTTGCAGCATTATCTCCCGACTCCTAAACTCAATCCCTCTTTTAACGAAGGCTAGTAAACCATACGTCTTCTTGACCACATCCTCCACCTGTGAGGCCAATTTAAGAGTCCTATGGACCCGGACCCCAAGGTCCTTCTGATCCTCTACACTAAGAGTCCTACCCTTGATATTATACTCCTTCATCCCACTGGACCTGCCAAAATGGACCACTACACATTTATCCGCGTTGAAGTCCATCTGCCACTTCTCTGCCCAGTCTTGCATCCTATCTATGTCTCGCTGCAACTTCTGACATCCCTCCAAACTATCCACAATACCACCAACCTTCGTGTCGTCAGCAAACTTACTAACCCATCCCTCCACTTCCTCATCCAGGTCATTTATGAAAATGACAAACAGCAAGGGTCCCAGAACAGATCCCTGGGGCACTCCACTGGTGACTGACCTCCATGCAGAAAAAGACCCATCCACAACCACCCTCTGCCTTCTGCAGGCAAGCCAGTTCTGGATCCACAAGGCCAAAGCCCCTTGGATCCCATGCCCTCTCACCTTTTCAACAAGTCTTGCATGGGGAACCTTATCAAATGCCTTGAAGTCCATATAAACCACATCCACCGCTCTTCGTCAATGTATTTAGTCACATCTTCAAAGAACCCAACTAGGCTCGTAAGGCACGACCTGCCCTTGACAAAGCCATGCTGACTATTTCTGATCATAGTAAACTTCTCTAAATGCTCATAAATCCTGTCCCTCAGAATCCTCTCCATCAACTTACCAACCACTGAGGTCAGAGTCACCGGTCGGTAATTTCCCGGGGGTTCCCTGTTCCCTTTCTTGAAAATAGGAACAACATCCGCAATGCTCCAATCATCCGGAACCTCTCCCATCTCCATCGATGACGCAAAGATAATCGCCGGGGCTCTGCAATCTCTTCCCTCACCTCCCACAGTAACCTGGGGTACATCCCATCCGGTCCCTGCGGCTTATCTATCTTGATAGAATTTAAAAGTTCCAACACATCCTCTTTCTTATCGTCCACATACTCAATCTTTTCAGTCTGCCACAAACCTGCCATACAACCACCCAGATCATCTTCCACCGTGAATACCGAGGCAAAGTATTCATTAAGCACCTCTGCCATTTCTTCTGGTTCTACACAGATATTTCCCCCTTCACCTTTTATAGGTCCTATTCCTTCACATCTCATCTTTTTACTCTTCACATACTTGTAGAACATCTTGGGGTTCTCCTTAATCTTAATGTTTCTTGATTTTCAGAAGGCGTTTGATAAGGTGCCGCACTAGAGGTTATTACAGAAGGTTAGGGGGCATGGAGTTGGGGGTAGGGTGTTAGCGTGGATAGGGGATTGGCTGTCAAATAGGAGGCAGAGAGTGGGGGTCAATGGGTGCTATTCGGATTGGCGGTTGGTGACTAGTGGAGTGCACCAGGGATCGGTGCTGGGGTCTCAGCTATTTACCATTTATATAGATGATCTGGAGGAGGGAACCGAGCGTATGGTGTCGAAATTTGCTGATGACACCAAGATTGGTGGAATGGCAAATTGTGCGGAGGGTGTGGAAAGTCTGCGGAAGGATCTGGATAGGCTGGGCGAATGGGCCAGGAACTGGCAAATGGAATTTAATGTTGGCAAGTGTGAAGTTGTCCACTTTGGTAGGAATAACGGCAGGAAGGACGATTACTTACATGGCGAAAAACTGCAACATGCAACAGTGCAGAGGGACCTCGGGTCCTTGTGCATGAGTCGCAAAAACCCAGCCTGCAGGTGCAGCAGGTGGTCAGGAAGGCGAATGGGATGCTGGCCTTTATAGTGAGGGGGATTGAATATAAAAGTAGGGAGGTCTTGCTGCAGCTGTACAGGGCACTGGTGAGGCCGCAGCTGGAGTACTGTGTGCAGTTTTGGTCGCCGCACTTACGCAAGGATATTTTGGCCTTGGAGGGAGTGCAGAGGAGGTTTACTAGGCTGATGCCGGAGTTGAGGGGGTTGAGCTATGAGGAGAGGCTGAATAAACTAGGCTTGTACTCGTTAGAGTTTAGAAGAATGAGGGGAGATCTCATTGAAACATATAAGATGATGAATGGGATGGATAGGATTGAGGTGGAGAGGCTCTTCCCGCTCAGGAAGGACAGTAGGACTAGAGGGCACAGCCTCAAGATAAGGGGGGGGGGTGCAGTTTAGAACGGAGCTGAGGAGGAACTTCTTCATTCAAAGGGTGGTGAGTCTCTGGAATTCTCTGCCCGTTGAAGTGGTGGAGGCTGCCTCGCTAAATATATTTAAGATGCGGGTAGATAGGTTTTTGATAGGCAAGGGGATTAAGGATTATGGGGAGAAAGCAGGAAAGTGGAACTGAGCCACGACAGATCAGCCATGATCTTATCGAATGGCGGGGCAGGCTCGAAGGGCTGGATGGCCTACTCCTGCTCCTATTTCTTATGTTCTTATGTACCCACCAAGGCCTTCATGACCCCTTCTGGCTCTCCTAATTTCCTTTTTAAGCTCCTTCCTACAACCTGTATACTCCTCTAGAACCTTAACATCTCCTAGCTCTCTGAACCTTTTGTACACCCTTCTTTCTGACTAGGTTCATCACAACCTTCGTGCACCACGGTTCCTATGACCTACCAAAACTTCCTTGTCTCATCGGAACGTTGTCGTGCAGAGCTCCAGACAAACATTCCTTGAAAATCTGCCACTTTCCTTCAGTACTTTTCCCCAAGAACACCTCCTTCCGATTTACTCGTCAATTGTGGAACTTAGACTTGTGGAAAGTAGACAAACAGCAGTTGCCAGTAACATTAAACAACTCCCAGCATGTTCAAGCCAGTAACCAGAGTACCGTACCTGTTCCGATATGTCCACCTGAGACAAAGCTAACCGGACCTCTTCTTCGGTCATATCCAGATCAAAATCTTTTTCCCAGTCCTCACTGATGTCCGTGCTAGACCCTGAAATAAGTGACAACTTATTAAAATGAAACTAATTAGAATGAAAGTGGTGAAAAACATGAAACTCAAATTGCTTTTAAATGGTCAGGTGACAGACAACTGGGGAAGTTCCAAGAGCTGAGTGACACATTAGCATTTAGTAATCAGTTGAACAATCCTGATGCTTGGAATTGCTATTCTCTGTACCAAACTGCACCCCTTTCCTCCTGAGTGTGCAGATTCCTGACTGGGTTGTTTCTCCACAGTCATCAGCAACATTTCAATATCTCACCTGGTACCACTTGGACAGGGAGTGCAACACGCACTCTGACACAGGACAGCTTGGGACTTGAGTCTGACCAGTTCTCCTCAAATATACACACCCCCCAAAGGGGAAAAGCAATTATCTATATTGGGAACACAGGCCAATTTCCCTATGGCAGTGAAAACTGACTAATGAGAAGCCTAGGTACAGAATTCTAAAGATTCACAACCAGATGAAGTAATTTGTCCTCAAATCAATCCTAAACAATCAGCCCCTTATCCTGAGCCGGTGTCCCCTTGTTTTATCTTCCTTAACCAGAGGAAACAATCTCTCAATGTCCATGCTACCAAACTTAAGAATTTTGTAGGTTTCAATGAAATAACCTTTTCCTTCTTCTAAACTGCTGGGAATCTGAGCCCAATTTACTCAGCTTCTTACTATAAGTCAATCCCCTTATTCCAGGGCTAATTTAATGAACCTTCGCTGTACCACCTCTAATGCAAGAATAGCCTGAAATGTGGAGATCTAAACTTCACACCGTATTCCAGATGTGGGCTCATCAAAACTCTAAAATTATAGCAAGACTTCTTTGTTCTTGTATTCCAATCCACTTGCAATAAAGGCCTTGCTAATTGCCTGCTGCATCTGCAAACTAACTTTGTGTTTCTGGTACAAGCACACCCAGGTGTGGCCTCAGTTGGAGCTTGGCATCGAGTTCTAAGCATCACATTTTAGGAAAGATGTAATGATGCTGGAAACGATGCAGAAAATAGAAGTTGAGGGGAGATTAGGCAAAATTGGAAGACAAACTGAAGGAAAGCAATAGGGTCAGAATGAGGAATGACGTTAAAAAGATAAAGCTAAGGGCACCCTACATGGCTGCATGTAGTATTTGCAACAAGGTAGATGACTTGAAGGGACAAATAGAAGTAGACGGCGATGATTTAATTGCCATTACAGAGACATGGTTACAGGGCGGTCAAGATTGAGACATTATCAGGGGAGCGTAGAATTAGCAGGGGACAGGAAACATTGCTGGGAGTTGTTTATAAGCCACCACACTACTGGTAATGTTGGGTACAACGCAAATTAGGAAATTAGAGCTTCGTGTAACATGGATAATTCAGCAATAACGGACGCCTTCAATTTAAATATAGACTGCTGAGGATGAATTCATCTCATGCATACGAAATGGGTCTCTGGAACAGTATGTTGAAGAACCAACTGGAGATCAGCCTACTTTAGATTTAGTTTGAGAAAGGACTAATTAATGACCTTGCTGTAAAGGAGCCTTTTGGAAATAGTGACCATACATTAAATTGGAAAGTGATAATAGCTCACTCTGAAACTAGTATCTTAAATAGAGCAAGATACGAGGAGCAGCTGGCTGAAGTGGATTGGGAAAAATACACAAAAGAACTTAACAGTGAATAGGCAATGGCTGGTACTTAAATAAGTATCACATGGTCCGAAAATTAGGAACAATTTAGAATCCTGCAAAGGAAGACCAAGAAGTGATGAAGAAGGCGACGGTGCAGAGGGACCTCGGGGTCCTTGTGCATGAGTCGCAAAAACCCAGCTTGCAGGTGCAGCAGGTGGTCAGAAGGTGAATGGGATGCTGGCCTTCACTGCGAGGGGGATTGAATATAAAAGTAGGGAGGTCTTGCTGAGGCTGTATAGGGCATTGGTGAGGCCGCAGCTGGAGTACTGTGTGCAGTTTTGGGCGCCGTACTTACGCAAGGATATTTTGGCCTTGGAGGGGGTGCAGAGGAGGTTTACTAGGCTGATGCCGGAGTTGAGGGGGTTGAGCTATGAGGAGAGGCTGAATAAACTAGGCTTGTACTCGTTAGAGTTTAGAAGAATGAGGGGAGATCTCATTGAGACGTATAAGATGATGAATGGGATGGATAGGAAAGAGGTGGAGAGACTCTTCCCACTCAGAAAGGATAGTAGGACTAGGGGGCACAGCCTCAAGACAAAGGGGGGGCGGTTTAGAACGGAGTTGAGGAGGAACTTCTTCACTCAAAGGGTGGTGAATCTCTGGAATTCTCTGCCCGTTGAAATGGTGGAGGCTACCTCGCTAAATATTTTTAAGATGCGGGTTGATGGGTTTTTGATAAGAGAGGGGGTTAAGGGTTATGGGGAGAGGGCGGGAATGTGGAACTGAGCCACGACAGATCAGCCATGATCTTATTGAATGGCGGGGCAGGCTCGAAGGGCTAGATGGCCTACTCCTGCTCCTATTTCTTATGTTCTTATGTTCTTAAGAAAGGGAAGAGAGATTATGAATGCAAGCTAGTGAGAAACATAAAGGTAGACTGTAAAATCTTCTTTAGGTATGTGAAAATAAAAAAAATGTAAAGACAAATGTGGGTCCATTACAGACAGAAATAGGAGAATTTATAATGGACAATAAGGAAATGGTGGAGAAACTGAAAAAATTACTTTGTACCTGTCTTCAGGGAGGAAGGTACAGAAAATACTATGATACTCGTAGGCTAGGCAAGGACTTAAGAAAATGAAGGATTGAAACAAATTTGTATTAATAAAAACTTAGTGCTCAGAAAAAAGTGGATTGAAGGTGCTGGGGGCCACATCAGCTCACAATTGATACAAATGATCGGAATGTGGGAAGCAAATAAAATATTTAAATATTTGACGGCACAGAACTAGGTGAGAAAGTAAATTTGAGGGGGATGAAAGGAGGCTTCATGACAACTTGAACAGATTATGTAAATTGGCAACAGCATGGCAGATGGCATATAACGTGAATAAGTGTGAAGTTATTCACTTTGATAGAAAAAGCAGAGATGTAGAGAATTTCTTAAATGATGAGTGGTTAGAAGTGATAAAAGGACCTGAGTCACTGAAAGCAAACATGGAGATGCAGCAAGCAATTAGAAAGGCAAATGGTATGTTCCCCTTCATTACAAGAGAATCTGAGTACAGGGATAAATATGTCTTGTTGCAATTGCACAGAGCCTTAGTAAGGCCTCACCTGGAGTACTGCTGCACAGTCTCCTTAACTGAGGAAAGATATCCTTGCCAGAGAGGGAGTGCAGCAGAGGTTCACCAGACTCATCCCTGGGATGCTGGGATTGTGAGGACAGATTCAGAAACCTGGGCCTGTATTTTCTAGATTTGTATTGAATGAGAGGTGATTCATGGAGTCACAGAGGTTTACAGCATGGAAACAGGCCCTACATTTGGTCCATATCCCGCTATGCCCATCTTACCCATGTAACTGTCTAAACGTTTTTAAAGGACAAAATTGTACCCCCCTCTATTACTACCTTTGGCAGCTTGTTCCTGTTTCTGAAAAAATTGCCCCTCTGGATCCTTTTGTATCTCTCCCCTCTCACATTAATCCTCTGCCCTCTAGTTTTAGACTCCTCTACCTTTGGGAAAAGGTATTGACTATCTTCGATTTGATTTATTATTGTCACATGTATTAACGTATGTGAAAATTATTGTTTCTTGCGCACTATAGACGAAGCGTACTTTACGGAGAAGGGAAGGAGAGGGTGCAGAATGTTTGTTACAGTCATAGCTAGGATGTAGAGAAAGATCAACTTAGTGCTAGGCAAGTCCATTCAGAAGTCTGACAGAAGCAGGGAAGAAACCATACTTGAGATGGTTGGTACATGACCTCAGACTTTTGTATCTAGCTGATCCAAGACCCTCATTATTTTGTAGACCTCTATAAGGTCACCCCTAAGCGTCCTACGCTCCAGAGAAAAAAATGCCAGTCTATCCAGCCTCTCCTTATAACTCAAACCATCCAGCCCCGCTCATTGAAATTAAAAATCTTTTTACATGGTGTGACATTGTCGATGTAGATAGAATGTTCCCCTTGGTTGTTGAGTCTTGAACAAAGGGGACACATTCTCAGAATAAGAGGTCAGCCATTTAAGAGTGATATGGGGAGGAATTTCTTCACTCAGTGTGGTAAATCTTTGGAATTCCCTGCCCCAGAGGGGTGTGCAAACTCAATCATTCAGCATGTTCAAGATAGAGATCGACAGTTACTATTAACATCAAGGGATATGGAGATAGCGTGTGAAAATAGCTTTGCAGTAGAAGATCAGCCATGATCCAAGTGAATGGTGGAGCAGGCTCATTGCGCTTAATGGTCTACTCCTGCTCTTATGTTCTTATGATTTGATAGAATTATTCAAAATCATGAGGATTCTGGACAGGGTAGTCAGGGAGAAACTATCCCCACTCGTGAAAGGATCGAGAACAAGGCGGCACAAATTTAAAGTAACTGACAAAAGAAGCAAAAGCAACATGGACAACAACTTTTTCATGCAGCGAGTGATTAAGGCCTGGAATTCAATGCCTGACAGTGTGATGGAGGCAGGTTGACACAAAGCATTCCAAAGGAATATAGACAATTATCTGAAAAGAACAATGTCTGGGGTGACAGGGGTAAGGTGGCATTAAGTGAATTGCTGATCCAGAGAGTCGGAGACATTTACTGTCGTTGGAAACAAGTTAACACAATTTAACAAAATTAGAAAGGGGCTGCTTTTGTTGCACTGAATCTTTCCTCAGTTTCAGTGAGACAGGAATCCATTAATAAACTATCCAAAAATCACCCTGCTCTTGGTCACCTGTGTTACGATTGTTTAAAGCCTCCTGTTGATTACTTCCCATTCCAAATGTCCCTAATCACTTTTGATAATCTCTCAGATGCTTTAGTTAAAAGTCACATTGACAAATTTCAGTTTTTAAACATGCCTATACGTTCTTTAGGTTACCATTTTAAGACTAGCATGGGTTAGTTTCCATTATTCCCCCTTTAAACATATTCTCCATTGTAGCAATAATCACCTTTCTTTCCGTTATTGGAGGGTGTAGATTTCCCACTGTCCGAGTTGAGTTCATAAACTCTCAAATCAACTGGTCCATCGTCTTTTGCAGTCTCCAGTTTGCCCGTGTTCCTTGCCTCAGTCATTATGCCGGTGGGTACTGCAGTAAACTCCTTCGTTTTTTGATCTTTTGGTGATCCATTTGCTTCTTTGTCTGGGGTTGAAAGCCTGTCCTTAGACTTGGGCTTCAATTCCTGTTCTACCACCAGCTCCAGACTGGTTTCTACCACATTCCCTGCAATTTCTTTCACCGTCTCCTCAGATCTAGATGTCTCACTGGAAGTGGAGATCTGATTTCTCAATTGGAGTTCTGTGGGGGTGCTGACAGTGTTTATAGGTTGGCATTCCATTGGCATTTGCCTAATGTCATCAATATTCTGGTTCTGAAGTTCAATTGAATGCTCCAGCCTGGAGCATGCGACTGGAGATTGCACTGGTGACGATGGACTTTGTGACAAATGGCGGAAGTCCGGGTTGACAGGTGAAGCCCCGACGAATTCATCTGCAAGAGGACAAACATCGCATCGATTTTTTTTTGCACTGTATGCAGTTAATTCTTCATGTTATAAATTCTAACGATCTCAATACTCTAGAGTCATATAGCTACACTGCTGTGATCAGACGAAGAAATCAAGGGTAACCAAGAAAATGCCATTTTGTGTTTTGAAAAACATTTAAAATTATTATAAAGCTTCCACAGGTGGAGGTCCACCTCGTGTCAAGCGAGGGGCATGCACACGGTGGGTCGTGCGTGGGCTGCTCTTGGAAGTCCGGGAGTGGCCTAGTACTTCATGTCGGTGTGTGTGCTTGATCCTGGACCGATAGACGGGCTCCACAACAGCTCAGTGACTAGCACTGCTAGCTGTGCAGATACATGGATTTGGGCCTGTGTCTGTGGGAGTTTGCGCATTCTCCCTGTGGTTGCGTGGGTTTCCTCCGGGCGCTCCGGTTTCCTCCCACACCCCAAAGATGTGCTCTTAGGCTAATTGGTTTCCACCAAATTGACACTATTTCTTCCCTGAATCTGACTGAGTAGGGTCCCATTCGTAGACATGCAGGGTAGAATAGGTGTAGGGCGATGCGGCGGCGCGGGCTCGTTGGGCCGAAGGGCCTGTTTCCCGTGCTGGGTTGTTCTTTGTTCTTTGTTTTGCTGTTTAAGGAATTTCTTATTTACACACTTTTGCAAATAATTTGCCTTAAATTTGAAATATTGACTGATACAAAAGCAAAATACTATGGATGCTGGAAATCTGAAAACAGAAAACGATGGGAACATTCAGCAGAGGCAGCAATGTCTGTGGAGACAGATGATGTGGATATGCCGGCGTTGGACTGGGGTAAACAGTAAAAAGTCTGACAACACCAGGTTTAAGTCCAACCGATTCATTTGATAGTAAATTCACTAGCTTTCGAGGTTACCCTCTTCGTCAAGTGAATGGAGAGTTCTGGCCTCAGACAGAGCATATAAAGCACAGACAGTTTACAGATTACTGATTAGAATGCAAATCTTTACACCTAACCTGCTGTTCAAGTCTTAAAGTGGCCGACAATGTGAGTAGAAGGAGCACTGATCACAGGTTAAAGAGATGTATATTGTCTCCAGACAGTACAGTAAGTGAGGTTTTGCAAACCCAGGCAAGTCACGGGGGTTACAGATAGTGTGACGTGAAAAATTGTTTAGTCTTCTAAACAATGAGGAACACTACAGACAGTTAGCCACAGATCCGACCAAAGAACACACTCGTCAACTCAACAATCTGATCAAGACCTTTGATCCGGACCTTCAGAGCACCCTCCGTGCTCTCATTCCACGTACTCCCCGCATTGGAGATCTCTACTGCCTCCCAAAGATACACAAGGCAAACACACCTGGCCGTCCCATCGTATCGGGCAATGGGACTCTGTGTGAGAACCTCTCCGGCTACGTCGAGGGCATCCTGAAACCCATTGTACAAAGAACCCCCAGCTTTTGTCGCGACACTACGGACTTCCTACTGAAACTCAGCACACATGGAGCAGTTGAACCAGGGACACTCCTTGTCACAATGGATGTCTCGGCGCTCTACACCAACATCCCCCACAACGATGGCATTGCTGCAACTGCCTCATTACTCAATGCTGACAACTGCCAGTTTCCAGATGCAATTTTACAACTCATCCGCTTTATCCTGGACCACAATGTCTTCACCTTCAACAACCAGTTTTTCATCCAGACACACAGAACAGCCATGGGGACCAGATTTGTACCTCAATATGCCAACATCTTCATGCACAGGTTTGAACAAGACTTCTTCACCGCACAGAATCTTCAACCGAATCTATACACTAGATACATCGATGACATTTTCTTCCTTTGACCTCATGGTGAACAATCACTGAAACAACTATATGATGATATCAACAAGTTCCACCTCACCATCAGACTCACCATGGACTACTCTCCGGAATCGGTTGCATTCTTGGACACACGCACCTCCATCAAGGACGGTCACCTCAGCACCTCACTGTACCGCAAGCCCACAGACAACCTCACAATGCTCCACTTCTCCAGCTTCCATCCTAAACATGTTAAAGAAGCCATCCCCTACGGACAAGCCCTGCGTATACACAGGATTTGCTCAGATGAGCAGGATCACAACAGACAGCTCCAGACGCTGAAAGATGCCCTCATAAGAACAGGATATGGCGCTCAACTCATAGATCGACAGTTCCGATGCGCCACAGCGAAAAACTGCACCGATCTCCTCAGAAGACAAACACGGGACACAGTGGACAGAGCACCCTTCGTCATCCAGCACTTCCCCGGAGCGGAGAAGCTACATCATCTTCTCCGGAGTCTTCAACACATCATTGTTGAAGACGAACATCTCGCCAGGGCCATCCCCACACCCCCACTTCTTGCCTTCAGGCAACCACGCAACCTCAAACAGACCATTGTTCGCAGCAAACTACCCAGCCTTCAGGAGAACAGTGACCACAATACCACATAACCTTGCCACAGCAATCTCTGCAAGACATGCCGGATCATCGACATGGATACCATCATCACACGTGAGAATACCATCCACCAGGTACACGGCACATACTCTTGCAACTCGGCCAACGTTGTCTACCTGATACATTGCAAGAAAGGATGTCCCGAAGCGTGGTACATTGGGGAGACCATGCAGATGCTACAACAACGGATGAATGAACATCGCTCGACAATCACCAGGCAAGACTGTTCCCTTCCTGTTGGCGAACACTTCAGTGGTCATGGGCATTCAGCCTCTGACCTTCGGGTAAGCATTCTCCAAGGCGGCCTTCACGACACACGACAGCGCAGAGTCGCTGAGCAGAGACTGATAGCCAAGCTCCGCACACATGAGGAAGGTCTCAACAGGGATCTTGGGTTCATGTCACACTATCTGTAACCCCCGTGACTTGCCTGGGTTTGCAAAACCTCACTTTCTGTACTGTCTGGAGACAATACACATCTCTTTAACCTGTGATCAGTGCTCCTTCCACTCACATTGTCAGCCACTTTAAGACTTGAACAGCAGGTTAGGTGTAAAGATTTGCATTCTAATCAGTAATAAGAACATAAGAACAGAAGAAATAGGAGCAGGAGTAGGCCATCCAGCCCTTCGAGCCTGCCCCGCCATTCAATAAGATCATGGCTGATCTGTCGTGGCTCAGTTCCACTTTCCCGCCCTCTCCCCATAACCCTTAATCCCCTCTCTTATCAAGAACCCATCAACCCGCGTCTTAAAAATATTTAGCGATGCAGCCTCCACCACTTCAACGGGCAGAGAATTCCAGAGATTCACCACCCTTTGAGTGAAGAAGTTCCTCCTCAACTCCGTTCTAAACCGGCTCCCCTTTATCTTGAGGCTGTGCCCCCTAGTCCTACTGTCTTTTTTGAGCGGGAAGAGTCTCTCCACCTCTATCCTATCCATCCCATTCATCATCTTATACGTCTCAATGAGATCTCCCCTCATTCTTCTAAACTCTAACGAGTACAAGCCTAGTTTATTCAGCCTCTCCTCATAGCTCAACCCCCTCAACTCCGGTATCAGCCTAGTAAACCTCCTCTGCACTCCGTCCAAGGCCAAAATATCCTTGCGTAAGTACGGCGCCCAAAACTGCACACAGTACTCCAGCTGCGGCCTCACCAATGCCCTATACAGCTGCAGCAAGACCTCCCTACTTTTATATTCAATCCCCCTCGCTATGAAGGCCTGTATCTGTAATAATCTGTAAACTGTCTGTGCTTTATATGTTCTGTGTGAGGCCAGAACTCTCCATTCACCTGACGAAGAGGGTAACCTCGAAAGCTAGTGAATTTACTATCAAATAAATCGGTTGGACTTAAACCCGGTCTTGTCAGACTTTTTACTGTGGAGAGAGAAACAGAGTCAGCATTACAGGTCAATGATCTTTCATTAAGTGTGAACTGTTTCTCTCAACAGATACTGCCTGATCTGTTCAGCATCTCCAGCATTTTCTTGTAATTTCATGTTTGATTAGTCTGTTCCAGAGCATTTCAGAAATGCTGAATAATTTTTGATCATTAAATACCAGAGACATATTCTAATGTTCTGGTTTTGCCAACTTTCAAATTGGATGTCAGCAAAGCTGGAACAGGAGATCGATGGAATTATTGGTCACTTGCTGGAAAATCTGAGTCAATGTGACACTGCTTCCCAGTGCACATCTTTCACATTCCTTATTAATTGAGAGAGGCGGATACTCAACGAGACCTTGGAGTCCTTGTGCATCAGTCTCTGAAAGTGCGTGCGCAGGTACAGCAAGCAGTAAAGAAAGCAATGTTGGCCTTCATAGAGAGAGAATTTGAGTATAGGGATAGAGATATTTTGCTGAAATTGTATAGGGTGTTGATAAGGCCACATAAGGAGTATTGTGTACAGTTATGATCTTAACTGAGGAAAGATGTCCTTGCTATAGAGGGAATATGAGATCCCCTTTCACTTTTCTAAACTCTAGTGAGTATAATCTTAACTGATTTAGTTTCTCCTCATATGACAGACCTGCTATCCCAGGAATCAGTCTGGTAAACCTTCACTGTATTCATAAGAAATAGGGCTGGACTGCTCCTATTTCTTATGAATACAGTGAAGGTTTACCAGACTGATTCCTGGGATAGCAGGTCTGTCATATGAGGAGAAACTAAATCAGTTAAGATTATACTCACTAGAGTTTAGAAAAGTGAAAGGGGATCTCATAGAAACTTATAAAATTCTAACAGGGTTAGACAGGATAGATTTAGAAAAAATATTCCTAATGATGGGGGAGTCCAGAACTAGGGGTTATAGTTTGAGGATAAGGGGTAAACCTTTTAAAACTGAGGTGAAGAGAAATTTCTTCGCCCAGAGGGTGGTGATTGCATGGAATTCACTACCACAGAAAGTAGTTGAGGCCAAAAAGTTGTGTGATTTCAAGGAATTAAATATCACTCTTGGGACTAAAGAGATCGAGGGATACGAGGAGAAGTGGGGGGATCAGGATATTGAATTGTCTGATCAGCCATGATCAAAATGAATGGTAGAGCAGACTCGAAGGGCCGAATGGCCTAATCCTGCTTCTAGTTTCTATGTTTCACTATGGATTTTATTAAGCTTGATCAATAGTACAATTCCTTCGTACCGCCATGGTTTCTTGATTCAGTTGGTTTGCTTCTTTTTAAAATGTTGTTTAGCTTTTGTGTTTTGCACCCATGTTACTGGGCTACTGTTCTGGGGGGCACGGTTTCAAATCTCACCATGGCAGCTAGTAGAATTTAACTTCAATTAATAAATCTGGAATATATACCTCGCCTCAATTAACGATGCCATGAAAATACTATTGGTTGTTATCAAAACCTATCATTATCATTCATCATTATCCTTTAGGGAAGGAAATCTTCACTCATTACCTTGTCTGGTCTACATGTGACTCCAGACCTACAGCAATGTGGTTGACTCTTAATTGTCCTCTGAAATGGTCTAGCAAACCACTCAGTTTAAGGGCAATTAGTAACGGACAACAAATGCTGGCCATGCCAGTGATGCTCACACTCCATGAAAGAATAAAAAGACTGAGGAAAATAATTATATTATAATGATGTGTAATATTACATGAAATAATATCTTACAAATTATTCGTGCACAGTGAGAGCATACCATCACCCTCTGGCTGGAGAAATTCTTCCTCATCTCAGTTCTAAAGACTTCTCTCTCCTACTAATGGAGACACCTTCTCCAAATCCACTCTATCCAGCCCTTTTAGCATTCTGTAGAAGTTTCATTGAGAATCTCCTTCATCCTTCTAAACTCCATCAAATACAGACCCAGAGTCCTCAAATGCTCCTCATATGTCTAACTTTCATTCTCGTGAACCTCCTCTAAACCCTCTCCAAGGCCAGCACATCCTTCCTTACATAAAGAGCCCAAAATTACTCTCAATATTCCAAATGTGGTCTGAACAAGGCCTTATATAGCCTCAGCAGCACATTCCTGCTTTTGTATTCTAGTTCTATTGAAGTGAATTGTATTTGCTTTCCTAACTACCAAGTCAGCCTTATGAGAATCCTGCACTACAGGGCTGGAGTGTGGCAACTAGGGGATTTTCACAGTAACTTCATTGCAGTGTTAATGCCAGCCTACTTGTGCTAATAAACAAACAAACTTTATAAACTAGGGCTCCCGAGTCCCTTTGCACTTCCGATTTCTGAATTATCTCCCCATCATCAGGAACTTTTAATAGAACTGGGTGAAATTTCATTGTCACTGTCTCCAAGCCAAGGCTTTTTAATTAACACTGTGTTTGTAATGCTAAACTGGTTTTCAATCTGATCAGTTTATTTCTGAAGGAATTATTAACTAAAAAAATATAGGAATGGGTCTGAATTTACAATTACAATGTCTACGTTGCTGGGGTTGAGAAAGATGTGGGTGGTGCCCATCCCCAATTACCCTTCAGAAGGTGACATTAGAGTTAATATACACAGCTCAGGCTATGAGCCCTGACAACATTGTAGTTGTGACACTAAAGGGGTGGTATGGTAGCACAGTGTTTAGCGCTGCTGCTTCACAGCTCCAGGGACCTGGGTTCGATTCCCAGCTTGGGACACTGTCCGTGAGGAGTTTGTACATTCTCCTCATGTCTGCGTTTGTTTCCTCTGGGTGCTCCGGTTTCCTTCTACAGTCCAAAGATGTGCGGGTTAGGTTGATTGGCCATGCTAAAACAAAAATCGCCCGTTAATGTCCTGAGATGCATAGGTTAGAGGGATTAGTGGGTAAATATGTAGGGATATAGGGGTAGGGCCTGGGTGGGATTGTGGTTGGTGCAGACTCAATGGGCCAAATGGCCTCTCTCTGTACTGTAGGGTTTCTATTCTACAATAAAGACTCGTACACCAGAATTGCCTAAACCCCTAGCCAAACAGTTCCAGTACCGTTACACTGGTTTCTACCCGATAATGTGGAAAATTGCCCAGTTACATCCTGTCCACAAAGAGCAGGACAAATCCAATCACCAATACCACCCCATCAATCTGTTCTTCATCTTCAGCAAAGTCAAAAAACATGTCAGCGACAGTGCTATCAAACAGCACTTGACAAGCTGGTCACCGATCCTCAATCTGGCTTCCTCCATAACCACTTAAGTCCAGATCCGATGGTAGCCTTTGCTCAGCAACAAATCAACTGATGACCAGCCACAATCATAATGAATGGAGTAGGCTCAAAGGGCCAAATGACCTATTCCTGTTCCTAGTTTCTATATTTCTAAATGAGCAGAATATCAGAGCTGGAGCTCATGTGCTCTTGATACCAAGGCAGCAGCATCATGGAGCCGGAACTAAATTGAGTCACCCGGAATTGGGGGAAAACATTCCATTGGTTGGAGTCATACCTAGTACAAAGAAACAAGCTGTAGCCAATCATCTCAGCCCCAGAACATTACTGAAGGAGTTACTCAGGGTTGTGTCCTCAGTTCAACCATCTTTAGCTGCTTCAAAAGGTTAAAAGTGTTCATTGATGATTGCAGTGTTCAGCACCATTCATACTCCTCAGATATGAAGCACTTAGTACCCGCATGCAGCAAGGCCTGGATAACATTCAGGCTTAGGTAGATAAGTAACAAGTAAAGTTTGTTTATTTATTAGGCTTACATTAACAGTGCAATGAAGTTACTGTGAAAATCTCCTAATATTTACACCACACAATTGCCAGCCAACTACCATCTCCCTTTGACAACTAACAGCATTATCATTGCTAAATCTCTCACATCGACATCCTGGGGGTCACCATTGACTGGAAATGGAACTGGGCCAACCATATAAATACTCCAGTTACAAGGACAGGTTGGAGGCTCACCACCTGACTTTCCAAAGCCTGCCCATCATTTACAAGTTCGGAATGTGATGAAATAGTCTCCACTTGCTTGGATGAGCACATCTCCAGCAACAGTCAGTCCATGCATCACTTTAAATATTCACTCCCTCACTCCTGGAGTGTTGAGATTGCAGAATTGACATCATCTACTGCAACAACTCACCAAGGCTCCTTTGAAACCAGTTTCCCAACCCACAACTTCTACAAACTGGAAAAACACAGGCAGCCTACAGATAGGAGCATCATCACCTGTAAATACCCCAAGTTCACTGTTCCTTTACTGTCGCTCGGTCAAACTCCTGAAACGCCCTTCCTGACAGCATTGCAGGTGTACCTACACCAGTTAAACTGCAGCAGTTCAAGAGAAAGCCCACCACCCCCTTCTCAATGGCATTTAGGGATGGATAATAAATGCTGGCCTTGCTAGTGACATCCATACCGCGCAAATGAACACAATAGTCAGTTAAAAATGAACACATTGCTGAGAGTCTGGAATAACACACAGGCCAGATTGAATAAGAATGGCAGATCTCCTCCCCTAAAGGAGGCTGGTGAGCCACTGGGTTATGACAACCCAGTAGTTTCGTGATCACCATTAAGGAAACTAGCTTTTGGTTAATCAATGGGATTCAAATTCCCCAGCTGCAGTGGTGGAATCTGAACTTGTTGTTCTGTATCATTATTCCAGGCCTCTGAATTACTGTGTAATAATTTTGCTACAACGCTACTGTACCCCTAGATCAAGCCAGGGCGAACAGTGCTGATGTAAGGAATAGACTGATAATCTGAGACTGAGTATTTATTTATGTGGATATTTCACCCGCCCTGGAGTTTAAACAGTGTCCACAAGAGGGCAGTGTTCACAAGCAGGAAACAGGGTTAATAGATTAAATAATCCCTTCTCATTTCACGCTTTGTGGGTTTCTAGACTGATAGTTAAATAGGCCTAGAAAGTAGAACAATGAAATCAATACTGCCCCCTATTAATTCAGTGCACTTTGCTTTTAACTCTATGGGCAGGATTTTACGGCCTCACTCAAGCGAGACCAGAAATTCCCACCCAAGGTCAACAGACATAAGAACATAAGAAATAGGAGCAGGAGTAGGCCATCTGGCCCTTCGAGCCTGCCCCGCCATTCAATAAGATCATGGCTGATCTGTCATGGCTCAGTTCCACTTTCCCGCCCTCTCCCCATAACCCTTAATCCCCTTGCCTATTAAAAACCTATCTACCCACATCTTAAATATATTTAGCGAGGCAGCCTCCACCACTTCAACGGGCAGAGAATTCCAGAGATTCGCCACCCTTTGAGTGAAGAAGTTCCTCCTCAACTCCGTTCTAAACTGCCCCCCCCCCCCTTATCTTGAGGCTGTGCCCTCTAGTCCTACTGTCCTTCCTGAGCGGGAAGAACTTCTCCACCTCAATCCTATCCATCCCATTCATCATCTTATACGTCTCAATGAGATCTCCCCTCATTCTTCTAAACTCTAACGAGTACAAGCCTAGTTTATTCAGCCTCTCCTCATAGTTCAACCTCCGGTATCAGCCTAGTAAACCTCCTCTGCACTCCCTCCAAGGCCAAAATATCCTTGCATAAGTACGGCGACCAAAACTGCACACAGTTCTCCAGCTGCGGCCTCACCGGTGCCCTGTACAGTTGCAGCAAGACCTCCCTACTTTTATATTCAATCCCCCTCGCTATAAAGGCCAGCATCCCATTCACCTTCCTGACCACCCACTGCACCTGCAAGCTGGGTTTTTGCGACTCATGCACAAGGACCCCGAGGTCCCTCTGCACCGTCGCCTGCTGCAGTTTTTCGCCACATAAGTAATAATCCTTCCTAAGATTATTCCTACCAAAGTTGACAACTTCACACTTGCCAGCATTAAATTCCATTTGCCAGTTCCTGGCCCATTCGCCCAACCTATCTAAATCCTTCTGCAGACTTTCCACACCCTCCGCACAATTTGCCGTTCCACCAATCTTGGTGTCATCAGCAAATTTCGACACCATACACTCGGTTCCCTCCTCCAGATCATCTATATAAATGGTAAATAGCTGAGGCCCCAGCACCGATCCCTGGGGCACTCCACTAGTCACCAACCACCAATCCGAATAGCACCCATTAACCCCCACTCTCTGCATCCTATTTGACAGCCAATCCCCTATCCACGCTAACACCCTACCCCCAACTCCATGCCCCCTGACCTTCTGTAATAACCTCTTGTGCGGCACCTTATCAAACGCCTTCTGAAAATCAAGAAAGACCACATCTACCTGTTCTTCTCTGTCCACCGCCCTAGACACATCCTCATAGAACTCCAATAAATTTGTCAGACACGACTTCCGCTTAACGAAACCGTGCTGCGTCTGCTCTATCAAACAATTCTCAAGATGCCTCGCTATTTTCTCCTTGATCACGGATTCTAACATTTTACCTACAACAGACGTTAAACTAACCAGCCTATTATTCCCTGCCTTTTGCCTGCCACCCTTCTTAAACAACGGCGTAACATTAGCCGTTTTCCAATCTTCCGGCACTTCCCCGGAATCCAGCAACGTTTGGAAAATAATCATCAAGGCATCCACTACCACCTTCGCCATTTCTTTCAGAACCCTTGGATGCATTCCATCCAGTCCTGGGGACTTGTCCAGTCCCTCCAGTCTGTCGAGCACTGCCTCTCTCGTAACAATAATGTCATTCAGGCGCTCCACTCCTACCATCTTTCCATTGCTAACACCCGGCAAACTATTCACGTCCTCCTCCGTGAAGACCGAAACAAAAAAGTTATTCAAGGCCTCAGCCATTTCCCCATCCCCTACCACTAAGTCCCCCCTCTCATCCTCTAAGGGTCCAACGTTCACCCTAGTCAGCCTCTTCCCTTTTATATATTTATAAAAACTCTTACTATCCTTTTTTATATTTAGCACTAGCCCAGCTTCGTAGTTTATCCTACCCTTCTTTATCAACTTCTTCGTCATTCTTTGTTGATATTTAAACCTCTCCCAATCCTCTTCTCGCCCACTACTCTTAGCTACTCTAAACGCATCCACTTTTAACTTAATACTCTCCTTTACCTCCTTCGTTATCCACGGCTGATTATCTCTCCTTCTACGATCCTTTTTAACCATCGGAACAAATTTCTGCTGAGCACCAAGAAAGATCTCCTTAAAGATCCTCCACTGTTCCTCAGCAGACCTACCTTCCAATGCGCTCCTCCAATCAACATTCGCCAATTCCTCTCTCATCCTATCGTACTCCCCTCTGTTCAAACAAAGGACACAGGTCCGGGAACCCACTTTCTCCTCCTCCATCTGCATCAGCAACTCCACCGTACAATGATCACTCCTCCCAAGAGGATCCTTCACCACAAGGTCCCTAATTCTACCTGCCTCATTACATAACACCAGATCCAAGATAGCTCGCTCCCTCGTCGGCTCCAACACACACTGTTCAAGGAAACTATCCCGGCAGCATGCCAAGAACTCTTACTCAAGCCCACCGCGTCCAGCATGGGTCGACCAATCAATATGTAGATTGAAATCCCCCATAATTATCGCCGTCCCATTCCTGCACGCCGCATTTATTTGCGCACTAACAGCCCGCCCCACCTCCAGGTCATTATTTGGGGGCCTATAGACGACACCCACCAGCGTCTTCCTCCCTTTGCTGTTCCTAACCTCCACCCACAACGATTCCACTTTCTGCTCTTTGGCTCCTATATCATGCCTTACTACCACCCTGGTGCTATCCTTAATCAGCAGAGCTACGCCCCCCCCCTTTTTCCTTCCGCCTATCCTTCCCAAACACTTGATACCCCTGTACATTCAGCTCCCAGTCCCTGTCACCCTGCAGCCACGTCTCTGTAATGGCCACCAGATCATATCCATTTGTGCTGATCTGCGCCACCAGCTCATTCACTTTATTCCGAATGCTTCGTGCATTCAGATAAAGTGCCTTCATCCCAGTCTTCACCTGTACCCTATTTGCCGGAACGCCACCAACCTTACTCACGCCCCCTACTCCCTTTATTATTGGGACATCCATGGCCTCTTCCCGTACCTGTACCCTCTCCTTTACTTTCGACCCTGTAATTTCACCTACCCTCTCACCCTCCCCCCCCTCCCTTAATTAATTTAAAGCCCTATGTACAGTCCTATCTACACGATTCGCCAGGACTCTGGTCCCAGCACAGTTCAGACCAACCCCATCCCACCTGAACAGGTCCCACCTACCCCAATACTAGACATTTCTACTGCCCGCCCCTCGCGCACTCCGATTCCGTGGCGGGCGGGGTGGTAGAATTCCAGTGTATATTACAGCTTCAAAATAACTCAAGCTACATTTATAAAGTATCGTACATGGAATCAAGTACTCAACAGATGCATTGCTGGTTCTTCCTGTGCTCATTTTAAATGAATATTTCAAGTTCAATTTACATTATACAAAGTCACTTTTTCCAACTCAGTATTGTCAATCCATTCAACATCTTAACATTTAATCTCTTACATTTTATATAAGCTATCAAAATACACCTGTACACATTTGACAGCAAAGGGAATCTTGGAAAAGATTCCTGCAATGATTGCCATTTTGAGAAAAGACCAAAATACAATTGAGAGAGTAACAACTCCAAAACTCAGATACTTCAATGAACAGTCCAAATATCTTCAAAACATTTCCTGCAATTCAAGGCACTGCTACAAAGGTTTCAGCAATAGTTTCACTTGTCTCGTTACACACTGTAATTTATTAAAATGTTCTTGCCTTCTTCCTCTTCCCACTGAAGCTCTTCTGAATGGGTAGTCTGTTCCGCTCTCTGTTTCAATGCTATTCTCCTGCTTTCTTCCTGTAGGAACACATTGAGAGTTAGCACATGCTAAAAGAAACTACTAGAAATCACACAATATAGAAAAAGTAACAGGGCACGTTGCTAAACCAGATGGTTAATAATAATTTGATGAGTTTATTTAATTGTTTTTAGATCAGAAACTACAGTAAGATGCAAAATTTTAAAAAAAATTTATAAAGTTTAAATGAATAAATATATTTTAGCAACGAGCCTTATATTCATGATGAAATAATATTGTGCCCAGTTCAGGTGTACAGCATTTCCAACTAACTGCAAGCTGATGCAAGTACAGATATAGAAAAATAAGAATTCATGTCCAAAATAATTAACAGTGTGTCCTCTCATTGCAAATTCCAAATTCCTCAATTTTCACTTTCAGCTATCACAATGTGTTAGCCATTGTTAACCAATAAAAGCACCTTCTCGCCTGAATCTTCTGACCTTCTCCCAATGAATTAGAGTCTCTACCCTGTTGCTCTCACATTCCAAATTGCGGTTTGTTTCTAACTTTCACAGAATGTGGGTGTCGATGGTCAGGCCAGTATTTATCACTCATCCCTAGTTCTCTAGTGAAGGTGACAATGAACTGTATTCTTAAAGCCTGTGTGGTGTAAGCACACACACTGCTGTTCTGAAGAGAGCTTCAGGATTTTGACCCTACGACAGTGAGGGAAGTTATATATTTCCTATTTCCAAAATATTCTCAAGTTTTCACAGTAACTTCATTGCAGTGTTAATGTAAGCCTACTTGTGACATTAATAAATAAACTTTTAAAAAACTTTTAAAACATTAAACTTTAAAAAGTTAGGATGGTGAGTAGCTTGGAGGGGGATTTGCAGGTGGTGATGTTCCTATGCATTTGCTGCCCTTGTCCTTCTAGATGGTACAGGTTGAAATGTTTCTTAACCAACACCATAAATTCTGCTCCCTTAGAGTTGGTGTTATCCCCTAGGTTTTGTAATACTCTTGTTTTTGGGCTAACTACCACAATATCCTGTTCCACATTAACTCCTGGGCACCCACTACTGCATCCTTATCAAGTAACTATTAGTTTTCATTGAACAAGATAACCCTGGTTCCCTAGCCTTCAACATTTTTATTTCAAAGTCCTTGATACCTTTAAATCCATTCAGGCCTTGCTTCGCTCAGCTCTGTCACTTTCACCTAGTCTACATCCTCTCCCAAACACTATGCTTCCGACTCTAGCCATTGGGAACTTCAACCCTTTCCCTGTAAATACCAACAGAACCAGCAACTTGCACTTACAGGTGCGATTTACTGAAGAAGAATGTCCCAACCTATATCACAGAGGCTTAATCAGAAAACAGAAACCAAGACCAAGAAAGTGAAGTTGAAGGTGGGGATGAAGACAGACTAAAACTGTGGTGAAAGAGATGCATTTAAGTTGATGGAGGGGGAACAGCATAGGAGTTTAAAGGGGGAATTCTAGGGCCTTAAACTCAGATAATCAAAAGCACAACCACCAACAGTGCAGTGAAGCAAGGGCAATAGCATAAAAATCTGGGAGTTAGAGGAATGGGCAGGGGAAAGAGTACAGCAAAAATTCCCGCTCCTATGTAAATATCTACACCTAGTCAACAGATCTAATAAATGGCCAAAGATTCAAGCACTAAATATCAGCAGTGAGTGCACTGCCATCATTATTCCATTCTCAGGAATGACCCACCTGTTCCAATTGATAAAGTTTATAAAAATATCGATGCCAAAATTCTGAATGTGAAACTGCTGCCGGCACCTGTTCAAAGGGAATAAAACATCAGATCTACTTCACAACTCATATATAAACACGTGCTTCGCCTCACAGAACACAAGTTCTAGTTGTCAACTCATATGTAAACTTTAAATTGATGAAGTAAATTAATAAACCAGCAAACATTTTGGTAAGAGCCCCATTCAAATCCTTTACTGCTAGCCAGCCCATAAACGCACTCCCGGAACTCAATCAAGGTTCTTTAAGCTACCTGCTGGGATTAATGCCAAGTACATCAAGTCTTCAATTTTTTAAAACCATGATAAAGTGTTTGGCACTCCCATCTATCAAACTGACAACCGGGAATTTACTGTGCAAGAGTTCAGGGAAAATCTACCAAACAATATTATTCCATGTCACATTATAGTGGTATATCCTTATTAATAGGCTAACAATAAAGAAGTTTGTAATGGGAGACACTTTAATCCCCATTTATGACTGTTCAAATGGAGTTTGGAAACATCAAATACTGATATTACCCCACAAAGCAAAATTGGCCCCTTACTTCACAGAGTTGGGATTGATCTAGCAATTCCATTTAGACAGAGAATCAGCAAGAATGAACAAAATGGTTTACACAGTACATACCATTTTCGTGTATAGTGCACGTACTGAAGGACTGTTAACCAATAGGCCTGAGATTTCCCCTTTTTGGTCTTCAAGATTAAAAGCTGCAACCCACTCTTCATACAGCTCCAAAGGACCTGAAGACAAACAAAGAGAGTCCATTACAAAAAGACTGCCAAAATCTGAATAATAAATTCCAGCGATTAAATATTATAACATAACCTTTACATTTTATACATTGGTTATACTTACTGTTTTTCCTAATTGGTCTGAGAAATTAACTTCAATTACTGTGATGGAAGGGTTTTCTGCTGTAAACTAATATTTAAATTAAATTGGTTTGATGTTTCCAAATTAATTTCACTTGGAAAAACGCCAACACAGGGATTTTGCCAAATAATTAATGGATTAGCATCAATGCCTGGCTTGCCTGGAGAGATATGATGAAAGAAATTTGTCCTCTCTTTTAACCATAAATTCTGTGAAGGTCTCTATTTTTAAATTTTGCTTAAAATAATCAGAATACCAGACATCATTGAATGGCAGCTGCAGGATAACTACAGGTTTTCATTTTCATACAGAAAACATTTCCATAACTTAGGCCTAGAACACATAGCCAGGCAGCACAAAACCAGAAGTACAAGTGAATCCGCTACACCAGGGAACACACACTCCTTTATTCACCGCATGACAGCAAAGGTATCCAGCATGCAGGCAGTACAAAAAAGAACAGAATTGACACATAGCTATGAGGAGAGTGTAATAACCTACAGTTACAATTACGATAAAATGGCTCAGGGAAACACTGTTCAACAAGACAACAGGGGCATTTAGTACAGTGCTTAGCCCAACATGATTACAATTATGCTGCTCTTATTCGCAGTTTTTCCCTGATGGTTGATGCTTTGCAAATGGAAAGCTGAAAAAAAATTTTGATTTATTAAGGGTTTCCAATTCACTGAGGAGACTTCAGTCGATTCAAATAAAACAGCCTGATCAGAAAACTCAGTGCAATCTGTCCCCCAGTGTAAATGGATCCTTTAAAAAAATTATTTTCCAGCACAGAGGAGTGGGAGAATCTCATAGCCGGCACACGTGGGATTCGCGCACTGCCAGATTTCTGGCACCATCAGACCTGCACTGAAAACCGGCAGGAAGACCATGTAAGTGATGTTAATCTGTTTTTAATATAATTTAAATGTCATTATTGGGCCTGGGACTGAATTCTCTGGATCCACTAGCCTCTCCCACCCCACCAGTGTGTTTCACTCTAGTGGGATTTACAGTAGGTCCCCATTTTTAGGGAACTACTGGGACAACCTATCGACTTCAGGAAGCATAGAGGAGAATATGTCCCTGTCTACATCAACAGAGATGATGTAGAAAGGGTTGAGAGCTTCAAGTTTTTAGGTGTCCAGATCACCAACAATCTGTCCTGGTCCCCCTATGCTGACACTACAGTTAAGAAAGCCCACCAACACCTCTGCTTTCTCAGAAGACTGAGGAAATCTGGCATGTCAGCTACGACTCTCACAAACCTTTACAGATGCACCATAGAAAGCATTCTTTCTGGATATATCACAGCTTGGTATGGGTCCTGCTCTGCCCGAGACCGCAAGGAACCACAAAAGGTCATGACTGTAGCCCAATCCATTTCACAAACCAGTTTCCCATCCACTGACGCTGTCTACACTTCACGTTGCCCCAGAAAAGCAGCCAGCATAATTAAGGACCTCACGCATCCCGGACATTCTCTCTTCTACCTTCTTCCATCAGGAGAAAGATGCAAAAGTCTGTAGTTATGTACCAAACCAACTCAAGAACAGCTTCTTCCCTGCTGCTGTCAGACTTTTGAATGGACCTACCTTGCATCAAGTTGATCTTTCTCTACACCCTAGTTATTACTGTAACACTACATTCCGCACTCTCTCGTCTCCTTCTCTATAAATGGTATGCTTTGTCTGTGTAATGCACAAGAAGCCATACTTTTCACTGTCTATTAGTACATATGACAATAAATCAAATCAAAAAGACCGTGGTCTTTGACCGTAGTCAAAAAGACCCTGATAAAATGAACTTAGGTCAATGATTGGGCCATACAAGTGGTCCTCCTTCAGTGATTTTAAGATTGAAATTGGGCTTGTTCACTAACCGCGACCCCACAAATAAGATTAAATACATTTAATACACACAGAGTATTTCATAACAAGTTTTGAACTCTCAACTTCAAATGGTAAAAATAAAAGAAATATTGACATTTTGGACACAGAAGGAGCACACGACTCTCATAGTCAATGCTGTGAGCAATCAGCAAACACCTCGCTTCGCCTGCCCTTGCTTTACATGCAAATCACTTCAGTCATACTGGTAGGAAAAAAAGTTACACAAATCAAAATCAGTGGAATGTAGCAACCCTGCACAATGGTCTCTTTTGACCCCGCTGGAGTGAAAGGGGGAGGGGGTAATCAGAGGCCCCCCTGGGCATGGGCAACAGTATGGAATGCTCTGCCTGGGGAGGGTGGCAGAGGTGGGTTGCCTCACATCCTTTAAAAAAAGTTATACATGTGACAATAAAAAATCAAATCAAAATCAAAAAACTATCTGGATGAGCACTTGGCACATCATAACATTCAACTGCTGGCAGATGGGAATAAGTGGGAGTTCAGGTGTTCCTTATGTGTCAGTGCGGACTCGATGGGCCTCTTCTGTGTTGTATGATTCAATGATTAATTCGTATCCTATTTATATACCACATTTTCTTCAAATCCATGCATTAGTTTGAGATATATTGCTTACATACAAATAGATTAACAATGTCAAAAAATTAGGGTAATAAATTGACATTGCTAACAGAATAGATGATGAATTGTTCCCTGATAAAATGAACTTAAGTTACCTAGACTTCATTACTTTACAAAGAGCATGGTGAATAGGTGGAACAGAGTGTGCCTTTGGAAGCGGATGGTGTGAAAAATCCGATATCTAAGTGGGCTTTTAAAGAGGGGAATTTATTGGCATCAACCTTTGGGATTGGCCAACTGCACAGTATTTTCTTCTCCTATACAGTCCTACGTACCTCATTTAATCCTCCCAATTTAAAGTCTCTTTCAAACCTACTAACTACTAGAGCAAACTCAACAGACATCAATCCAGAAGGTTCAAGCAGTAGACCAAAATTCACCACCATATAGTTTGTAAATGATGAACATTTGTCAAAAAGGCTAGATTCCCTGAAGTTTCTTACCATCTGGCTCATTGCAGTACGTTGCTGGATCAGCCTGTAGGCTGTAAAGACGAGCCTGAAAAACAGAACAAAGTTTAAAGTTTATTTATTAGTGTCACAAGTAGGCTTACATTAACAATGCAATGAAGTTACTGTGAAAATTCCTTAATTGCCATACTCTGGTGCCTGTTTGGGTACATAGAGGGAGAATTTAGCACAGCCAATGCACCTAATCAACATTTATTGCCCATTCCTAATTGCCCTCGAATAAGTGCTGGTGGGCTGCCTTCTTGAATCGCTGCAGTTCATGAGATGCAGGTGCACCCACACTGCTGTTAGGGAGGGATTTCCAGAATTGTGTCCCAGCGATAGTGAGAGAATGGTGATATTTTTCCAAGTCAGAATGCTGGGGAATCTCCAGGCGTTCCCACGTATCTGCTGCTCTTGTCCTTCTAGATGACAGTGGTCGGGATTTGGAAGGTGCTGCCGAAGAATCCTGGGTGAGTTCCAGCAGTATATCTTGCAGATGGTACACACGGCTGCCACTATTTGTCAGTACTAGAAGGATTGAATGTTCGTAGAAGGGGTGGCAATCAAGCAGGCAGCTTTGTCCTGGATAGTGTCAAGTGAGCAGTATTCCATCACACTCCTGACTTGTGTCTTGTAGATGGTAGACAGGCTCTGGGGAGTCAGGACATGAGTTATTCTCTACAGGATTCCCAGCCTCTGACCCACTCTGATAGCCACTGTATTTATATGGCTAGTCCAGCTCAGTTTCTGGTCAATGGTAACCCCCAGGATGTTGGGTCACCTTACTGAAGATTCACCAGGCCGAAAGCTGGGATGGCAGGATTGTCGTACAACTAAGCCCAGATGTAGCAATTCAAAAAGGCAGCTCACCACAACTTTCTCAAGGGCAACTAGGGACAGGCAATAAATGCTGGCCAGCCAAGGACACCCATGTCCCACAAATGAATAAAAAAAATTCACTGGCATTTAGAAGAATGAAGCAGGATCACATTGAAACACATAGAATTCTGAGAGGGCTGTACACAGACTGGGTGCAGGGATGATGCTTCCTCTGGCTGCAGGGTCCAGAACAGTAATGGGCAATCTAGGTCAATGATTGGGCCATATGAGTGGTCCTCCTTCAGTGATTTTAAGATTGAAATTGGGCTTGTTCACTAACCGCGACCCCACAAATAAGATTAAATACATTTAATACACACTGAGTATTTCATAACGAGTTTTGAACTCTCAACTTCAAATGGTAAAAATAAAAGAAATATTGACATTTTGGACACAGAAGGAGCACATGACTCTCATAGTCAATGTTGTGAGCAATCAGCAAATACCTCGCTTCACCCGCCCTTGTTTTACATGCAAATCACTTCAGTCATACTGGTAGGAAAAAAAATTACACAAATCAAAATCAGTGGAATGTAGCAACCCTGCACAAGGGGAACAGTCAACAAAATATCTCATGGGCTGCACTCAGAACCCAGACGAGCCTCATGAAGCCCCCAGGCCACAGGTTGTCCACTTCTAGTCTAGAACAAGGGGCGTCATAGTCTCAGGATACTGGTTAGCTAGTTAGGACCAAGATAAAGAGAAACATCTTCACTCAGTAGGTGGCGAACCTGGAGACTTCTCTACCTTAGAAGGCTGTGGAAGTCAAGTCACTGAATATATTAAGGAAGAAACAAAGTTTACTGGACTTGAAAGGCACAATGAGAGGGCGCATGAGTACAGTGTTGAGATAGAGGATCAGCCATGATCATACTGAACAGCAGGGAAGATTGAAAGGCCAAATGACCTACTCCTGCTCCTACTTTCTGTTTTGATTCAAGTTTTACCCTGACATAAATTGTCATTGTTCTGAAATTGCTAAACTTAACGAGTCCGACAGAAGCTATTTTGAGCAACTCCTGAAACAAGGACTTGCGATCAAACGGTGTTTTTCATGACTACCGGAAATCTTAAAACATTTATAGTCAATGAAGTACTTTTTCAAATGTAATCATTGTGTAATGCAGGAAATACAGACATGTCAGCACAGTGGCACTATTTACAATTAACTTATTAGCTCAGAAATAAAGGTTGCAATAGTCACTTTACACAAATGTTATAAATTTGAAAAATTGGATAGAATAACACAGCTTAAAAATGTGGTTGCTGCATGCGTATATATGGAAATGTGATGTAGTAGTATTAATCCATGCTGTGAACACAATTAAATCAGAAAGTGATATTTTATAACTTGCATTATTAATAACATTCTCTGCTTTCAAACAGAAATATGCCATTTATATCTGGATCCTCTGCACTGCTGTGCTAGAATTTTCTTGGGACCAGGAACCAGGATAGAAATAACATGACAATACAAGACAAAGCATTTAGCCCAAGGTAAAGGACAAAGTATTCAGTCTTTTCAGCTAATTAACTATTATTTTGTAAATGTCTTGCACATCTTTGTCACAAATTTATTCCACTAACTTTCAAGCAATCCAGTTATTACAGTTGCATAATATAAACATGTTTCCACTCTCTACCTCCCATTCCACCCAAAATCAAATACATCGCCATAAATGATGGAAATGGAGTAAACCAAAATTCACAATGCAACAGAATTGCATTCTGAGATGAGGGGATTGGACCGGAGATGAGGGGATTGGACTATGAAGAGAGACTAAATGGACTGGGTCTGTACTCACTGGAGTTTAGAAGGATGAGGGGGGAATCTTACAGAGACGTATAAGGTAATGAAAGGGAGGTAGAGAGATTCTTCCTGCTTAGAAAGGATAGCAGGGCTAAAGGGCACAGCTTCAAGATGGGGTGGGGGGGGTGCAGTTTAGATCGGAGTTGAGGAGGAACTTCTTCACTCAAAGGGTGGTGAATCTCTGGAATTCTCTGCCCGTTGAAGTGGTGGAGGCTACCTCGCTAAATATATTTAAGTCACGGGTAGATAGGCTTTTGACAGGCAAGGGAATTAAGGGTTATGGGGAGAGAGACGGAAAATGGAACGGATCCACTTCCGATCAGCCACAATCTTATTGAATGGCGGGGCAGGCTCAAAGGGCTAGATGGCCTACACCTGCTCCTATTTCTTATGTTCTTATGTTCTTAACATGAAATTCAGAGTGTTGGAGCAATGTACATAAGAACATAAGAAATAGGAGCAGGAGTAGGCCATCTGGCCCTTCGAGCCTGCCCCGCCATTCAATAAGATCATGGCTGATCTGTCGTGGCACAGTTCCACATTCCTGCCCTCTCCCCATAACCCTTAATCCCCTCTCTTATCAGAAACCCATCAACCCGCATCTTAAAAATATTTAGCGAAGTAGCCTCCACCACTTCAACGGGCAGAGAATTCCAGAGATTCACCACCCTTTGAGTGAAGAAGTTCTTCCTCAACTCCGTTCTAAACCACCCCCCCTTTATCATGAGGCTGTGCCCCCTAGTCCTACTGTCCTTTCTGAGCGGGAAGAGTCTTTCCACCTCTATCCTATCCATCCCATTCATCATCTTATACGTCTCAATGAGATCAGGAGAGATTTAAACACAGCCCGTACCAAAATGGCTTTAGAAATAATCAATTATAAACATTCATCATGTGGCTAGCCACCCCACCACCTCCACAGTAACACCCAAAGGGACTCAAACTGTTTAAATAAGTAGTTTCTTAAAGACTAGAAGTGAGTTGCAAATTACTCCGAATACCTTAGTACTGTCATAGAGTTCTGTAGTACCAGATGGTGTTGCAACCAGTGTTATAACATCACAATCAATAGTTTTGTCTGGAGGGGGAGCAAACGTGTCCGAGAGAACTCCAAGAATGTTTGATAATCCTTTTTTGACTTGCTGTCCTGCACCTGTAGAAGTTTCTGCCTACAAACAAAATATCAGAACAAGTGCATTTAGATTTTATTGTTTTTTTTCAATTAATATAATTTAATAATGCATACTCCATCTCTGCACATGGCAACTTCTGCAGCAGGATTTTACACTTTGTTTAATTTACTGCTTTTGTTTCATATTGACAGTCACGTCTTTACTGATTATTGCAAAACTTCCTAAACTTTATTCTCAGATTATGAGAGATGATTGCTGTTTGGTGTTCACTTATTGGGTAATATATACTCTTAGCATTAGTGTGAATACAATGCCAATGGCAGTTCAAAGTGGCGCTGGAGAAGCACTTATTGAACACAGAGATAATATTGGAGGAATGAAAAATATTATTCAAATAAATAAAGGAATTATATTCTGACTTGTATATTGCAAAACAAATTAAAAGACTTAAGTTAGCCGTGGATTTTTCTATTAGTCACAATTATCTTTCAAATGTACAAGCAATTCAAATACTGTTTAATTGAAAGTTATACAAATGCCCACAAATACTATGAATAAAGTCTTGCCTGAAACCAACCACTGCAACTGTTTTGAGTACAGGGCTCTGTGACAAAGTTATGAAAAATGCATAACCATCAACAGAAAAGGCAATAAAGAAACTAAACCTTAAAACTGAAGACACACTTGTGAATGATGCAGGAAGAAATCCCAACAGGCGGCAGGAACATTTGCCATTTAAGTGGGATCTGAAGCTCAATTAACTAGCATCCAAAATCATGACTGCCTTTAGGGTTCAGCTTGCCTTTCTTGGTGGCATCTCTAAAGGAAGCATTGCATCACGGTGAGGAGGACTACCTCCTGATGAAGCCAGGTTAACAGTATTTGTGGAGATGCCTCAGGTTGACCCATCCCAAACAAGAGCATGTTAAATACAAGGGTTAATACAGGAAGCAAAGAAAACAAGTTTACCCACTTCCCCCCTCCACGTCTGTACATTCTCTTCACACTGTAACAATCTTCAACTACGCTGCATGACTGAAACAAAGGAAGGCTGGTTACACTCATATTTGGTCTGCTATCATCATCAGGTGAAATAAACCAGGCTATTCAGTGAGTTATGCGCTGTAACCCTCAACCTGTAACCCGTGGACAATATATCTCAAATTGCCAAGCATCAGCAATGCGAGCCCAAGGAAGTCCTCATCAGGAACTCTGTTAAATCAGGGTGAGAGGAGATTTTGTATGTTGGAATGCTGCGTCAGCGTTCACATTATGTTATGTATGTTTTTAACTGGACTCACCTATATGATGAAGTAACGCAGATATATACTCACACTCAGTTTGTCTTTCACTGCATTCGCAGTGGCAGCAATTGTACACGCTGTATCATGTTGCACCACATGTGAAAACTCTGCAAGATCCCGTTTCATAAACTCCAATGCTTCAGTAGACTGTTGATGGGGACAGGAAGATGTCAAAGTATTATATTGTGAAGTTTGGGGAAAGAAGTTTATCCCTCTTTCAAACGCCTCTGCATTCATACATTTTAGTCAGAAAAACAGGGAGGCAACTTATTACCTAAATGGGGAGAGACCTCAGGGTGCTCAGATAAGAACATAAGAAATAGGAGCAGGAGTAGGCCATCTAGCCCTTCGAGCCTGCTCTGCCGTTCAATAAGATCATGGCTGATCTGAAGTGGATCAGTTCCACTTTCCCGCTTTCTCCCCATAACCCTTAATTCCCTTGTCTATCCAAAACCTATCTATCTGTGACTTAAATATATTTAGCGAGGTAGCCTCCACCACTTCAATGGGCAGAGAATTCCAGAGATTCACCACTCTTTGAGTGAAGAAGTTCCTCCTCAACTCCGATCTAAACTGCACCCCCCCCCCTTATCTTGCGGCTGTGCCCTCTAGTCCTGCTATCTTTTCTAAGAGGGAAGAATCTCTCTACCTCTAACATATCCATCCCCTTCGTTATCTTGTACATCTCTATAAAATCCCCCCTCATCCTTCTAAACTCCAACAAGTACAGGCCCAGTCTATTTCATCTCTCTTCATAGTCCAACCCCCTCATCTCCAGTATCAGCTTCGTGAACCTCCTCTGCACTACCTCCAAGGCCAATATATCTTTCTGCAAGTGCAGTGACCAAAACCACACACAGTACTCCAGCTGCGGCCTCACCAGTGCCCTATACAGTTGCAGCGAGACCTCCCTACTTTTATATTCTATCCCCCTCGATATAAAGGCCAACATTCCATTCGCCTTCTTTATCACCTGCTGCACCTGCAGACTGGGTTTTTGCGACTCATGCACAAGGACCCCCAGGTCCCTCTGCACTGTAGCATGCTGCAGCTTTTCGCCTTTTAAATAATAATCCCTCCTTCTATTATTTCTGCCAAAGTGGATAACCTCGCACTTGCTAACATTATACTCCATCTGCCAGGTCCTCGCCCACTCGCTCAGCCTATCCAGATTCCTCTGCGGACTTTCCACACCCTCCACGCAATTTGCTTTTCCACTCATCTTTGTATCATCAGCAAATTTCGTCACCCTACACTCAGCCCCCTCCTCCAGATCATCTATGTAAATGGTAAATAGTTGAGGCCCCAGCACCGATCCCTGCAGCACTCCACTAGTCACCAACCGCCAATCAGAATAGCACCCATTGATACCAACTCTCTACTTCCTATTAGACAGCCAATCCTCTATCCACGCTAACACCTTACCCCCAACTCCATGCACCCTAACCTTCTGTAGCAACCTTTTATGAGACACCTTATCAAACGCCTTTTGGAAATCTAAAAACACCACATCCACCAGTTCTCTTCTGTCTACCGCACTAGTCACATCCTCATAGAAATCCAATAAATTCGTCAAACACGACTTCCCCTTAACGAATCCGTGCTGCGTCTGCTCTATCAAACCATTCTTTTCTAGGTGCCTCGCTATTTCTTCTTTGATGACAGATTCTAGCATTTTTCCAACAACAGACGTTAAACTAATCACCAGAGGGATCTGCATGTTCTCGTTCATGAATCACAGAAAACTAGTATGCAGGTACAGCACATAATAATGCGACTGAAATGTTGGTATTTATAGCTAAAGGAATAGAATATAAAGGTAAGGAAGTATTGTTGCAACTATACAAGGTATTGATAAGACTGCACCTGGAGTATTGTGCACAGTTTTGATCCTCTAATTTGAGGAAAGGCATAGTGGCACTGGAGGCAGTTCAGAGGAGGTTCACTAGATTGATTCCAGAGATTCCAGAGGGGTTTGTCGTATGAAGAGAAATTAAACAGTTTAGGCCTATACTCTCCGGAATTTAGATGAATGAGGGGAGATCAAATTGAGGTGTTCAGGATAATAAAAGGTATGGATAAAGTAGACGTGGAGCAGATATTTCCTCTTGTGGGGCATTCTAGGACGAGAGGTCATAGCCTTAGGATAAGGGGTAAAACGGAGTTGAAGAGAAACTACTTCTCCTAAGGGTTTGTGAATCTGGAATTCGCTACCCCAAAATGCGGTGGATGCTGGGACAGTGAGTAAATTTGAGGAGCTAGACAGATTTTTAATTGGTAATGGGTTGAAGGCAGGATAATGGGAATGAGAAGCATATCAGCCATGATCGAATGACGGAGCGGACTCAATAGGCTGATTGGCGTTAATTCTGCTCCTATATCTTATGAACTTATTTCTAGACAAGCAGTTGGCATGCATCTATTTATTATCTGATAATGGCACGCTGAATGTTAGAAAAAAATAAAAATGCAATCTAAGTCAACTGGCTGTTGAATGTGACTTTATTTGCAGTAAAGCAGCAATCTGCTCCATTTGCTCCATCTTTAAACAATCTAACAATCATTCCCAGGGATGTTTTAGTTAGATTCCACTGCAATGATTTAGGACACAATGTGGTAGTACACCAATTTCAAATGCTGAGTTACAGACAGAGATTGAATAGGTTAGGACTTTATTCCCTGGAGCGTAGAAGAATGAGGGGAGATTTGATAGAGATGTATAAGATTTTGATGGGTATAGATAGAGTGAACGCAAGCAGGCTTTTTCCACTGAGGCTAGGGGAGAAAAAAACCAGAGGGCATGGGATAAGGGTGAAAGGAGAAAAGTTTAAAAGGAATGTTAGGGGGGGGCTTCTTCACACAGAGTGGTGGGAGTGTGGAATGAGCTGCCGGATAAAGTGGTAAATGCGGGGTCACTTTTAACATTTAAGAAAAACTTGGACAGGTTCATGGATGAGAGGGGTGTGGAGGGATATGGTCCAAGTGCAGGTCAGTGGGTCGAGGCAAAAAATGGTTCGGCACAGACAAGAAGGGCCAAAAGGCCTGTTTCTGAGCTATACTTTTCTATTGTTCTAACATTCCATAAGTCAGCAGTTTCAGATCAAGGCTTGAAGTTAATGTTGTGATATTATAAAGTAGAGCAGCACACGCTAGTAAATTTTAGTAGAATTCCCAATCATGCAATGTTATTGAGCAAAATAATGTTTGTAAATTGTTAGATTCGAGACCAAAGTATATGAATTTTTCAAAGGCAAGCTCCGTTCTTACCTTTTCTTTCACTGATTGGAAACCTTCTTGTATCCAGCTCCCCCACCAACTCCCACCAGATTCCCTGCAGGGCAAAATATTCTATTAATCTGAATTCAAACAGATTTACTAAAACATATTTTCACTGATCTACAGTTTTTAATTTGCATCCCATTCATTTTCTGTTTTGATGTACAGTTGATTGTTAGCAAGCTCAGGGTGGGCAGCACAATGCCCAGCATTGCTGCCTCACAGCGTCAGGGACCCTGGTTCAATTCCAGCCCTGGGTGGCTGTCTGTTTGGAGTTTACCCATTTTCCCCCGTCTCTGCCACAGTTCAAAGTTGTGCAGGTTAGGTGGATTGACCCCTTAGTGTCCCAGGATGTGTAGGTAAGGAGGATCAGTGGGGTAATACACATGGGGTTACAAGAATAGGGCTTTGTCGGAGTCGGTGCAGACTTGGTAGGCCAAACAGTCTCCTTCTACGCTGTAAGAGTTCTATGATACTTACAAAATGTGCCAGCTTATAAGCACAGCGACTTACAACTAGAATGCCCATTCACAACAAAATGTTCAAGTTAACAAGGGCACAAATCACTCAGGCATTCCAAAAACATTCAGGTAACAAAAGAAATCTAAATACAAATCAACTATCCTTGCGTCCAAGAGTTGACATGGAATTAGGCCACAAGGTTATTAAAGTCCACTGCAAGAAGAATATCACATTTAGAAACTCATCAATCCAGAGGCAGCAATGACAAAAAGCTTCCTTTGAGAACCTTACAAAAGTCATGGTCAAATGGATGCCAGACTCAGTACAAAAATATCTACCTAAAAATTTGCATGGTTTTAGAGGTTTAGCTCAAACATAATTGAGAACTGAAAAATATGATACACATTTACAATAAAATATTCATTTGATTTTTAAGAAATTATCCCAATTGGTTAAAATTGCCAGTAGCACAACAGAACTGGAGTCACATTTGCTTTCCTTTATTAAAAAAGCTCCTATTGGTGAAGCCTCACAAATATCCTAACTTCCCGATAAGAAGTTTCAGCTTGCCTTGATTTAAAGCACATAATGGGCCAAGCAAAAGTTGGATGTAGAAGCGTCTATGCCATCAATGGAGTTTTCAGTGTTAAGATGATAACGAACAGAGTACCACTGGTCTCTTAGCACAGGGACTGATTGGATCTGAGAAACTGTCTGCTCTATGAGTGAGGTACTCCATTCGGGAGTACCTCAGCCTGGGAAAAAACTTCTGATTATCCATTCTGCCCATGCTCCTCATAATCTCGTAGACTTCAATCAGGTTACCCCTCAATCTCCATTGTTTCAGTGAGAAAACAAGTTTTGCCACCCTCTCCTCATCACTAATGCCCTCCATACCATGCAACATCCTGGTAAATCTTTTCTGTGCCCTCTCCAAAGCCTCCACATCCTTCTGGTAGTGTGGCAACCAGAATAGAACACGATATTCCAAATGCGGATTAACTAAGATTCTATAAAGCAGCAACATGACTTGCCAATTTTTAAATTCAATGCCCCAGCTGATGAAGGCAAGCATGCCACAGGCCTTCTTGACTATCTTCGCCAACTGCATTGCCACTTTCAGAGCGTGGCAGTTGATGGGAAATGTTCATCCTGGAGTTCAGTTACTAGTGGTGTACCGCAGGAATCCGTTTTGGGGCCACTGCTGTTTGTCATTTTTATAAATGACCTGGATGACGGCGTAGAAGGATGGATTAGTAAATTTGCAGATGACACAAAAGTCGGTGGAGTTGTGGACAGTGCGGAAGGATGTTGCAGGTTACAGAGGGACATAGATAAGCTGCAGAGCTGGGCTGAGAGATGGCAAATGGAGTTTAATGTGGAAAAGTGTGAAGTGATTCACTTTGAAAGAAATAACAGGAATACATAGTAATGGGCTAATAGTAAGTTACTTGGTAGTGTGGTTGAGCAGAGAGATCTCGGTGTCCATGTGCATAGATCCCTGAAAGTTGGCACCCAGGTTGATAGGGTTGTTAAGAGGGCATACAGTGTGTTAGCTATTACTGGTAGAGGGATTGAGTGTAGGAGTCATGAGGTCATGTTGTATCTGCACAAAACTCTGGTGCAGCTGCACTTAAGAGTATTGCGTACAGTTCTGCTTGTCACATTATAGGAAGGATGTGGAAGCATTGGAAAGGGTGCAGAGAAGATTTACCAGGATGTAGCCTGGAAAATAAATTTTGCTACCAAATAAACCTGTTGGACTTCAACCTGGTGTTATGAGACTTCTTACTGAGCTCCTGCAGTGCAGATGATATACAAGGCTGTCACTGTACGTCAATGATAGCAGGATTGAACGTTTGTAGAAGGGGTAACAATCTACAGGCTGCTTTGTCCGGGGTGGTGCTGAACTTGAGTGTTGTTGGAGCTACACTCATCCAGGCAAGTGGAAAGTATTAGGGTTGTAAAGAGTGCTTTTGACACACTGGCCTTTATAAATCAAAGTATTAAGCATAAGCGTTGGAATGTTATGGTGAGGTTGTATAAGACATTGGTGAGGCCAAATTTGGAATATTGTGTGCAGTTTTGGTCTCCTAATTACAGGAAAGATATTAATAAGATTGAAAGAGTGCAGAGAAAGTTAACAAGGATGTTGCTGGGACTTGAGAAACCGAGTTACAGAGAATGGTTGAATAGGTTAGGACTTTATTCCCTGGGGCGTAGAAGAATGAGGGGAGATTTGATAGAAGCGTATAAAATTATGATGGGTATAGATAGAGCGAATGCAAGCAGGCTTTTGACACTGAGGTTAGGGGAGAAAACGACTAGGGGACATGGATTAAGAGTGAAGGGGGAAAAGTTTAAAGGGAATATTGGGGGGGATGCTTCTTCACACCAAGAGTGGTGGGAGTGTGGAATGAGCTGTCAGATGAAGTGGTAAATGCGGGGTCACTTTCAACATTTAAGAAAAACTTGGACAAGTATATGGATGAGAGGGGTGTGGAAGGATATAGTCCAGGTGCAGGTCAGTGGGACGAGGCAGAAAAATGGTTCAGCACAGCCAAGAAGGGCCAAAAGGTCTGTTTCTGTGTTGTAGCGCTCTACAGCTCTAGTCCACCACGTTCTTGACTAGTGCTTTGTAGTTCTGCGCTTTGGGGGAGTCAGGTGGGTGAGTTATTCGCCACAGAATTCCCAGCCTCTAACCTGCTCTTGTAGCCACAGTCTTTATATGACAAGTCCAGTTCAGATTCTATATCCTAATAAAGGCTTATGAATCCAGTTAATCAATATCCACAACAGAAATATTCCACACAAAACATGTGCCTTGTCTGTCTGCAACCCACAACTCCTGTTGTCATGAGAAATGTTACACTTTGTGACAATATACAATAATACGTAATTGGTTACATAGGAATTTCAATTCACAATCACCAATTATGCAACAGTTATTAGCTGAATTAACTGATGGTATTTTGGACCAAAATTTTCCTCAGCTGTCTCAAATCAGTTGACATGTTGCTTATCTAAAGAAGCACACAACTTCAAAACACCACTGTAAACCACAAGGTTAAACAGAGATAATCCCATAGCAGTCAACAGCATCTTATCAGAGAGAAACATCCCACAGCAATTCTCAAATATTGAATTATTTTTCAAGTGTAAAGCACTTTAAGTCTTAGTTGACTAGTTTACTGGCAATCAGGTCTGGCATGTGGAGATACAGTAAAAAGTCTGACAACACCAGGTTTTAGTCCAACTGATTTATTTGATAGTAAACTCACAAGTTTTCAAGGGGACTGCCTCTTCGTCAGGTGAATGGAGAGTTCTGGCCTCGGACAGAGCATATAAAGCACAGACAGTTTAGAGATTACTGATTAGAATGCGAATCTTTACACCTAACCTGCTGTTCCAGTCTTAAAGTGGCCGACAATGTGTGTGGAAGGAGCACTGTAAAGATTCGCATTCTAATCAGTAATCTCTAAACTGTCTGTGCTTTATATGCTCTGTCCGAGGCCAGAACTCTCCATTCACCTGACAAAGAGGGAGTCCCCTCGAAAGCTTGTGAGTTTACTATCAAATAAATCGGTTGGACTAAAACCTGGTGCTGTCAGACTTTTTACTGTGTTTACCCCAGTCCAACGCTGGCACATCCACATCATGATGTGGAGATGCCAGCATTGGACTGGGCCAAACACAGTAAGAAGTCTCACAATGCCAGGTTAAAGTCCAACAGGTTTATTTGGTAGGAAACACCACTAGCTTTCAGAGCTCTGTCCTTTCGTCAGATGAGTAGGGAGTTTTGATCACAAACGGGGCATATAAAGGCACACGCTCAGTTTACAGAATACTGATTAGAATGTGAGTCTTTACAGCTAATCAAGTCTTAAAGGTGCAGACATGAGTGAGACTTTAAGATGCTGGGCAAGACTTTTAAGTCATGACTTGCCTGGGCTTGCAACATCTCACTTACTGTCCTGTCTGGAGACAATAAACATCTCTTTAACCTATGCTATCTCCACTCACATTGCCTGCACCTTTAATTAGCTGTAAAGATGTGCATTCTAATCAGTATTCTGTAAACTGAGTATGTGCCTTTATATGCCCTGTTTGTGATCAGAACCTCCTCACTCACCTGACAAAGGAGCAGTGCTCCAAAAGCTAGTGACATTTCTTACCAAATAAACCTGTTGGACTTTAACCTGGTGTTGTGAGGCTTCTTACTGAATCAGGTCTGGACCAGTAGAAGTGGGCACAGGAAAATGGTAAGTGGCCTAAGGCTACTGAGAATGTGGTGCCAAGCCAAATGCAGCAAAGTAAAACTGGGACAGACAAAAGAGAACAGAATAAGAACTGAAGACAAGGTATTGGCAGTGGAGATGAAAGAAGGATTTGTTTTTACAGAGTAAGAAATGGAGAAGAGTTACAGAGCGTATGGGAAAACAGAAGGTAAAGGCTGCTGAAGTACAAATTAAAGGTGAATGAGGGGACAGGAAATTTGGGGGTGAATGCAGATTGCAGTTGGGCAGATACAAAATCATTAAACTTCAACAGATGGAGAGAGGAAAAGACAGATTTGTGAGAAGGAGAAAGATAGAGGAGCAACTGGAATCATGCGTTGGAATCTTCCCGTTTTGTTCATTATCAGCCTCCAAACATTCATCCCAAAGTCAGTCTGTGCCTCTGAATAGACCCCTTCAACCCCCACCCATACTTTCACCCCACGGAGCAAGCCCAATAATAGGCAAATAAAAACACAGAAGAAAACAGGAGACAAACAAGTTCACATGTAAAGTGCACAGGAGCAGAAAAAGAAAATCAGGATCACGAAGCCAGTAGAGACACAAAACAGATATTGTATTATTTCATTTATCAAAATTTAAAAAGACCCATTCACTCCTGTCAAAGGCTAAAAACTTTCACTTGTTAACCTGACACAGCTCTTTTCCCCAACGGAAGTCCAACGTACTAACACTGCCCGTTATACAACAGCAATTCAACCCTAGCAATAATATGCTCATTTAAAAGCAACACTGTCACATTCTCACAATGTCCCAAATTGTTTGCCACCAATAAATGTACTTTAGAAGTGTTGGCATCATTCATGAGGCAGCTACAATATGGCAGCCAAGCTACACAATGTCTTAAATAGCCAGTGAATAACTAACCAGAAACTGCATTTCTGATGCAGTTGGTGAAGCAGGAATGCTGACGGAGGCACTAGCATAATTCTCTGCTCAAATACAAAATAGTGTCATAAAATATTTTACATTTGCTGAAACAGGGTCCTCAGTTTAGTTTATGATTACACCCAACCAAGAATTATGGAATCATTTTTGAAATTTTTTAAAAAATGAGAAAGCTGAAATATACTAATTTCTCATCAGTAAGGGAATCAATGTTTATGAGAATAAGGCGGGAAAGTAGAGTTGAGGATTATAATATCAGATCAGTTGTGATCCCGTTGAATGGTGGAGCGTACTCGATGGGCTGAATGGCCTACTTCTGTTTCTATGTCTCATGGACTCAAGTTTAAGCATTGCATTTTGAGATTGAACAAAGCTACTTCCTGAAATGATCCATACACACCAATGGCCAGAGCGGGCACGATGGGCTGAATGGCCTCTTTGGCACTAGAATTTTTCTATGGTTCCATGGAAACTAGAATGAATTTTACAAAAACACATCACAGGGCGGCGATAGCAGCAAACTTCAGAACAGTCGGGTTAGTGAAATGGGCAGACACACAGTGGGTGAAATTTCATGCTGTGAAGTGATACAATTCACAACGACAGAACATCCAACAGTACAGCACGGGAACAGGCTCTTCGGTCCACGATGTTGTGCCAAACATGACGCCAAACTAAACTAATCCCTTCTGTCTGCCCTTGGTCTATATCCCTCTATTCCTGGCATATTCACGTACTTATCTAAAAGACCCTTAAACGCCCCCACGCAGCGCATTCCAGATACCTTCCAATGTGTAAAAAAAATCCATAATATTAAACATTTCAACGCTGGGAAAAAGACTGACTGTCATCCCTTTCTGTGCCTCTCATAATTTTATAACCTTCTTTCAGGTCTCCCCTCAACCTCCAACCACTCCAGAGAAAACAGCCCTAGTTTGTCCAGCCTCTCCTTATAGCTCATACCCTCTAATCCAGGCAGCATCCTGGTAAACCTCTTCCGCATCCTCTCCAAAATCTCTACATCCTTCCTGTAATGTGTAAACCAGAATTGAATGTAATACTCTAAGTGCGGCCTAACCAAAGTTAGGCCGCACCAAAGCTGACATCCTGACTCATGTTCTCAATGTCCCAACCAATAAAGGCAAGCATGCCATGCGCCATCTTTACCATCCTATCAACTTGTGTGGCCACTTCAAGGGAGCTATGGACTTCAACGCCAAGATCCCTCTGTACATCATTGATGTTCAGGGTCCTGCCATTAACTCTATACGTATCCTTAACATTTGCTCTCCCAAAGTGCAGCATCTTACACTTGCCCAATTAAACTCCATCTGCCATTTTCCCATCCATATCTGCAGCTGATCTATATAGAATTAGAAAAGAATTCCTACAGTGCAGAAAGAGGCCATTCAGCCCATCAAGCCTGCACCAACAACAATCTGACCCAGGACCCATGCCCGTAACCCCATATATTTACCCTGCTAATCCCCCTGACACCAAGGATCAATTTTAGCACGAACAATCAATCTAACCCACACATCTTTGAAGTGTGGCAAGAGCCAAGTGGAAAATCATGCAGACACAGGGACAGTGTGCAAACTCCACACAGACAGTAACCCGAGGCCAGAATTGAAACACAGTCCCTGATGCTGTGAGGCAGCAGTGCTAACCACTGTGCTACCTATATCCAATCCACCCTATTTATGCTTCTCTTAATTTTATAAACTTATTCAGGTCTCCCCCTAGCCTCCACCACACCAAAGAAAACAACCCTAATTTGTCCAGCCTCTTCTTATAGCTCAAACCCTCTAATCCAGGCAGCATCCTGGTGAACTTCTGTATCATTTGACAACCTTCTACACTATCCACAACCCCATCTTTGTGTTGTCTGCAAGCTTACTAATCCGCTCATCTACGTTTTCACCCAACTCAATTATATAGATCTCAAACTGCAGACATCCCAATACAGATCCCTGTGGAACACCACTAGTCACAGCCCACCAGCCAGATGTTGAATTTTAACTAGGATGCAGAAGAGGGTCTGGAATTTACAGAAGTGAGCATGATACCAGGAATGAGTTATGTGGCTGGATTAGAGAAAAACCTGGGATTGTCCTCCATAAAGAGAAGTGAAGTGGAGATTTAATGGAGATCAGGAAACAGATTTTAACAGACAGGGCAGTATTCAGTTTGTTATGACATCATTTGTTCACTTGCGCAGGAGCAATTATTTACTTCAATGTATTTTTTTAGAATTTGTACAAATCCAGAAATCTTCCTGCCTGAACAATCAGGACTTAAATCAAAAATATTTTCATGCAAATGCCCAGCAACATAAATAGCAAAAGGCAAGAAAATATAGAGTGGAATCTTCCTAAGAAATTTACTGTCATAACAGTGTGAAACAGGGGCTAAGCCATGCCAGTCTTTCAGGTGTACTCTGTGTCGCAACCTTTAACACTCAGCCACTCTTTTTTTGGGACACACTCCCCACTCTTCGTCGGTGGCATTTACTCCCCCGTCCATCCCAACCAGGGGAAGCCCGCACTAGAGTATTTGGACCTTCCCAATGGGTCTCTGGCTGACCCCCAATATACTCCCTCATCATGACACCCGACATGTGTGCAGGACTTGCTCGCGATACAAGACCCAGTCAAATTGATGCTAAGATGATTTGGGCTCTTTCTGGGTGTAAAGTGGTCTGCACCATTAAAAAGGGGCTGGGAAGATAATAAACCAAATAGCATATTATTTTCCCAGCTCACCACACGACTGCCAGGTGGGTAAGAGGCGGTATTCTTGTACCTTTATATTTTCTCCAACAGAAGATTTTATTGTGAATATAAACAAAGAACACAAACAGTATTTTCTAAACAGTCCTAGCCTATTGAGCATTTCTGTAATTTCAGATATCCAGTATAGCGCCATCTCCACCTTGTTACACAGGCTGGACAGCTGTCCCCTCCCCTGGCTCCGTGCCAATGCCCCTGGCTCTAGCACCCCAAATATCCCTTTACTGTCCCCTCACAACTACCCCTCCTACTACTGGCTCTTTCCCCACTGCCACTCAGATCTTGCCCTCCCACCAGGAGTTGCCCACCCATTACCCCTCCCCCCGGAGCCCCACTACCCCTCCCCCGAGAGCCCCACTACCCCACCCCCTCCCCCCGCCTCCCCCACCCCCTCCCCCTCCCCCTTCCCCCCCCGCCTCCCCCCGCCTCCTCCCCCTCCCCCTTCCCCCCCCGCCTCCCCCACCCCCTCCCCCTCCCCTCCCCCACCCCTGCCTCCCCAGAGCCCCATTCCCCCCAAGCCCCCCCATTACCCATTAACCCTCCCCACTATCCCCCTCCCCCACCCCTCTCCCCCCGGGCTGGCCCTGTGGTGCCCCCTCCCCCCCCGCACTCACCCGGCCGCCATTTCCCCGGGTCATGGAGGTTGACGGCTCCCGGGGCGCTGGGGCTCCGCTCGGTGCTCCGGGATGCCTCCGCTGGGAATTCCCGGTTTTCCCGCTCGGTATTCCCGGTCTCCGCGAGTTTGTTTATTTGCTTTGTTTATTCAGGATTCTGTTTATTTTCCACCCGCTCTGTTCCTGCGGCCGCTGTGGCTGTGGGAGGCTGCGCGCTGACGTCACCGCGTTTGTCGTGCGTGCGTCTTGCGTCATGCCAATGTATGCAAATCAGGCTGAATATGTAAATGAGGCTGAGAGCCAGTCACAATCAGATTGGAACACAGCATCCCTGCAGGAAGAGGCCATTCAGCCCATCGAGTCTGCAGCAACCATAATACCACCCAGACCCTATCCCCGTGTCCTCATGCATTCACTCTGTTAGTTCCCCTGATGTAGATCTGCCGGCGTTGGACTGCGGTAAACACAGTAAGAAGTCTCACAACACCAGGTTAAAGTCCAACAGGTTTATTTGGTAGTAAAGCTTTCAGAAATGGTGTCCCTTCATCAGGTGTGTGGAAGGTTCATCCACCCTTCCACACAGAACTTTCCACACACCTGACAAAGGGACACCATTTCCAAAAGCTGTGGGATTACTATCAAATAAACTGGTTGGACTCGAACCTGGTGTTGTGAGACTTTTTACTGGAGTTCCCCTGACACCGGGGTCAATTTGGCATGGCCAGTCCACCTAATCCACACATTTCGGACTGTGGGAGGAAACCGGAGCACCCGGAAGAAACCCACACAGACATGGGAAAACACGCAAATTCCACACAGACAGTGACCCAAGCTGGGAATCAAACCGGGGTCCCTGGCAATGAGAGGCAGCAGCACTAACCACTGCGCCACCGTGCCGCTCCTGGAAACAGGCCCTTCAGCCCAACTTGTCCGTGCCACTCATTGTTTTTGGTATTCCCCCACACAGTAATCTGGTAATATTGTAACTGAGTGTGTGGGACTATTATTACTGCATTTGGGGAATATTAATAGTGTGTGCGTATGTGAAAATATTGTGTGTGAATATTGTTTTTGAGTGTGTGTGGGAATATTATTACTAGGTGTGGAATATTAAGTTTAAGTTTATTTATTAGTGTCACAAATTATGAGATGTGTTAATATGTAGTGTCACATTAACACTGGAATGAAGTTCTGTGAAAATCCCCTAGTCGCCACACCCTTGCCCCTGTTTGGGTACACTGAGGGAGAATTTAGCACGGCCAATGGATCTAAGCAACATATCTTTTGGATTGTGGGAGGAAACCGGAGCACCCAAATATTAATACTGTGTTTGTGGGAATATCATTACTGTATATGCTTGTTTCCAACCTGTCTGACTAGATGTCCTTTTATTGCTGCTTAAATGATTTAACTGAGGTTTTTATTTTTAATCTGGCAATAATGCACTCTCTCGAATTTTATGACTTTTTTGGAATTGTTGGGGAAGCTGGGAGGATGATTGACAGCTCAGATGGGCCAGGTTTTTCCTCCCAAAAGTTCGTCTACTTTCAGTTTTATTTGTTGGCTAGTTAGAAGGTGTTTGGGCTCCAGGCTGGATGTGGTGTTTTGTCTTTTTTTACTTTTCTGGAATGAAAGTTTTGTTGTTGGTAGTTTGTTACCTAGAGGTCAGCAGTGACTCTTCCTCAACCTCAAGGTGCTGGGAACTACTAGAAGGTCAGAGTTTCAATTCTCTATTCAAAGGACTAATTCACAGTAGGTGTTGCAGATCTAGAAAATCTAGCATCACATGAGCATTCATATTTATTGTGCTAAACCTGGGACGGGTGTATGTTTGTAAGTAGGTTTGTTTGGTTGGAACAGTATATTGGGTTATTAAGGTTTACACAATATCATGTTTTTCTTCTTGTTTGTAATTGCTACAAGCTATAGCTAATTCTCTTTCTAAGTGTTAACTGTTCTCTTTCATAAGCTTTGTTTGATAAAAGCTCCCTACTGGGAGCTTGAACCATACCTGAAGTGAAATGTCTCATACTTACCTGTGCCAAATTCAAATTGCAAAACTTATGGTCTAGGTTGATTTAATAAAATACCTTGGAGTTTCAGACCTAGGTTATAATAGGGAATATTATTACTGTTTCAGTGGAAATATTATTATTGTGTCAGTGGGAATATTATTACTGTGTCAATGGGAATATTATTACTGTGTCAATTGGAATATTATTATTGTGTTTTTTTAAGACACAGACCAGAAACTCCAATGTATTTTGTGAAGACAGCCTGGACCCCAAGTTTTTACAATTGATTTTGGATTAGGGTGAGTATAAGATGTTTCACTCCCGGTATGATTCCAGTGACCCACTTGGAAGCTTTTATCAAAAAAGTTTATTTAAGAGCACAGCTGGAATATAACAAAAACATGGCATAATTTTTACCAGTTACAGGATTTAAACTTGTCATAATATAAATCTGACAGCTACTAAGTTAAGCTCCATCTGACAGACACACACTTTTCTCCAGACTTGGCACAGAAACAAGAATGCTCACAGTGTGATGCTGGATTGGCAGCTTTTTAACAGCTGCTGTGAATTGGCCCTTTGAATGTTGGATCAAATCTCCAAGACTTCCCAGTCTTAGAACTTGCAAAAGCCTATGCAGAGCAAGAAAGAGAGACAGAGAGACACTGCCTTATTCAAAGAACAAAGAAAATCACAGCACAGGAACAGGCCCTTCGGCCCTCCAAACCTGCACCGACCATGCTGCCCAACTTAACTAAAACCCCCTACCCTCCTGGGGACCATATCCCTCTATTCCCATCCACTTCATGTATTCTTCAAGACGCCTCTTACAAGTCACTATTGTATCTGCTTCCACTACCTCCCCTGGCAGCAAGTTCCAGGCACCTATCACCCCCTGTGTGAAAGATTTCCCTCGTACATCTCCTTTAAATCTTGCACCTTAAGCCTCTTCCACCCTGGGAAAAAGCTTCTGAATGTTCACTCTGTCCATGCCCTTCTATCGGCTTGCCTCTCAACATCTGTCATTCCAGTGAGAACAAACCAAGTTTCTTCAAACTCTCCTCATAGCTAATGCCCTCCATACCAGGCAACATCCTGGTAAATCTTTTCTGTGCCCTCTCCAAAGCTTCCACATCCTTCTGGTAGTGTGGCGACTGGAATTGAACACTATATTCCAAGTGTGGCCTAACTAAGGTTCTATAAAGCTGCAACATGACTTGCCAATTTTTAAACTCAATACCCCGGCCGATGAAGTAAAGCATGCCGTAAGCCTTCTTGACTACCTTCTCCACCTGCATTGCCACTTTCAGTGACCTGTGTACCTGTACACCCAGATCCCTCTGCCTATCAATACTCTTAAGAGTTCTGCCATTTACTGTATATTTCCTATCTGTATTAGACCTTCCAAAATGCATTACCTCACATTTGTCTGATTGAACTCCATCTGCCATCCCTCCGCCCAATTCTCCAACCGATCTATATCCTACTGTATCCTCTGACGGTCCTCATCACCATCTGCAAATCCACCAAACCTTCGTGTCATCCACAAACTTACTAATCAAACCAGTGATATTTTCCTCCAAATCATTTATATATGTTATGAGCAGTAAAGGTCCCAGCACTGATCCCTGAGGAACACCGCTTGTCACAGCCCTCCATGCAGAAACACACCCTTCCACTGCTACCCTCTGTCTTCTATGACCGACATGATGCGGAGATGCCGGCGTTGGACTGGGGTAAACACAGTAAGAAGTCTCACAACACCAGGTTGAAGTCCAACAGGTTTATTTGGTAGCAAAGGCCACTAGTTTTTGGATCGCTACTCACCTGACAAAGGAGCAGCGCTTCGAAAGCGAGTGGCATTTGCTACCACATAAACCTGTTGGACTTTAACCTGGTGTTGTGAGACTTCTTTCTATGACTGAGTCAATTTTGTACGCATCTTGCCAGTTAACCTCTGATCCCATGCAACTTCACCTTCTGCACTAGTCTGCCATGAGGGATTTTGTCAAAATCCTTACTGAAGTCCATGTAAACAACATCCACTGCCCTACCCTCACCCATCATCTTCGCCATTTCCTCAAAAAACTCGATTAAGTTAGTGAGACACAACCTCCCCTTTGAAAAACCATGTTGCCTCTCACTAATACGTCCATTTATTTTCAGGTGGGAATAAATTATGTCGCGAAGAATCCTCTCCAATAATTTCCCTACCACTGATGTAAGGTTCACTGGCCTGTAATTACCTGGATTATTCTTGCTACCCTTCTTAAACAAAGGAACAACATTGGCTATTCTCCAATCCTCTGGAAACTTTCATGTAGCCAATGAGGATACAAAGATTTCTCTCAAGGCCCCAGCAATTTCCCCCCCTTGCCTCTCTCAGTATTCTGGCCTATATTCCATCAGGCCCTGGGGACTTGTCTACCTTAATGTTTGTCAAGAACCCCAGTATGTCCTCATTTTTGATCTCAACATGACTCAAACTATCTACACACCCTGTCCCGGAATCATCATCCACCAAGTCCTTCTCTCTGGTGAATAATGACGCCAAGTACTCATTTAATACCTCACCCATTTCCTCTAGCTCCTTGCATAGATTACCTCCCCTGTCCTTGAGTGTCCCAACCCTCTCCCTGGCTACCTTTTTGATCTTTTTATATGTATAAAAAGCCTTGGGATTTTCCTTAATCCTGATTGGTAATGCTTTTTTGTGAGCCCCTTTTAGCCCTCCTTACTCCTTGCTTAAGTTTCTTTCTACTTCCCTTATATTCCACACTTGCTTCGTGTGTCCCCAGCCTCCTAGCTTTGACAAATGCTTCCTTTTTCTCTTTGACTAGCTTCACAATATCTCTCGTTATCCAAGGTTCCCAAACTTGCCATCCTTATCCTTCATCCTTACAGGAATGTGCTGGTCCTGAATCCCTATCAACTTACACTTGAAATCTTCTCACATGCCAGATGTTGATTTGCCCTCAAACATCTGTCCCCAATCTACATTCTTCAGTTCCTGCCGAATATTTTTGTAATGGGCCTTCCCCCAATTTAGCTCCTTCACTTGAGGAATACACTTATCTTTATCCATCAGTACCTTAAAGCTTATTGAATCATGGTCACTGTTCCCCAACTGCTTCCCTTCTGAAATGTTGACCGCCTGGTTGGGTTCATTCCCCAATACCAGGTCCAGAACGGCCCCTTCCTCGTTGGACTATGTACATACTGCTTCAAGAAGCCCTCCTGGATGCTCCTTACTAACTCTGCCCCATCCATGCCCCTTGCACTAAATGAGTCCCAGTTAATACAGGGGAACATAAGAACATAAGAAATAGGAGCAGGAGAAGGCCATCTAGCCCTTCGAGCCTGCCCCGCCATTCAATAAGATCATGGCTGATCTGTTGTGGCTCAGTTCCACTTTCCCGCCCTCTCCCCATAACCCTTAATCCCCTCTCTTATCAAAAACCCATCAACCCGCTTCTTAAAAATATTTAGCGAGGCAGCCTCCACCACTTCAACGGGCAGAGAATTCCAGAGATTCACCACCCTTTGAGTGAAGAAGTTCCTCCTCAACTCCGTTCTAAACCGCCTCCCCTTTATCTTGAGGCTGTGCCCCCTAGTCCTACTGTCTTTTTTGAGCGGGAAGAGTCTCTCCACCTCTATCCTATCCATCTCATTCATCATCTTATACGTCTCAATGAGATCTCCCCTCATTCTTCTAAACTCTAGCGAGTACAAGCCTAGTTTATTCAGCCTCTCCTCATAGCTCAACCCCCTCAACTCCGGTATCAGCCTAGTAAACCTCCTCTGCACTCCCTCCAGGGCCAAAATATCCTTGCACAGGTGCGGCGCCCAAAACTGCACACAGTACTCCAGCTGCGGCCTCACCAATGCCACCAGCTTACGGGTGCACGCTGAGAAACAAAACTAAAACCTTGGAATGCTCTGTGAAAAAAATAGCTGTCCGACAACACGAGGTTTAAGTCCAACCGATTTATTTGGCATCAAATAAACTATCAAATAAATCGGTTGGACTTAAACCTACACTATCAAATAAATCAGTTGGACTTAAACCTGGTGTTGTCAGACTTCTTATTGTGTTTACCCCAGTCCAACGTTGGCAACTCCACATCAAAAAAACAGCTGCCCAGACACCTCATCTGACCTGTCAATTATTGATGGGGCTGTTCTGATGGTTTTCTTGTTGTATTTAAAAAACTATTGTTCCCCTCAAGTAGCCAAACAAAGTAACAGAGTGGTTTCAAGGTGAACTTTGCTATAGCTACAGGACCCTGAATTGCCATTCATACCATTCAGAGTGAAAAATTCAGAAATACAAAGAGAATTAAACTCTCAGCATCGATTACAAGTAATTAGCATAAACCAAAAGATATATAGGAGTTATCTCTATCCAATCATAGTTATGGTTACATCATGCATACGTAAGGGTGTAACGGCCAATTAAAACTTGTGCATGTTATATCGTCAAGAAATGGTAGCTATATCTCTGACCAATGGTATCTTAATCTCTCTTTCCACTGTTCCTTATTCTAATAGAAATTTGCAGCTGCAAAGCCTTATTCGAGCTTAGAACATAGAACATAGAACACTACAGCACAAACAGGCCCTTCAGCCCACTAGTTGCACCAATCACTTCTATACCTACTGAGCCATAGACCTATCTATAACCCCCAATTCCATTACATCCCATATACTCATCCAGAAGTCTTTTAAAAGATCCCAGCGAGTTCGCCTCCACCACCACCGACGGCAGCCGATTCCATTCACTCACCACCCTCTGAGTGAAAAACTTACCCCTAACATCTCCTCTGTACTTGCTTCCCTGCACCTTAAACCTGTATCCTCTCGTAGTGACCATTTCAGCCCTGGGAAATAGCCTCTGAGAATCCACCCTATCTATACCTCTCAACATCTTATAAACCTCTATCAGGTCGCCTCTCAACCTTCGTCTCTCCAGGGAGAAGAGTCCCAGCTCCCTCAACCTATCTTCATAAGGCATGCCTCCCAATCCAGGCAACATCCTTGTAAATCTCCTCTGCACCCTTTCAATAGCTTCCATGTCCTTCCTATAGTGAGGGAACCAGAACTGCGCACAGTACTCCAAGTGGGGTCTGACAAGGGTCCTATAAAGTTACTTTAATCATTTGCACATAGCTTTCTCTGTGTGACCAATGTTCAGCTCGCAGCTTATGTGATTTTTAACTCTTTCAATTATCCTCAGTCAAGATCCATTCAGCAATCCCCAAAGGACTATTAAAACCACAGAACACTGCATTAGTTCACATTAAAAATAAACATGATGTCAATTATACCACCTCAGTAGCAATAAAGGACACCACACACCGTCACTGGCTACAGTCTGGTTTTAGTACTAGCACTATGCATGAGCTCACTCACTGCAAATCATTGCAATTATGTCATTTTCAATCTCCTTTAGAATCTCTACCAACTTTAGAGAATTAAGCCTATAAAGGTGGGAAATTCATTGGAATTTTATTCTTCTGATTTTGATGAAGTGGAGATGATTGAGAGCTTCAAGTTCTTAGGTGTCCAGATCACCAAACAACCTGTCCTATTCCCCCCATGCTGACGCTACAGTTAAAAAAACCCACCAAAGCCTCTTTCTCAGGAGGCTAAGGAAATTCAGCATGTCCACTATGACTCTCACCCAACTTTTACAGATGCATTATAGCAAACATTCTTTCTAGATATATCACAACATGGTATCGCTCCAAGACTTGATGCGGTCCAAGACTGCAAGAAATTACAAAAGATCGTGAATGAAACTCAGTCTATCACACAAACCAGCCTCCCATCCATTGACTCCGTCTACACTTCCCACTGCCTCAGAAAAGCAGCTGGCATGATGAAGGACCCCATGCATCCAGGACATTCTCTCTTCCACTTTCTTGGAAGACAGATACAAATGTCTGAGAACATGTACCAGTCGATTCAAGAACAGTTTCTTCCCTGCCGCCATCAAACTCTGATTGGATCCATCATATATTAAGCTGATCTTTCTCTTCCCCTATCTGTAACTGTAACACAATATTCTGCACTCTCTCCTTTCCTTCTCCCCTGTGTACTCCATGAACAGTATGTTTTGTTTGTATAGCATGCAAGAAACATTACTTTTCACTGTATCCCAATCGGTGACAATAATAAATGAATGAATCGATCAGTGATGGTGGGATAAAGGCCACTGGAATTCCCCACTGATTAATGTCTGCAATCTCATTTATATTCATCTTCACCTGAGGCTAACTCACCAGAATAACACTCACCCTCCAAATTCAGTGTCCACCACCAGCTGATTAAAATGATCTATTTCCTGACACTCTATATAAATGGCGAACACCTGGCAAGGATCCCTCTGAGTGCCAGTTCACTGGAACATCCCTGCCTCCAGCTGTTGTGGACCTTCAGTTGTAAGGTCCTCCCCAGTGAGATCCAGCCTGTTTGGCTGCTTTGCCTGCAAGAGAACGGAGATGGCATGAATCCATTACAGGGAATAAAGGAGGGAACATTGGTTACTCATCGATACTTGAAGAATTACAGCATTTCTTGAGGAGTTTCATGGTTGTCTGCTGCTCCCATTTACCCAACAGCGTATACACTGTTTTCCTCCTCCCTGGCCAGCACAAGGGCTCATTCTTCAAATGGTGTGAGGGCTCTGAGCCCTGGCATCACTGTGGCTGCGCATGCTTGCTCACAAAGAACAAAGAACATTTAGCACAGGAACAGACCCTTCAGTCCTCCAAACCTGCACCAATCATGCTACCTGACTGAACTAAAACTTCCTACCATTCCAGGGATAATATCCCTCTATTCCCATCCTATTAACGTGTTTGTCAAGACACCCCTTAAAACTCACTATTGTATCTGCTTCCACTACCTTCCTCAACAGTGAGTTCCAGTCACCCTTCACCCTCTGTGTAAAATACTTGCCTCGTATATCTCCTTTAAACCTTATCCCTCGCACCTTAAACTTATGCCCCCGAATAATTGACTCTTCCACCCTGGAAAAAAGCTTCTGACTATCCATTCTGTCCGTGCCTCTCATAATCTTGAAGACACCACTGGAGAATCACCAGGCAAGACTGTTCTCTTCCTGTTGGCAAACACTTCAGCGGTTACGGGCATTTGGGAGTTGGGGGTAGGGTGTTAGCGTGGATAGAGGATTGGTTGTCAAATAGGAGACAGAGAGTGGGGGTCAATGGGTGCTATTCGGATTGGCGGTTGGTGACTAGTGGGGTGCCCCAGGGGTCGGTGCTGGGGCCTCAGCTATTTACCATTTATATAGATGATCTGGAGGAGGGAACCGAGTGTAGGGTGTCGAAATTTGCTGATGACACCAAGATTGGGGGAAAGGCAAATTGTGCGGAGGGTGTGGAGAGTCTGCAGAAGGATCTAGATAGGCTGGGCGAATGGGCCAGGAAATGGCAAATGGAATTTAATGTTGGCAAGTGCGAGGTGGTCCACTTTGGTAGGAAGAATGGTAGGAAGGACTATTACTTACGTGGCGAAAAACTGCAGCAGGCGACGGTGCAGAGGGACCTCGGGGTCCTTGTGCATGAGTCGCAAAAACCCAGCTTGCAGGTGCAGCAGGTGGTCAGGAAGGCGAATGGGATGCTGGCCTTCATAGCGAGGGGGATTGAATATAAAAGTAGGGAGGTCTTGCTGCAGCTGTATAGGGCATTGGTGAGGCCGCAGCTGGAGTACTGTGTGCAGTTTTGGGCGCCGCACCTGCGCAAGGATATTTTGGCCTTGGACGGAGTGCAGAGGAGGTTTACTAGGCTGATACCGGAGTTGAGGGGGTTGAGCTATGAGGAGAGGCTGAATAAACTAGGCTTGTACTCGTTAGAGTTTAGAAGAATGAGGGGAGATCTCATTGAGACGTATAAGATGATGAATGGGATGGATAGGATAGAGGTGGAGAGGCTCTTCCCACTCAAAAAAGACAGTAGGACTAGGGGGCACAGCCTCAAGATAAAGGGGGGTGCGGTTTAGAACGGAGTTGAGGAGGAACTTCTTCACTCAAAGGGTGATGAATCTCTGGAATTCTCTGCCCGTTGAAGTGGTGGAGGCTACCTCGCTAAATATTTTTAAGAAGCGGGTTGATGGGTTCTTGATAAGAGAGCGGATTAAGGGTTATGGGGAGAGGGCGGGAAAGTGGAACTGAGCCACAACAGATCAGCCATGATCTTATTGAATGGCGGGGCAGGCTCGAAGGGCTAGATGGCCTACTCCTGCTCCTATTTCTTATGTTCTTATGTAACCTTCGGGTAAACGTTCTCCAAGGCAGCCTTCACGACATACGACAGCGCAGAATCGCTGAGCAGAAACTGATAGCCAAGTTCTGCGCACATAAAGACGGCCTCAACCGGGATCTTGGGTTCATGTCGCACTATCTGTAACCCCCATGACTTGCCTGACTTGCAAAATCTCACTAACTTTCCTGTCTGGAGACAATACACATCTCTTTAACCTGTGCTTAATGCTCTCTCCACTCACATTGTCTGTACCTTTAAGACTTGATTAGCTGTAAAGACTCACATTCCAATCACTATTCATGTAAATTGAGCGTGTGTCTTTGTGCCCTGTTTGTGATCAAAACTCCCACCCACCTGACAAAGGGACAGTCTATTTCGAAAGCTTGTGGCATTTGCTATAAATAAACCTGTTGGTCTTTAAGCTGATGTTGTGAGATTTCTTTCTGTTTTTAACTCTCCTGTAGCCAGTGAGGAAACAATGATTTCTCTCAAGGCCCCAGCAATTTCCTCCCTTGCCTCTCTCAGTATTCTGGGGTATATCCCAGCAGACCCTGGAGACTTGTCTGCCTTGATGTTTCTCAAGAACCCCAATACCACCTCCTTTTTGATCTCAACGTGGCTGAAACCATCTACACATCCTTTCTCAGACTTAGCATCCACCAAGGCCTTCTCTTTGGTGAATACTGACACAAAGTACTCATTTAATACCTCGCCCATTTCCTCTGGCTCCACACATAGATTTCCTCCCTTGTCCTTAAGTGGGCCAACCCTCCCCCTGGCTACCCTCTTGCTCTTTATATATGTGTAAAAAGGTTTGGGATTTTCCTTAATCCCACTGGCCAATGACTTTTCATTAGTCCTTCTAGCCCTCCTTACACAAGTTTCTTTCTACTTTCCCTTATATTCCACACTTGCTTCGTGTGTTCCCAGCCTCCTAGCTTTGACAAATGCTTCCTTTTTCTCTTTGACTAGGTTCACAATATCTCTCATTATCCAAGGTTCCCAAAACTTGCCATCCTTATCCTTCATCCTTACAGGAATGTGCTGGTCCTGAATCCCAATCAACTTACACTTGAAAGCCTCCCACATGCCAGATGTTGATTTGCCCTCAAACATCTGCCCCAAATCTATATTCTTCAGTTCCTGCCTAATATTGTTGTAATCAGCTTTCCCCCAATTTAGCACTTTCACTTGAGGACTACACTTATTTTTATCCCTCCACGGAGGTTGAGGGGTGACTTGATGGATGTCTACAAGATTATGAGGGGCACGGGCAGAGTGGATAGTCAGGAGCTTTTTCCCAGGTTGGAAGAGTCAATTACTAGGGGGCACAGGTTTAAGGTGGGACAGGCAAGGTTTAAAGGATATGTACGTGGCAAGTTTTTTTACACAGAGGGTGGTGGGTACCTGGAACTCACTGCCAGGAGAGATAGTGGAAGCGAATTCAATAGTGAGTTTTAAGGGGTGTCTTGACAAATACATGAATAGGATGGGAATAGAGGGATACGGTCCCCAGAAGGGTAGGGTGTTTTAGTTCAGTCGGTCAGCATGGTCGGTGCAGGCTTGGAGGGCCGAAGGGCCTGTTCCTGTGCTGTAATTTTCTTTGTCCTTTCTTCCTATCAGGACCTTAAAAGTTACTGAATTGTGGTCACTGTTCCTGGACTGCTCCTCTACTGAAACATCAACCACCTGGCTGGGCTCATTCCCCAATACCAGGTCCAGTACAGCTCCTTCTCTAGTTGGACTATCTACATACTGCTTCAAGAAGCCTCCTGGATGCTCCTTACAAACTCTGCCCCATCAGCGCCCCTAGCACTAAGTGAGTCCCAGTAAATGTAGGGGAAGTTAAAATCTCCCACTACAATAACTCTGTTACATTTATATCGTGCCAAAATCTGCCTACACATCTGTTCCTCTATCTGCTGCTGGTTGTTGAACGGCCTATAGTAAACCCCCAAACACTGTGACCTCACCTTTCCTGGTCCCAAGCTCTACCCAAATTGCCTTTCTGTATGAATCCTCCGAGGTGTCCTCCCGCAGTCTAGCTCTGATATTCTCCTAAACCAGTAGTGCAACTCTTCCATTCCTTTTACATCTCCCTCTATCCTGCCTGAAACATCTGTGTCCTCACACTTGTTGTGGTTGAGTTTGAGCTGCAATGACACAGATCGGGAGAGTATAGGAAGGAGATTGAAGATGGTGATGAGATGTGGCAGGCATGGGTCTTCCATGAGAGCTGGAGTGTGAGGAACATGGCAGCTATTGTGGGAACATGGTGATTGGGGTAGGAGAAGGAAGGCCTCCTCACAGGTGACGGCAAAGTCCAAAGAGGCTGGGTGAGAGATGAAGGTGGAGGTGGGAGGGTGTGTGTGAGGATGTCCAGAAAAAGACTGCGTGAGGCTGACTTACCCTGGCTGAGCGAAGAAGATCATTCATCTTCCTGTGACACTGCCCTCCCCTACCCCACGTCCTCTTCTGCGGGGAGTTGGCACTCACCGGGACTGCTGCTGCATCCCGGGGGGGGGGGGGTGGTGGAGACCTCGGTGCGAAGCCTTCTCCTGGAGTGGGGATAGAGTGCTTCCTGCTCCTGCTCCAGTCTGGTCAGGGCTCGCTCTGGGAATCACGGAGTGGGTTTCCTGGCTGTCGCCCCAGCAGTCGCTGTTGATCACCGGCTGGGAGATGTTTATATAGATCTTCACAGTGATTGGTGTAATTCAATGTGGATGGCCATAAAACATTGGATGAGGGTCATGGGTGGAGGGGGGGACTGGCGGTGTTAGGATGGTGGTGTGGGCTCATTGGGCCAAAGGGCCTGTTTCCCGGGTTGTTTTTGTTCTTTGTTTTTCTTTGAATTCAGTGGAGCCGCAGTGGGAGAGTTGGAAGAGGCTGTCGCGGATGGTGCTGTGATTCTTGTGGTATAAAAATGTTTGTCAATGAGGCTCAAGATTCAGTCAGGAACTACACCCCAGCTGTCAGCGCAGTTCACTCCATTTCTCCCACCAGAACCAACACTGTGCCAAATTCTGGTAAAACTGTCTCCCAAATTATCCCTTTAAGACTGATCCCGTCAGGAATTGTTTGCATTCTCTATTCCTCTGGCCCTTTTCTCCCAAAACAAAGGTTTCGAGGCCCTTCCCCACCAACATGTCAGGAAGCTGGAATATTGTGATCCTCAGAATATCCTTCCTTAAGATAACCCCACTGAGATTTGTGAAAAACTACCTTCTGATAATGATTAATCTGACTGACCTTCACCTGAGAATAAGTCAGAACAAGATTGAGGTACTCTTAGAGTAAAATATTTTTGGAGTGAAGTACAGTTGGAGTGAGGTACAGTTCGAGTGAGATGTTTTTAGAGTGAGGTACAATTGGAGTGAGCTACAGTTGGAGTGAGGTACAGTTGGAATGAGGTACAGTTGGAGTGAGGTACTCCTGGAATGAGGTACAGTTGGAGTGAGGTACAGTTGGAGTGAGGTACTCCTGGAATGAGGTACAGTTGGAGTGAGGTACAGTTGGAATGAGGTACTCTCGGAATGAGGTACAGTTGGAGTGAGCTACAGTTGGAGTGAGGTACAGTAGGAGTGAGGTACTCCTGGAATGAGGTACAGTAGGAGTGAGGTACAGTAGGAGTGAGGTACTCTCAGAATGAGGTACAGTTGGAGTGAGGTACAGTAGGAGTGAGCTACAGTTGGAGTGAGGTACTCTCAGAATGAGGTACAGTTGGAGTGAGGTAGAGTTGGAGAGAGGTATTTTTGGAAATTGGCTCTCACTATAGTTCCACCAGCAGATGGCACTCTTGTCCAATTTTTCGCCAGCATGATGAGGAGGAGGGAGTCTGTCTGATTAGAGAAAATGAAGATTGTTTGCCAAGCTCGACATTTGTGTCCAAACTCCCAAAAGCAACTTTCCGAATCGGAGCATTTTCCTGATGAGAGAAGAATGTTTGGAAGAGAATGCTGATTTGTCAGACTCTTCATTGCACAATACAAATACACAGCTGGAGTGTGGAATTGGGACGGGATTGGCTAAAAGCCATTAAAGATGTGCAAGGAATCAGGGATGTGAGGAACTTTGGAAAGAGCCTGGGATTTCCTACATTCACAGTAACTTCATTGAGGTGTTAATGTTAGCCTTTTTGTGACACTAATAAATAAACTTTAAACTTCTCCCATTTGTGTTGGGCAGGTTTGGAGGCGAGAGTGGAAACTATCACGAGGCGACCTTTGTGGTGTTTCACATTGACGAGAGGGCAGGAAGTGATTGTCCGCTCCCCCATCGGTGGTGGGCACCATTTGCTGCTGTTCAACACCAGAAACTTCATTATAATATATTAGCATATCATGATCAGGCCCAGTAATATATTAGCATATCATTATTAGGCCCAAGTGCCAGAGTCATAATCTCACGTCAACTAATGTGCAGAATTTTCCATTCTCTGCACAGAGTGCTGCCTAAAGTTTCCCACTTCACAACTGACCTTTCTCTCCAGATAATCCAGCACGTTTACAGAACAAACCTGGTGGTGTGGCCCACATGGCGCACTGGCAGGAGGTGGAGGGGGAATGGGATAAACCAGCAGCTGGGAATCCCCAGGTAAGGGTGCCATTTGTAAATGGTGCCCTTATCTCCAATAGAAAAGACAGGAAGTCCCCATGCAAGTACAGACACCCCTCATGGACACAGGGAACCAGCCACTCACAATGCACAAGCGGAACCCACTGCAACCGATAAGGAGAACATACATAGAACATAGAACATAGAACATAGAACATTACAGCGCAGAACAGGCCCTTTGGCCCACGATGTTGCGCCGACCAGTTAAAAAAAAACAATGACCCACTAATCTAAACCAATCCCTTTTCGTCCATAAACCTATCCACAGATCCCTTAAACGCCCCCAAACTAGGCGCATTTACAACTGCAGCAGGCAGGGCATTCCAATCCCTCACCACCCTCTGGGTAAAGAACCTACCCCTGACATCTGTCCTATAACTACCCCCCCTTAGTTTAAAGCCATGCCCCCTCGTGCTACATTTTTCCATCAGAGGAAAAAGGCTATCACTATCCACCCTATCTAAACCTCTAATCATCTTATATGTTTATCTTATATGTTTATCATCTTATACCACCCCCTTCCCAACAGAGTTCTGGGGGAAATGCTGGGAAGAGTACCAGGGTGCCAGGGGGAGTGTCAGGGGGTTGTGATGGGCTGTCTCTTTTCCCCCAGGAGTTATATTTACCTGTGCGCTCCAGCATCTTCCCTTTACCTGGTTCCTGTTTCTAAAAATCAATTGCAAGCCTTGCTGACATGATGCCACACCAGCGCTGGAGGGAGGAACTCTTAATATTGGGAGCGATACAGCGGGCACAAAACCTCGATAAATGCACCCCACGGCAGCTTGACGTATGATTAGTTTCAAAAGGTGTGCGCCTGGTGGGGAGCTCGGATGTGAGTGCAGTGTTTGTGAAACACCTTCAGGAGGGTGGGACAGGGATTGTTTCACGAGGGAAAGGAGATTGGGTGAACCAGGCACAGAACATTTCCTGGGTCTGGCTGCCAACGATTCCCGCCGTTCTCCACTGTGTGCACGGTGAGAGTCTTCAAATATAGCACCCAGATCCTCAAAGTGCTGAGGTGATGGCAGGATGGGAGAAGCAGATGCCGCCTGGAACCCGTGCCTCCCAATTCTAGGTGCTGCTGAATGAAGCAGAAAGACCCGCCGTTACCATGGGTGGGCCTATTGTGACTTTTCCAGCCCAGTATCCCAGTCTGCCAATATCGGAGACAACTGGGCTCAAACTCTTTCAGTGAGGGAAGAATAATTTGAGTTGGATAAGAGGCGAGAGGGTGAATCAAAGGCACAATGCTGAGAACACATAAATAACAATGATTTATATCATTTTCTAAACATAGCTACCAATGATGTTAGCTGAAAAATTTGGCTTCAGGTTTGGGCCACAGTGACAGCCATTACATCTGGAATTAACTGTGACACTGATTCTGTCTGTTTTAGGAAAAGGAATCATTTTGTCACATCTGGGACTTGCCCAAAATATTTCTCCCCAGCTGTATGATTTTTATTCATACCACATGTGAATAACACTCCGTTCAGCTACTCCAGGAAAATAATAATGAGAAGCATTGAAAATAGGAGCTGGAGGAGGCCATTCAGCCCTTTGAGTCTGCTCCACATTCGTTATGATCACCCAATTCAATAACCTTTAAACCCTTTAGCCCCAAGAACTTCATCTGACTTATTGAAAACATACAATGTTTTGTCCTCGATTACTTCGTGGTAACAAATTCCACAGGTTTACCACTCTCTGGCTGAAAAGATTTCTTCTCATCTTGATCCTTGCAAGCCTTCGCTGCACTCCCTCTTTAGCAAGAATATCCTTCCTCAGATAAGGAGACCAAACTACAGACAATATTCCAGATATGGCCTCACAAAGGCCCTGTATAACTGCAGTAAGACATCCCTGCTCCTGTACTCAAAACCTCTCGCAATGAAGGCCAACATACCATTTCCCTTCTTTACCGCCTGCTGTACCTGCATACTTACCTTCAGTGACTGGTGCACAAGGACACCCAGGTCCCGCTGCACATTTCCCTCTCAATTTATATCCATTCAGATAGTAATCTGCCTTCCTATCATTGCTGCCAAAGTGGATAACCTCACATTTATCCACATCATACCGCATCTGCCATGCATTTTCCCCTACACTCAGCCTGTCCAAATCACACTGAAGGATCTCTGCATCCTCCTCACAGCTCACCCTCCCACCCAGCTTTGTGTCATTTGCAAATTTGAAGATTTTACATTTAGTTCCCTTATCTAAATCATTAATACATAGAGTGAATGGCTGGGGTCCCAGCACTGATCCCTGTGGTATCCAACAGTCACTGCCTGCCACTTGGAAGACCTGTTAATCCCTACTCTTTGCTTGCTGTCTGCCAACCAGTTTTCAATCCATCTCAATGCACCACCCTCAATCCCAAGTGCTTTAATTTTACATGCTAATGTGGGACTTTGTCGAAAAACTTCTGAAAGTCCAAATCAATCACATCCACTCATGAACTCTACTAGTTACATCCTCAAAGAATTCCAGTAGATTTGTCAAGCGAGGTTCCTTTTTGTAAATCCATGCTGACTCTGTCCAATCCTCCCACTGTTTTCCAAGGATTTGCTGTAAAATCTTCAATAATGAACTCCAGCATGTGTTATCTTCCAAAGAGAGTAAGTAATTTGAATAATTGTTGCCGGGTATTTGGACAAATTTGAAATATAAGTGGCAGCATACTTTTTGGTAGTTTTTGTTATTAAAAATAGCCTAAGACGGACTTTCCATTTGTAAGCAGCTTGTGATAAGTAAGTGCTTGACGGGTGAATATTGTTCATTCACTGGGCGATAACTCTGAGCAAAAAGTTGCAGAATGATTTTTTTCCAACTCTCAGCCATTATTAACAAAAATGTTCTGCATGTGTTAGAACTGAAATATTTTACAGACAAGGTCACACATTCACATCCCTCTCCAAAATGAGCAGAGGCAAACTATTCAAAGCAGCCATTTTTCGCCAATCACCACAAAATAGTTCAGTGTTTCACAGATCAACTTGCAAAAAAAGGCAGGAAAATAAATTTAATGAAAAATAAAATACCATGGATGCTGGAAATCTGAAATGAAAAGGATTAATTATGTTGACTTTGTACCCGAGAATAGTGAAAGGGACTGAGTGCACTTTAGACACAACTTCCAGATCTCACGATAGTTTGGCTCAGTGGCACAGTGGTTTGCACTACTGCCTCACAGCACCAGGGATCTAGGTTCATATTCTGACCTTGGGTCAATGTCTGCGTGGAGTTTGCATGTTCACCCCGTGTCTGCGTGGGTTTCCTCTGGGTGCTCCGGTTTCCTCCCACAGTCTAAAAGACGCGCTGGTTAGGGTGCATTGACCTGAACGGGCGCTGGAGTGTGGCGACTCGGGAAATTTCACTGTAACTTCATTGCCCTCGAGTAAGCCTTATTGGTGACTAATAAATAAACTTTACCTTTTTTTTATTTAGGATATCTGCAAATGACCAGGGCAGCAAAAGAAGCCTCAGTGCAGCAAGAAGGCTAAGGCAGGAAAGATTGCCCTAACAAGATGAGAAAGAAGGAAGAGGACTCACGTTGAACAGCATCAACCCACAGGTGGACGCAAAGCGCTGTAAACGGGTGGAGAAGTGAGTTCTGTATCGGTACGAACTCTGGGAAAAAGGGTGGGAGAATTGTTTCTTGCAAAGACAGGAGAGAGTTAATAAGTAATTTGGCAATCAGATTTAGCAATAAAGATTGTAAACACAGCTTCCTCATACACAGCAACCTCTCCACAGGCAAGAAACATAAACTGTTAAAATCTTGTAAAATGTTGCACATTTCCCTGCACTGGCCATTTCTTACCCATTTCCAATGTTCTGATTCCTAATTGCCTTTGAAACTCCAGAGAAGTTTGGAATTTAGGGATAAACTGAGTGTAATTTAAATATTTATGTTGCTTTCCTCAAAATAATGGTATATTCATGGAGTAATAGAACGTTGCTGCAACATCAACTCTGGAATAACATTTGTCGCTTGGACTGTTTTTAATGGAATGTTAAACTGGTTGAAATTAAACAGTCTAAAGCCACAGATTTTATCAGAACTACTGAGAGTTCACAAAGCTTCAGAAAACACAAAAGGTTCAGACAATTGCGCCGGCCTTTGACAATAACAGAGATTTTCCAATGTGAGACTCGTTGCTGGAATATCAGGGATACTATTGGAAATACATTTTATCTTGGTAACAGCCCCTGTCTGATTACAGGACTTTACAAAAATAGTTAAGGATAACTTATTGAGCTTTATTGTCAGTTTGAGGGCAGCCCTTTGTATTCTTCTGGACCTTATTAAATGTGACACGTTTAAAGAAAGATTTCTGGGGGTGTCAGGTGCTCAGACAGTCCAACTATCCGTTTGTTGGTTGTAAGTGCTCCCGTCACCTGGTCCCAGTCGATGATTTAAAGGCTCCATGTGGTAAAGAGACAGTGCAGGTTATGAATGGTTTGTGATTTATTTTTTAATTAGCGGTATTTGTTCCAGCGGGTCCCTGCATTGTGTGTGTAACAGATGGCTTGTATTCACTGGTTACAACACCCAGCAATCAGAATATTTAGGTGGGGGAATCAGGCATTAAGATTTATTCCAACTGCTTTGAACTGAGGGCTGTTTTTCCTCAATCTAATATCCTCATTTCAACCACTGGTTATTTACAAAGATTACACCAAAATATTAATTTATTTCAGATAAAAAGGATTGATCTGAATCAAGCTCATACCCAAACACATCTCCTCATTTCTCCTCCAATCACCTTAGGTGTGAACCCCTGACCAAAGACTAACATCAAAACACAAATTCTGCGTCCAGAGTTCATCAGACTGAACATCAGTAACCTCTGACCTCTGTAGGCAAGGGTTAGAAATCTGAGTTTAAATAACTGTGTGAAGTTATCAGTAACACCCTTTTAAAAAATGTTTCCTGTGATTAACGCAATATCAGTTTTCAAAGCAATGATTAAAAGGGACTTAGTTAGTTTAAAGTTTATATATTAGTCACAAGTGGACTTACATTCACACTGCAGTGGAGCTACTGTAAAATTCCCCCAGTTGCCACACTCCGGTATCTGTTCGGGTACACTGAGGGAGAATTTAGCATGGCTAATGCACCTAACCAGGGCGTCTTCCAGACTGTGGGAGGAAACCAGAGCACCCAGAGGAAACCCACATAGACATGGAGAGAATGTGCAAACTCCACACAGTCATTCAAGGCTAGAGACCCCAGGTCCCTGGCGCTGTGAGGCAGCAGTGCTAACCACTGTGCCACCGTGCTGGTGCAATGTTCACTTTGGATATGGTTGACAAAACAGAGGCTAATCAATACTGGAGTTCATAGCAAACAATTTCAGATGTGTACAGCCCAGACAACTTCAACATCACACAACAGAAACATGTGATTGAGACATTGACACCTGAGCTGAGATGGGTCAACTTCTTAAAAAGTACGACATGACAGAGTCGAGTTCAATGAAATCAGCAGGCTCCAGTCCTAAGATATGTGGGTTAGGTTGATTGGCTAAGCTAAAACGACCCTCGTGTCAGGGGGATTAGCAGGGCAAATGTGTGAAATTACAGGAATAGAGTCTGGGTGGGATTGTGGTTGGTACAGACTCGATGGGCTGAATGGCCTCCTTCTGTATTGTAGGGATTCTTTGTTTTTATGATTTATATCCCAGCTGACCATTCACCAATGAACAAGCAGTTAAAAAACATTCGCTTGGTGGACAATTGATTCTTTTCCACCGCAGTCACCGCGATGCCAATGGGCAGAGGAGTGAGACTGTGGGCATGAGGAGGATTTGACAGGGGGTGGGCCTTTCTCACCACTGACCAAGATCCATCCTGATGCTTGTTTGAAAGTTGTGGGGATGAAACATTCTACCTTCTCCTCTTTCATCTTTCTCACCTCATTATGAAGCCAGTCTTTCCTGCTTTAATCCTCTAGCTGTGGCTAGCTCTTAACCGAGGCTTCCTTTGCTGCAAAGGTCAGGTATTGTGTGGAATGACTTTAACAATCTGATCAGTAAACCACCCAGCAGGATTCACCATCCCCTTTCCCTGGTGAGTCTTGAGCATATTATGCACCAACCACTGCCCTGAGATCAAAGCTGTTTTTCTGCATAAACTGTTTGAGAGTGGGTCTGGTACAGTTCAGCTGAATGAAGTGTTTGTGGCAAAACCTATCCTCTACAACACTGGGGACAGAGAGAATTTCAACACCTCCTAATATTGGTGTTTGTGTAGCAAGAGTCGATGCACAGCTTGATGCAGCCACACTAATCTGATATCCACAATGGGATTCAGATATCTGCAACTGAAATCAGGGCTGGAATTCTCCAAAAACAATATTAAATGCCCAGGAAAATAGGAAAATTTCCCACCCGCTTTCTGGGTGTTTCTACCTGAACAAATCTCTGATACTCTGTGCAATGCAGAGTGCTTCAGAGCGATTCACGCTGAAATGTGTGTGTTTGTGTGTGTGCGCGTGTGTATGTGGTGGTGGGGGTGGTGGTGGCTTATCCCATGTGAGGGGCTGGCAGCATAGTGCCAAGCGGGCCACTGCGCATGTGCCAATCAATCAATGGGGAGATCACTGAATGCACACTGACCCACCTATTGCCAGAGTCCCGAATGTTCCCAAACCTCCCCCCATCCCAACTGCTAGCCTACTGGAATCTCCTTCCCTCTTCATGACCAATCCTGACCTAGCCCCCCAATAGCCAGCCCTGACCAAGCCTCCCATCTCCGACCCCATGGCCAGCCTCGACCACCTCCTTACTTCCTCCCCAACCGATCCTACTTGCAGAGTGGCAGCGGGTCCCGTCCCCCCCAGTCACCTCCCTAATTATCCCCCCAACATGCCCTGTCTGCCAGCATGCCCTGCCCCCTTGGCATTGCCCAGTGTCTGGTTGGCAATTCCAAAGTGCCCAAAGTTGCTGACAATGTTCCAGATGGGGTCTGACCAGAGCCTTATAAAGACTCTGAAGTATCTCCCTGCTTTTATATTCAAGTCCTCTTAAACAGTCCTTTCATCTAGATCATTGATATATCAAATGAAAAGTTGTGGTCCCAACACTGACCCACACAGAGCTCCACTATTCAGCACTGGAGTTAGACACCACCAAATGGAGTCAGATATCAGTGACTGGAACATGGAAAATTGGAGCCGTTCAGACCTTCCAGCCTGTTTTGCCATCATAGAACCATAGAAAATTACAGCACAGAAACAGGCCCTTTGGCCCTTCTTGTCTGTGCCGAACCATTTTTCTGCCTAGCCCCACTGACCTGCACCTGGACCATATCCCTCCACACCCCTCTCATCCATGTACCTTTCCAAGTTTTTCTTAAATGTTAAAAGTGAGCCCGCGCTCACCACTTCATCTGGCAGCTCATTCCACACTCCCACCACTCTCTGTGTGAAGAAGCCCCCCCCCCAACAATATTCTCATTAAACTTTTCCCCCTTCACCCTTAACCCATGCCCTCTAGTTTTTTTTCCTTGCAGAGTGGCAGTGGGTCCTGTCCGCCTCATTCATCATGCTCAAAGATGATCATCCAACTCAATAGCCTGATCCTGTCTTGACCCCATATCTTTGACCCCCTTCACCCCAAGAGCTTTATCTAACTGCTTCTTAAAAACCATTGCTATCCATGGTAGCAAATTCCACAGGTCTACCACCCTAGGTGAAGACATTTTTCCTGATCTCACTTCGAAAATGTTTACCCAGTATCCTTATACTACGATCCCTGGTTTTGGACACTCCCACCATCAGGAACATCCTTCCTGCACGTACCCTGTCAGAATTTTATCGATTTCTCGGATTCCCCCTCTCATTCAACAACATTGAATAGTCAATGTTGTTCCTTTGTTTAAAAAGGAAAGCAAGAATAATCCAGGTAATTACATCAGTGGTAAGGAAATTATTGGAGAGGATCCTTCGAGGATTCTTTATTCCCACTTGGAAATAAGTGGACGTATAAGTGAGAGGCAACGTGGTTTTGTGAAGGGGAGATCATGTCTCACGAACTTGATCGAGTTTTTTGAGAAAGTGACGAAGATGATTGATGAGGGTAGGGCAGTGGATGTTGTCTACATGGACTTCAGTAAGGCCTTTGATAAGGTCCCTCATGGCAGACTGACACAGAAGGTGAAGTCGCATGGGATCAGAGGTGAGCTGGCAAGGTGGACACAAAACAAGAAGACAGAGGGTAGCAGTGGAAGGGTGTGTTTCTGAATGGAGGGCTGTGACAAGTGGTGTTCCTCAGGGATCAGTGCTGGGACCTTTGCTGTTTGTAATATATATAAATGATTTGGAGGAAAATGTAACTGGATTGATTAGTAAGTTTGCAGATGACACAAAGATTGTCGGATTTGCAGATAGCGATGAGGACCATCAGAGGACTTGGGCGGAGAGATGGCAGATGGAGTTTAATCTGGACAAATGTGAGGTAATGCATTTCGGAAGGTCTAATACAGATAGGAAATATACGGTAAATGGCAGAACCCTTAAGAGTATTGATAGGCAGAGGGATCTGGGTGTACAGGTACACAGGTCACTGAAAGTGGCAATGCAGGTGGAGAAGGCAGTCAGGAGGCATACGGCATGCTTGCCTTCATCGGCTAGGGTATTGAGTTTAAAAATTGGCAAGTCATGTTGCAGCTTTATAAACTTTAGTTAGGCCACACTTGGAATATAGTGTTCAATTCTGGTCGCCACACTACCAGAAGGATGTAGAGGCTTTGGAGAGGGTACAGAAAAGATTTACCAGGATGTTGCCGGGAATGGAGGGCATTAGCTGTGAGGAGAAGTTGGAGGAACTTAGCTTGTTCTCACGGGAGCGACGGAGGTTGAGGGGAGACCTGATAGAAGTTTACAAGAATATGAGAGGTATGGACCGAGTGGATAGTCAGAAGCTTTTTCCCAGGGTGGATGAGTCAATTACTAGGGGGCACAGGTTTAAGATGCGAAGGGTAAGGTTTAAAGGAGATGTACGAGGCAGATTTTTTACACAGAGAGCAGTGGGTGCCTGGAACTCATTGCCGGGGAAATTAGTGGAAGTGGATACAATAATGACTTTTAAGGGGCATCTTGACAAGTACATGAATAGGATGGGAATAGAGGGATATGGTCCATGGAAGGGTAGGGGGCTTTAGTTCAGTCAGGCAGCATGGTCAGTGCAGGCTTGGAGGGCCGAAGGGCCTGTTCCTGTGTTCTTTGTTTTGTTTTTTGTCCTCCTAAACTCCAAATATAATCCTAACTGCTCAATCTCTCATGTCAGTCCTGCCACCCAGGAATCCGTCTGATAAACCATCTCTGCACTCCTTCTGGAGCAAGAACATGTTCCTCAGATAAGGAGACATAAAACTGCATACGATATTCCAGGTGTGGCCTCACCAATAACCTGTTTAATGGCAGTAAGTCTTCGATCCTGTACTCAAATCCTCTCGCAATGAATGCCAACATATCATTTGCCTTTTTTTAACTGCCTACTGCATCTGTATGCTTACCTCCAGCGACTGGTGCACAAGGACACCCAGCTCTCATTGCACATAATCTACAGCCATTTGGATAATAATCTGCCTTCCTCTCATTGCTACCAAAGTGGATAACCTCATATTTATCCACATCATACTGCATCTGCCAAGCATTTGCCCACTCACTCAGTCTGTCCAAATCACACCCTCTCACCCCACTTTGTATCATCGGCAAATCTGAAGATATTACATTTAGTTCCCTCATCTAAATCATTTATATATGCCTAATAGCTGGGTTATGATGTGGAGATGCCAGCGTTGGACTGGAGTAAACACAGTAAGAAGTCTCACAACACCAGGTTAAAGTCTAACAGGTTTATCTGGTAGCAAAAGCCACTAGCTTTCAGAGCACTGCTCCTTCATCAGGTGAGTGACCTGACAAAGGGGCAGTGCTGGGAAAGCCAGCGGCTTTTGCTACCAAATAAACCTGGTGTTGTGAGACTTCTTCCTGTAATAGCTGGGTTCCCAGGCTGATCCCTGTGATATCCCACCAATCACTGACTGCCATTGGGAAATGAATTAGAAATCAGTGACTGGAATCAGCTCGCTGCTTTCCTTGGTTCCCGGTCCCCATCCAGCGACCCCCTTGTGAACAGCTCATTCTGCCGAGTGAGAGATTTACAGACCGGTTACAAGCGGCTGAATATTTTACTCATTCATGAGACGTGGACATTGCTGGCGGGCGCGGTAAGAATTAAATGCTGAACTTTTCTACACGTTCACATTCTACAATCTTTGTTTTCTTTTACATCATTAAACAACAAACAGCAACATTTACACAGTAACAAAGACCTTTAATTATCCTCTCGCAAACTCCAATTACATTCCAAATTGCGGCGGAAAGTTTACGAGTTGTATTTTTAAACAAGATGGTTCAGCTTCCGGGAATAAATCCAGATTGTTACTGGACCTGACAAAACTCACCAGTTTTCCAATATTATTCCCCAGGTTTTTGCATTATTTTATGTTTTTAGAGGAAGCATCTTAATTTCGTCTCTCTTGAAATATTAAGCATTTATATCCAGAGATTCTCAAATTAGATAATGGACAATTAGTTTAGTTTAAAATTGAAGTTTTCTTGCATAAACCCGCCGGTAAATTCCTCCAACCCCCTCCTGGAGATTTCTTTCGGTGCTTTAGGAGGAGGTTATTTGGGGGGGTTGTGCTGTGGGTGATTGTCCAGAGGATATTGGGGGGGCAGTTCGGCAGTGTAGGGACAGTGAACCCCGCTCAGCGCTGAGCCCTTGGATAAAGCGGGGGGAGCGGCGGGGGCTCTGTGGATACCCAGGAACCCGATGGGCAGAGTGGCTACGGCGGGCAGGGGTCAGGGTGTAATCCCTGGCGAACAGCAAGGTGGTGATTTTGGAGAGTTTTCTGACGGATGCTCCGTGTTCACGGGGACATCACCTCCCGGAGCCCCATCCAGATCCTCAACCGCAGCTACTGCCTCTCACCCTCAAATAAAACCCGCCTGGATTAACTCCTTACTGGAACCTTCCTGGAGATCTCTGTCCCTGTTGGGATCCCCCTGTTCACTCCTCGGCAAACGTGGCTGCTGTTTGGGGGAAGGAGAGGAACCCCGGCTACAAAATGATCCAGTGTCAGAATCCATCAGAGGGAGAGGGAGGGAGGGAGGGAATGTGTGTGTGTGTGTGTGTGTGTGTCCTTAACCTTCCCCAGCAAGTGTCTGCCTTACTCTACACTCAGGACTGGATCTCAGTGACTCCTCCTCACTCTGCACTCATTTATACACTCACCCAGGGGCTAATCTATACTCAGTTTGTTATTCTGACATCCAATCACTAACTCAGCACTTTCACTGGCCCCTTTAACCCTGAACTGCCCCAATCACTGGGGAGGGAGAATGAGGTGTCCACGGGTACAGTTCCGAACCCACTGGGCGCCGCAGGGACTGGAGTACATCATAAACCCCAATAACCACATTATAATCTAATGTTTTAACTTTCCTTTGTACTTTGGTTCAGTTTGAGCCGTTCCCCCTCCTTTTGGGGAGCTGCCCCTTTTAGTTTGTCCCGAAATTAATTTGAGTTAATTTATTTGTTTGATAGAAAACCGAGGGGGACGGTGAATCTTTTTCCCCAAAATAACTGCCCCAATCACAAAACGAAACCACACATCCAATCAACAAATCAGCAGAGGAAAGACACCCCGCTGAGTTATATTGCATTATATTAACTGGATTATGTAATCTGGGTTTTATATATAGCGTTATATTTACTGGATTATATTTACTTGTTATATTAGAGTCATAAAGTCAACACAGTACAGAAGGAGGCCCTTCGGCCCATTGTGTCCACACCAGCCATTAAGCAGATATCCTAATTCCATTTTCCAGCATTAGATTAATTGAATTATATTAACTGGATTATATTTACCGGATTATATTAAACAGATAATTTTTACTGGGTTGTACTATATTTATATTTGGATTATTTTGCTTGGTTATATTTACTGGATAATGTTAACTGGATTATAGTGATCAGAATATGATTGAATTTTATATTCTGTTTGAGGGAGAGTGAGTGTGTCCAAGACCATAGAATCCCTAGGGGGCGACAGGGTGGCACAGTGGTTAGCACTGCTGCTTCACAGCGCTGGGGACCTGGGTTTGATTCCCGATTTAGGTCACTCTGTGGAATTTGCATGTTCTCTCCGTGTCTCCCACAGTCCAAAGATGTGCGGGCCATGCTTAATTGCCCCTTAGTGTCGGGGGACTGGCTAGGGTAAATGCATGGGGCTATACGGATAGGGCTTGGGTGAGATTGTGGTCAGTGCAGACTCAATTGGCCAAATGACCTCCTTCTGCACTGTATGATGCTGTGATTGTACAATGTAGAAGGAACCATTCAGCCCATGAAGTCTGCAACAACAATCTAAAAGACCCTGTTAGGGTTCTGGACCTGAACCCTTTGGTATAATTATAAAACCAGACCAGACCCCAACAAATAGTCTATTTTGGCATAGATGTGAGCAAAGGATGTTTCTTTCAGAAATTATTCCACTGACAAAGTAGGGTTTCTTATTGTGAAACAAACTTTATTTAATAACACAGTTTAAATATAACTTTAACAAATGAACTACTAACAATTGAACAATATTTTAAAAAGTAAAGGAAACAACTTTACTTTTTAACTTTCACTGTTCCAGTTCTAAATAAGCAACATTCCCCTTACAGATTTAAATGTCATTTTAAATACAGTTAGCAACCATAAATATACTTGCTATAAAGAGTGTAAACAGCCTTAAAGCTTTCAGAGAGAAAATGAGTGTCAGAGCAATTTGCAGACCTCTGTCTTCAAACAAACCCAGCCAGAATTGAAAAACTTTTTTCTGCTACACATAGCTCCTCCTATCAACACATTATCACATGACCCTGCCTTTCTAAACCTACATTCCATTCTTTTAATCAAAAACTCCAGGGGATATTTTTTATAAACAGAAATCCATTATAGTATTTTAGTCTATTTTAGTAAACGTATGTGACTAAAATGAGTAATTATCCTGCTTCCCAGCATTTGAGCTGTATTTCTTCCAGACATACCAACTACCTGTAGAATAAAGCTGAATTTTTAAACGTTCCCTTTAAACATTAAAAAAAAATCAATTTCACCACTGTTATCACAATCCCACTCAGGGCCTCCTTTCTGCTCTATCCCTGTAACCCCTGGCATTTACCATGGCTAATCTACCAAGCCTACACATCTTTGGACTATGGAAGGAACCCAGAACATCCAGAGAAAACCCACACAGACATGGGAAGAATGTGCAAACTCCCCACAGACTGGTATTTTAAATGTAAATAAGAGCATTATGAGGGCCTGAAAGAGGTGCTAGCTAAAGTGATGTGGGAAATATTAGTGCTAACATTTTAACTTTGGATGCCTCTTTAAGGGCCATTCAGATCCATGTTCTCTGTCCTCTGAGGCTGCAAGAGGCAGGTGGGTAAAGTGGGCACTACCTTCTGCAGGCTGCCAGCCTTGTTCTTCTGATTGCCAGATCTACATATTGGATTGGTGTTTAAATATGGCACTGGGATCTTTGCTCTTCCAATAGGCAGAGATTCAGCCCCCACCCTGCCAGATGATCAGCCAAATGCTCACCTGTGCATCAATAATGAGCTTCCAAGGCTGGGATCAGCTGTCACTCCCTCTCATTCTGTCACCAGACTGAGGATGGAATTGTCCCACGTTTTGTCTAAGTGTTGTTTTGGGCAGGAAAGGTGTAGGGTCAAAAATGTAGGGTCAAAGGTGGAGAGTCGCCCGCCAACGACATTGATGGGTTTTCATGTTTTTTTCAACTCACTGACAAAGAAAAGTGATGGGATGGGTCCCATAATGTCACATTGGCAGGTAAGCTTATTGCCAGCAACTACGGCAGATCAGGGTGCTGTTTATAAAGGACGTTCCAATTGCAAAAAACAAAAATGGAAGCCCCCCCCCACTACTCCCCCATGGAACTTCTGCGCCATCTCCACCCCCTTCACCATTTCCTCCCCCCCAAAAAAAATGTGGAGTGGAAAATTTACCCCTATAAATGGAATTTTCTGGCTGTTCACACCAGCGGGATCTTCTGGTTCTGTTGCAAGTGCATCCGATTCCTGTCAGTGGGGTGGCACAGTGGTTAGCACTGCTGCCTCATGGTGCCAGGGACCTGGATTCAATTCCTGGCTTGGGTCACCGTCTGTGTGGGTTCCTTCCGGGTGCTCCAGTTTCCTCCCACGTTCTGAAAGATGTGCTGGTTAGGGTGCGTTGACCCAAACAGGCGCTGGACTGTGGCGACTAGGGGAATTTCACAGTAACTTCATTGCAGTGTTAATGTAAGCTTTATTTGTGACAAATAAATAAACTTTACTTGTACTTCAATTCTTGTTCTCAGCACTGATTCCTTTAGATCATGTGGATAAGAACAAATCAATCTGTAACCTTTTGGAAAAGCAAAATAACTTTGACATCTTCTATCGTGCTAACGGTGACAGTTTTAATTCGATTTTCTGTGGAATTCTGCCTCTTTTTACATTGTCAGCAACAGAGAAAGAGGGAAAGTTACTGAAAGCCCTGAAAGATCTGTAAAATCGATTGGGTGTGTGAGCAATAATTTAACTCTTTATAATCAGATAAGTTAATGAGGTGGTGAAGTGTCTCTGCTGTTAAATTATCCAACATCATCTCCTGTTTTAAACCTTCAAATAAAGTTATTGATTTCGGCCAGCCATTGTTATTTGAAAGTTTAAAACTATCCGCATTCTGATTTGAGTTGCCTGGTGCATTTACTTATTCCCAACTGATCCAAAGAAATGAAGGTTTCCTTTCTATCTCAAGTGGTTTGCTGTTCTTGCAGAAATCAAAAACTCTTGGGTTCATCTTGGTAAGCAGTCTATGAACTGAGTTGTGCTGAAATTGCTTCTTCTGCTTTGAAAGTTTTAATTGGAAAGGAGAAAACATTCTTGCGATTGTTCCAATGATCTGTCAGAACAGTTGGTTAGTGTTAAATCTGCAGTGGGTTTCCCAGACAATATAGTGTCACACTGAGGCTGCTTCATTCAGGGACACATTTCATATTTTAATAGATGTGGAACGTCATCCAGAGTTTATATAGAGTAGCTATTATGGATTTGTAAACCTTCAATCTTCCTCATTTTAATCATTTTTTGTGTAGATCAGAATGTTACTATAGTTAATATAAGATAAAACATAGTGAACTTTAAAAAGGGACTGAATCAATGGGTGGAATTTCCAGCTGTGTGTATCCCAAGGGTTTTTAATGATATTAAAATGTGTTAAAATCAGCTCCATGCTTGTTATGGGCATAAACCTGATTACGTGGCTGGCGAGAGGCTGTGAAATTGGAGATCTCCATCTCACTGGTAAGATGAAGCTGGAATTTTACCAGCACACCCGCTCCGATTCTGGGGATGGGCGCGGCTCAGAGATCAGCATTCTCCGTTGGCCCCGGGTAGGATCATATGAACCTTGGGCAGACGTGCTGGTAAAATTCCACCTGAGGATTTGGCTGGATCTTGAGCCCCCGCTGGTATTCTCACACACGGAGAGTGCGGGCTAAAGATCGGCCCCAATGTTCATTATCATCCAAAGCGCGTGGGTTTGTGTTTAAAAATACACCGCGTGTCAAATAATATTGGCTGCACAAAGTATGGAAAAAGGTGGCTTGATGCAGTTTCAGAGAATCTTTATTACAACTTTGACTGAAATGTAACATAATGTTTAAATGTGAGTTAATTCATGCAACAAAAACATTAAAGTGGGAAAATCCAGTTAGTTCCCAATTAGTTCCAGTTAGTTCCAGTTAGTGGCTGAAGCAAATGGATTTATCACTGAATCGCTTCTGTCTGTGGTTTAAGCTCCTTCATTACAATGCTGTCTTCACTTGCTGTATCCTTTAAATGGCTTTTCTTTCTGAAATGCTCTCTTTGTTTAGTGCAATTCATTCAACAGCGTTCATGTAAACAGGTAATAAAGTCTTTAATTCAGGACAACCTCACAGAAAGACAGAATAGACCAAGATGTAAACTGTCTGCATAACAGATCCCCAGGGATCCCCATGGGGGTCGGTCACCAGGGGAGTGCCCCAGGGATCTGTTCTAGGACCCTTGCTGTTTGTTGTTTTCATAAATGACCTGGATGAGGAAGTGGAGGGATGGGTTGGTAAGTTTGCCGACGACACGAAGGTTGGTGGTGTTGTGGATAGTTTGGAGGGATGTCAGAAGTTGCAGGGAGACATAGATAGGATGCAAGACTGGGCGGAGAAGTGGTAGATGGACTTCAAAGCGGATAGATGTGTAGTGGTCCATTTTGGCAGGACCAATGGGATGAAGGAATACAATATCAAGGGTAGGACTCTTAGCAGTGGAGAGGATCAGAAGAACCTTGGGGTCCGGTCCATAGGACTCTCAAATCGGCCTCACAGGTAGAGGATGTGGTTAAGAAGGCGTATGGTGTACTGGCCTTCATCAATTGAGGGATTGAGTTTAGGAGTCAGGAGATAATGCTGCAGCTTTATAAGACCCTAGTCAGACCTCACTTGGAGTACTGTGCGCAGTTCAGGTCACCTCACTACAGGAAGGATGTGGAAGCCATTGAAAGGGTGCAGAGGAGATTTACTAGGATGTTGCCTGGATTGGGTGGCATGCCTTATGAGGATAGGTTGAGGGAGCTTGTTCTTTTCTCCTTGGAGAGACGAAGGATGAGAAGTGACCTGATAAAGGTGTATAAGATGTTGAGAGGTATTGATAGGGTGGATTTTCAGAGGCTATTTCCCAGGGCTGAAATGGTCGCTGTGAGAGGACACAGGTTTAAGGTGCTGGGGAGTAGGTACAGAGGAGATGTCAGCGGTAAGTTTTTCACTCAGAGGGTGGTGGGTGAATGGAATCGGCTGCTGTCGGTGGCGGTGGAGGCAAATTCGATAGGGTCTTTTAAGAGACTTCTGGATGAGTACATGGGACTTAATGGGATTGACGGTTATAGGTAAGCCCAGTAGGTAGGGATATCATCAGCACAACTTGTGGGCCAAAGGGCCTGTTTGTGCTGTAGTTTTTCTATGTTCTATGTTCTAAACCAAGAATTCATCCTATTATAGAGTCAAAGTGAATGCAGAGACTGCGAGCTGAGCATTCATCTTAGTTGCTGCATTGTTCATTTGATTAAAGAATTTTCGCACTACGTCAGGAAAGTAGGGGGTAGAGCTAAAAAGTAAAACAGTAACAGTGCTTTTCCAGTTTATTTCTGGACACACGGTCTTCTTAATCCTTTGGGAAAAACCAATGAAGTTTACAACAGACTCTGAAGGCTTCTTTATTCTTGTGTTATTTCTGTTGTAATCATTAAACCTGGTTTAAGGCAGTCCAGTGACCTTTGTCAGGGGCGCCTTTGAAGATACAGTAAATTTCACAGCAGAAAATGATTTACTGACAATGTTAAATTTGGATTATAGCCTTGGCCTGGTTGTGACACAGAAATATAACAAAGTCGGATATATCCAATCTGATTTCACAACATCCACTTTTCAGCCTTTTAAAGGGTGGTTAACCCTTTGACTAAATCGATTGAATTATTACCTCACAGTGAATTTTATCTAATCATTAACAATTTAAGAAGAATAAGCAGGCTTACACCACTTGTAATTTAGAAAAACGGGGTCAAGTTTTAACTTGGCATTGAGGCGGTGACGGGAGGGGTGGGGGAGGTTATTGTGTGGGTGGGACATCCATGAGTGCAAGGCCCACTAACTTCCGACTGCCTGACCATTCCAACCTGAGCAGTGAGTCCGCCTCACTCCCTTTGCTAAATCCCCACCTCGCTGAATCACAGGCCCAGCCTTCACTTGCTCTTCATTGCAGTGAAAATTCCATAAACACTCCTGAACCTGGATTTAGGGACAGGTCTGCAGCCAGATCAGGGCTGCACACAGACACTAATAGAGAGGCAGCTGGTTGTACCCACTGACTCCCAGCTTTAACCCCACAGTACACAGACCAAGTGGGAGGAGGTCTGAACTTGGTGAGATTTGTGGATATCCAGAGTACCTGGTTGGAGAAGTTGGGGATTTCTTTTGGATAGTGTCCCCTTTGAGATTGTGAAACCTGATTCTGCATTCTTTACACACAAAGTTATTGGAACTGTTCACCTCTTCAGGATAATGAAGGCTGTCAGGACTGTTCAGGAAGTGCCCAGGGATACAAAATGAGTTGGCATGGAGAGAGAAGGGAGCAAAGGCGGTGTTGGGAGTCATGGGTTGGCATAGGGCGGCATGGATGAAATATAGGGGGCGGAATCTCTCCAAAAAGTGTCATTCTTGACATGAAAATGGGGGTGAATCCCGTCAGCATGACCTAAACTGGAATTGTTAGATATTTGAAAGAAAAGCGGGACGTCACATACTGAATCTGAGTGTGTTAGGAAACCATTTCACATATGAATATAGAACAGAGTTCTGACAAATAGCCTATGGACTCACATTATTAATTATGTTTCTCTCCTGATCGATGCTGCCTAACACACTGAGTTTTTCAGCATCTTCTGTTCTTGTCATTTTTATAACTTGGTTCGAATGTGTTTTTACAGAAAAGTTTAATAAATATATGAAAGAATAAAAAAAATTCTAATTAGTATCTTTCAATTTTCCTATCTCAGTTATTAATGTTACAAAGAGGTTTAATTGGATAGAACATTAGCTACAAGCTTTGGACTGTTATGCGGAACTCTACAAAATTTGAACAATTTTATTTCAAGAATTTCTGTTATTTATTGGAAGCATCTTTTTGGATTATGTGATAAACATAATATTCTGAAATGTTTGGACGTTCTGGCATACTGCGACTTGAAGAGAGATAAATTGTTCCGTGTCTCTATCCCTGAGGCATTGTTTACGTTAAAAAAATACTCAGAATAGATACCGGCAATGATTGGCTGTTACTTTATAGTTTCCATAGAACATAGAACACTACCGCACAAACAGGCCCTTCAGCCCACAAGTTGCGCCGATCATATCCATACCTACCAGGCCTATCTATAACCCTCAATCCCATTAAATCCCATGCACTCATCCAGAAGTCTCTTAAAAGACCCCAACGAGTTCACCACCACCACCACTGACGGCAGCCGATTCCACTCACTCACCACCCTCTGAGTGAAAAACTTATCCCTGACATCTCCTCTGCACCTACTCCCCAGCACCTTAAACCTGTGTCCTCTCATAGCGACCATTTCAGCCCTGGGAAATAGCCTCCGAGAATCCATCCTATCTATACCTCTCAATATTTTATAAACTTCTATCAGGTCGCCTCTCAACCTTCGTCTCTCCAGGGAGAAGAGACCTAGCTCCCTCAACCTATCTTCATAAGGCATTCCTCCCAATCCACACAACATCCTTGTAAATCTCCTCTGCACCCTTTCAATAGCTTCCACATCCTTCTTGTATTGAGGCGACCAGAACTGCGTACTCCAAGTTCCAAAACACAACAAGTTTTTGATGAAATGCAGTGTTAACAGAAAATGATTTGTAAATTATAATAATATTCTTCCAACTCCTCAGAAACAATAGTAATTCATTTTTAAATTACAAAATAACTATTATTTTATTCCAAAATCTATCAAGTTTGATTTGTCAAGGATAGAGAATTCTTTTATAATGCCAATATCAACATTATTCTTGTGGTGTTTATCATTTCCAGCCATTCAACATTCATCTTTATAAATAAAATGTTGACAAGAGCATCTGGACATTGACTCAAGTGTGATCTCTCAATCCACACACTCCTATTGTTTGAACAATCACTACCAGAAAAACACATTACAATGTTAACTATGAAAGAACTCTGTTCCCTCCTCACAGCCTCATTCATTCAACTCTCATTGTTTTGAGTTTATTTCCACATCCTTTCACCCTCCACAGTAACCAGACGCCAATCTGGGAGCAGAGTGGATTGTTCACTCTTCAGGCCAGGCATTTGTCCATTGTTTGGACCAACTCTTCCAACTGTTTTCAACAACTCATCCTTGCCCTAAGGTCACAGAGAACAAACGTCTAATATTGGTGGCCACTTCTGTCTTCTGGTATATTGTTAACCAATGAACTCAACTACTTTCAACGACATTAGGTTTTGGTCATTGTTTCATTCAGTGTGAAATCTCCCAACCCAACTGTGAGCTGAAATGGGAGATTGGTCATAACTTTTCAAAGAACTTATCTCTAAACGAAAGAATCGGCCAAACTTATCACCATTTCTAGAGAAGGAGTTTCTATGGATAGAGGAGCTGGTGTCTGGGACAGGAAATCCTTCTCAATGGGAATATTGTACTCCTGGGTGATCTGCACTCTTGGGGTCAACCTGCTTTTTAACCTTCTGTCAGGACCGGGAGTCACTGTTGTCTGATTCACTTTTCCTGAAATGAAAGCCTGATTCTGCCTGACCGATTGAAATTTTCTACCACTGTTTTGGCTTTGGATTTCTCAGAGAATAGCTGCATGCTATTTTGTACATTTCATTATCAAAATATGATCTGGTATGGTCCATATATCTCAGTCACATTGTGTTCTTGTATATGTTTACCTTCAAAATATCACTGCCAATCGTCACCTTTGTAATGAACTGTTCATTACTGCGGGAAATGTATTATCCAACCTTCAGAAGCCCAATTGTTAATGCAGAATTAACCATTGAAATTCCCCTCCAATTCAACTTTCAAGCTTGCTGACAACACCACTGTAGTAGGTCGGATCTCAAACAATGATGAGACAGAGTACAGGAATGAAATACAGAATCTGATGAACTGGTACGGCAACAATAATCACTTCCTCAATGTCAACAAAATAAAGGAGATTGTCACCGACTTCAGGAAGCGTAAAGGAGAACATGCCCCTGTTTACAACAACAGGGATGAAATAGAAAGGGTTGAGAGCTTCAAGTATTTAGGTGTCCAGATCACCAACAACCTGTCCTGGTCCCTCCCCATGCCGACACTATAGTTAAGAAAGTCCACCAATGCCTCTACTTTCTCAGAAGACTAAGGAAATTTGGCATGTCAGCGACAACTCTCACCAACTTTTACAGATGCCCCATAGAAAGCATTCTTTCTGGTTGTAACACAGCTTGGTCTGGGCTCCTGCTCTGCCTAGGTCCGCAAGGAACTGCAAAAGGGTCGTGAATGTAGCCCATTCCATCACACAAACCAGCTTCTGTCAGACTTCTGAATGGACTTGCCTTGCATTAAGTTGATCTTTCTCTCCACCCTCACTATTACTGTAACATTACATTTTGCACTCTCTCGTTTCCTTCTCTATGAATGGTGTGTTTTGTTTGTGCAAGAAACAATACTTTTCATTGTATATTAATACATGTGATAATAATAAATCAAATCAAATATACGCAACTTGACAGTATGTCTTACTGTAAATTACTAGCATGGGACATACCTAGAGTTATCCACACACACCACTAGAACAGCAAGAAATAATCTAAAATGAGTAGTTTGTATTCACTGTATTTTATAGATCAGGCGAGTGAAAGGATTTTTTTGTGGGTAATTAATAAATTGCTTCCTACTTACAACAAGTTAGTTTCCAGCTGATTACCTCCCCATGACTATTTGATTCCTCCAATAGTTACATTCAGAACTCTTGAGTCTGCCCTTTGAACTGAGGGAGCAGCCAGTGATAATCAATGATCAATCCTCACTCACTGCAGCAGTTTCATCCCATTTTGTCCCAGTGGAAAAATCTACTTCAATGGAGTATTCTCACTGAAAGAGCCTACAATATCATGGATTCAACCCTAACCCAGAGATTAAGCCCAATATTAATGCTCAGCCCCAGCCTCACCTTAAAAACATCAAGTTGCTTCAACCCAAATCTCGGCTGGTCATTGGCCTCAATCTCACGCACTGATTCCGGGTGCTCCAATTCCTAATGCAGATATTCCAACCACGATGAAAACAACCCCTGGCTCTTCTTGAGTCAAATTGAATTCTGTTTTTGGAGACATTTTCCTGCCAAGTTTGTGGGCTTTTGACCTTAAATGATTTGAAAATGTTGAGGTTTTAAACTGTTTAGGATTTCCTTCCATTGCTTTTGTTCCTGAATGGGGGTCTTTATAAGATCCCACTCTGTGAGGTGGGAGGAGGGGAGGGGAGAAGGGGCAAATGGAGCTGGCAGACACTGAATAGGAGGAAGCAGCAACGGTGAGATCTTTCCCATGGCTCAGAACAATTCTCAGTTCTCTAAAAGCTGTTGCACAATGGGATTGTGGAGATGAATCAGCTTTGACTGACTTTGTAACTTTAAATGTGGTGGATGTTGAAGTGGAAATTTTCCTGCTTCTTGACTGTGGTAGAAAGACTCGACAAAGTTCGTTCCAACAAAATAACTTGTCTTTATTTACAAAACGCTGCATGCAGTATTGGCAAAAACTTGAGTTCAGAGAGCCAAATACTTGACCAATTTTCCCATCATGCCATACTTCATTCGTATAACTTCACAGTGAAAGAGTAAAATCAGACAGAGTTCAGATTTCAACTGCTTCTTCTAATGATCAGTCAGACTTGGGGAGATCACAATCTGGTGGCTGTGATGGCCAATCGCCTTTGGGAAAAGTTCTGGACAGGCCCAGCTTGATGGAGCTATATGTCCGTGTGTGAAATTCTGTTTGGGGAGTCTGGTTTCCATTCCTCCCTTGCAGAAAATAGCAGATAGTGTCACACAGACTGCCACTCCAGCACCCAGTCTGTGTCACATTAGAACATAGAAAAACTACAGCACAAACAGGCTGTTCGGCCCACAGGTTGCGCTGATATTGGTACAAACAGTGACTCTTTTGATTAATTGCATCAGTAAAATGTAGAAATTCAGGAAGATAGGAATCTGCACTGAACAAGATCCATAGTTGACCACTTAAAGAAGCAGATGAAATAATGGCTAATATAACACAGCTTGGTACTTTGAGTTTCTGTATTCTTCACTCAGCCTCGTGATTACCTAACCCTCAGTTAGCTCTCATCCCTGCTCCTAGGCTGATTATCTTTGAGCGTTCCTTCAGCATCTTCTACAAGGAAGATTGTGGCGTATTGATCCCTCGATCATTTAGACAACCAGATACATGAGCAATTTCAAAAGCTGCATTGACACAGGCTGGAATAGTTAGAATATAGTGTTCAATTCTGGCCATCACACTACCAGAAGGATGTGGAGGCTTTGGAGAGGGTACAGAAAAGATTTACCAGGATGTTGCCTGGTATGGACGGCATTAGCTATGAGGAGAGATTGGAGAAACTTGGTTTGTTCTCACTGGAACGATGGAGGTTGAGGGGAGACCTGATAGAAGTCTACAAGATTACGACAGGCATGGACAGACTGGATAGTCAGAAGCTTTTCCCAGGCGGAAGAGTCAATTACTAGGGGGGCACAGGTTTAAGGTGCGAGGGGCAAGGTTTAAAGGAGATGTATGAAGCAGATTTTTTACACAGAGAGTGCTGGGTGCCTGGAACTTGTTGCTGGGGGAGGGAGTGGAAGCGGATACGATAGTGACTTTTAAGGGGCATCTTGATAAGGATATGAATAGAATGGGAATAGAGGGATATGGTTCCCGGATGGGTAGGAGGTTTTAGTTCAGTCGGGCAGCATGGTCGGTGCAGGATTGGAGGGCTGAAGGGCCTGTTCCTGTGCTGTAATTTTCTTTGTTCTTTGGAGCACATTCTATTTCTCGAAGTGGGGAGAATAACAGAGGTACCAACAGGGAAGAAAGGAATTTTAAAAAGATCAAAAATACCAAAATCAAAACTGTGACTACTTTTAAAATTATTGTTATTTTTCTGCTCACCTGAAGTTGTGAAAGAATCTGTGAGGAGAAATGGATTCGAGGACTCCCTTATAGCTGGTGCTGTTCGACCAGGATTCACATCTCTGCCAAGTCACAAACAGTCACCAATCAGTCAGGTTTCTCATAGATTCACATCCAATTAATTAGACATGTTGATTATCGCAGAACCACAATAAGAGATGGATGAGATCCTGCATGGATATTTCTCATCAGTATTTACTGATCGGCATTGAGAAAAACATGTATGTTAGGGAACTTGGGGAATTAAATAGTGATGTCCTGAGGAGTGTATGTGTTACAGAGAAGGAAGTGCTGGAAGTCCTAAAGCTCATCAAGGTAGATGAATCTGCGGAACCTGATGAGGTATATCCCAGAATGTTGTGGGAGGCTAGGGAGGAAATTGCGGGTCCCCTAGCCAAGATATTTGAATCATCGATAGTCATGGGTGAGGTACCTGAAGATTGGAGAGTGGCAAATGTTGTGCCTTTGTTTAAAAAGGGCTGCAGGGAAAAGCCTGGGAACTACAGGCCAGTGAGCCTCACATCTGCGGTGGGTAAATTGTTGGAAGGTACTTTGAGAGACAGGATCTACAGACATTTAGAGACACAAGGACTGATTAGGGACAGTCAGCATGGCTTTGTGAGTGAAAAATCATGTCTCACAAATTTGATTGAGTTTTTTGAAGGGGTAACCAAGAAGGTAGATGAGAGCAGTGCAGCTGATGTTGTCTACATGGACTTTAGCAAGGCCTTTGACAAGGTTCCGCATAGTAGGTTGTTGCATAAGGTTAAATCTCACGGGATCCAGGGTGAAGTGTCTAAATGGATACAGAATTGGCTTCTTGACAGAAGCCATAGGGTGGTTGTGGAGAGTTGTTTTTCAAACTGGAGGCCTGTGACCAGCGGTGTGCCTCAGGGATCAGTGCTGGGTCCACTGTTATTTGTCATTTATATTAATGATTTGGATGAGAATATCGGAGGCATGGTTAGTAAGTTTGCAGATGACACCAAGAGTGGTGGCATAGTGGACAGTGAAGAAAGTTATCTCCAATTGCAACGGGATCTTGATCAATTGGGCCAGTGGGCTGACGAATGGCAGATGGAGTTAAATTTAGACAAATGTGAGGTGATGCATTTTGGTCGATTGAACCAGGGCAGGACTTACTCAGTTAATGGTAGGGTGTTGGGGAGAGTTACAGAACAAAGAGATCTAGGGGTACATGTTCATAGCTTCTTGAAACTGGAGTCACAGGTGGACAGAGTGGTGAAGAAGGCATTCAGCATGCTTGGTTTCATCGGTCAGAACACTGAATACAGGAGTTGGGACGTCTTGTTGAAGTTGTACAAGACATTGGTAAGGCCACATTTGGAATACTGTGTGCAATTCTGGTCACCCTATTGTGGAAAGGATATTATTAAACTAGAGAGAGTGCTGAAAAGATTTGCTAGGATGCTACCGGGACTTGATGGATTGAGTTATAAGGAGAGATTGAATAGAACCATAGAAAAAACCATAGAAAATTACAGCTCAGAAACAGGCCTTTTGGCCCTTCTTGTCTGTGGTGAACCATTTTTTGCCTTGTCCCACTGACCTGCACTTGAACCATATCCCTCCCACCCCTCCCATCCATGCACCTGTCCAAGTTTTTCTTAAATGTTAAAAGTGACCCCGCATTTACCACTTTATCCGGCAGCTCATTCCACACTCCCATCACTCTCTGTATGAAGAAGCCCTCCTAATATTCCGTTTAAACTTTTCCCCTTTCACCCTTAACCCATGCCCTCTGGGTTTTTTCTCCCCTAGCCTCAGTGGAAAAAGCCTGCTTGCATTCACTCTATCTATACCCATCAAAATCTTATACACTTCTATCAAATCTCCCCTCATTCTTCTACACTCCAGGGAATAAAGTCTAATCTATTCAATCCCTCTCTGTAACTCAGCTTCTCAAGTCCCAGCAACATCCTTGTGAACCTTCTCTGCACTCTTTCAACCTTATTTACATCCTTCCTGTAACTAGGTGACCAAAAGTGTACACAGTATCTAAATTCGGTCTCACCAATGCCTTATACAACCTTACCATAACACTCCAACTTTTATACTCGATACTCCGATTTATAACGGCCAATAGACAGGGACCTTTTTGTCTCTGGAGCATAGGAGGCTGAGAGGTGACCTTATAGAGATCTATAAAATAATGAGGAGCACAGACAAGGTAGATAGTCAATATCTTTTCCCAAAGGTAGGGGTGTCTAAACTAGAGAGCATAGGTTTAAGGTGAGAGGGGAGAGATACAAAAGTGTCCAGTGGGGCAATTTTTTCACAGAGGGTGGTGAGTGTCTGGAACAAACTGCCAGAGGTAGTAGTAGAGGCGGGTACAATTTTATCTTTTAAAAAGCATTTAGATGGCTACATGGGTACGAAGAATATAGAGAGATATGGGCCAAATGTGGGCAATTGGGATTAGCTTAGGAGTTTTTAAAAAAAAATAAGGGCGCCATGGACAAGTTGGGCCAAAGAACCTGTTTCCATGCTGTAAACCTCTCTGACTCTATGATTAAATATTAATGTGTGTGCTGTGCAGTGAATAACAAAGGTGGGACCACCCACATTCATGGTTCATGTTTATACTCGATACAGAGTCAACCTCATTTTTGGGGGGATTTTCCAAAGTTTCAATGTTTGATTATACATCGACACCCTCCTTAAACTCACTGGAGGAATCTGCATCTTAAAACACAGCTTGATTAATCTACAAAATTGACTCCTTCTGGAGAACCAGATACTGTTGGAATTTTGGATATTATTTGCACAGAGTAGTGTTTGGAAGGAGTGACTCTGTGTGAAAGATGGTATGTGTCTGGCTCTGCTCAAACATCGGCAGTTTTGAGGTGTCTTATTTATTCTATGAATTTGAATATGAATTATTTTATTAATTAATTACTTTCCATAGAAACTCCCGGTTTTCAGCTGCAGGTTTAATAATTAGAATTGATTTGTTTATTCCTGCATGAAGCAACCCAACAAATAACCGCAAAGTAAAGGGCCTGACTTTGTAATTAATTTGCCAATCACTTTCATCCTTTCTCGGTTAAAGATTCAGACCTCATGGGTGTAACGACTTGCACCAAGTGAACTTAGTGAGAGGACTGGGGCAAGATGTCCCCCCAGTGTCTGAGCATCCTTCCCTGGAGATCACAGCAGTGACTGACTGATTTCTGAAATCTCACTGCTTCTGAGATTCAGAGAACAAATATAAACCAGTGGCTGAAACATCAGAAATGTGGCTTTGACTATTTCTAGAAATCTGTCATTACTTTATGACTAATTAACTAATTGATCATGAAACCATATTTGAGTACTTTTATAGATTTCTGTAAATTCATGTTACATTATTCCGTGCATCCCAATAAATCCATTTTGCAAAAATACTCTCAAAATTTACAGATTGTAAGGGAAGATGTGCACATTTTTAAAATAACCACAAAACTGATAGTAACTTTACAATAATGGTGACACTGCAACAACAGCGAGAAATGAGAATGAAGAGCAACTCCAGTCTGTCAATATCAATCCAGCAACAAGAGGAGCTTTAATAGATCATTGCCCACATCAGACCAGCCTCTTCTTCCAGAAGGATATCGCTCCTATTATAGACGGAACAAACCATCAAACACAATGCTCTACAAAATCATTAAACATAAGACAAAATAGAGATATAAAATCCTGCAACTGAGATAGATTCAAAAACTTGGCCTTCTCAATTAAGCAGATGTCATCAGTTTAAATCAACTACTCTTCCAATATGTGTGATTGGTTAGAATACAGGAAAGTGTGTGTGTGATTGGTTAGAATACAGGAAAGTGTGTGTGTGATTGGTTAGAATACAGGAAAGTGTGTGTGTGATTGGTTAGAATACAGGAAAGTGTGTGTGTGATTGGTTAGAACACAGGAAAGTGTGTGTGTGATTGGTCAGAATACAAGAATGTGTGTGTGTGATTGGTTAGAACACAGGAATGTGTGTGTGTGTGTGTGTGTGTGTGTGTGTGTGTGTGATTTGGATGCTGTATGTGACATTAAACATTAAAATAGTTGATGCTGAATCCCATTAATTTCAAGAACAAAGTGGGATACGGTGTCTTGGCGTTTATTGGTAGGGGGATTGAATTTAGGAGTCGCAGCGTCATGTTGCAACTGTACACAACTCTGGTGCGGCCGCACTTGGAGTATTGTGTGCAGTTCTGGTCCCCACATTACAGGAAGGATGTAGAGGCTTTGGAGAGGGTGCAGAGGAGGTTTACCAGGATGTTGCCTGGTATGGAGGGGAGGTCCTATGAGGAGAGACTGAGAGATTTGGGGTTGTTTTCGCTGGAAAGAAGGCGGCTAAGAGGGGACCTTATTGAAACATATAAGATGATTAGAGGTTTAGACAGGGTAGATAGTGATAGCCTTTTTCCTAGGATGGAGAAAGCTAGCACGAGGGGGCATGACTTTAAATTAAGGGGGGGTAGTTATAGGACTGATGTCAGGGGTAGGTTCTTTACCCAGAGGGTGGTGAGGGACTGGAATGCCCTGCCAGCTGCAGTTGTAAATGCGCCTAGTTTGGGGGCGTTTAAGAGATCTGTGGATAGGTTTATGGACGAAATGGGATTGGTTTAGATTAGTGGGTTAGTGTTGTTGTTGTTTTTTTTCAAAAAAGCTGGTCGGCGCAACATCGTGGGCCGAAGGGCCTGTTCTGCGCTGTAATGTTCTATGTTCTATGTTCTATACTGAATAGACCCAATGATAAGGGAAAGGTTTTTATCAGCTTGAATGGTCCATATGATTCCATTGAATAAATAGTATTAATTATACTGATCGATATTCAGTTGGTAATTACATTATTTGTCCTTATTTAGAATGATCTTCCCGATCACCAATTGCAGCAATTTTCTTAATTTTTATTGTTAAAGTAAAATTGACAAAAGTGTTTAGAGTTTCTTAGAGCTGTGCTAATTATTTTATCCCTAGTAATATAAAACATGCTTCATACTGTTGCCATGGTACTAATGAGAGTCCTAACTCTAATGAAACTTCCGAATGGACAAAGCATTAGTTAAGCTCAGGTGTCACTAGTTCAGTAACCGTATTAACCAGTCACAATTATAGCAACTAATTACTTAAGGCTGAATTCAGTTTTGGATGTAATGATTCTGCTTTGTGTCTCCTTCAGTTCACACAAACAGCTGCTATTCAGGAATGAAATTCCACATCACACAAATGCTAATTTTATGGTGCAGTAATTAAGCAGTTTGGAATTTTATGACAGCAGTTCCCTTTTGCAGAACAAAAGAGCGAATGACATGTCTCTAATAAGGAGAGCAATCCTGGAGGGAGAATCCCATGTCAAATCCTGACAGGACAGAGTTTGAAGCAGATGGTTATGGGATGGTGATGTGTTCTCCACCTTCTCACCTCCCCTCTTTCAAACCATGGATTGTGGCTCATTATGGTTTCATGTTCCAAAGTGAAAAATGGGGTGGGGGAGGAGGGGAGAGGGGGGAGGGATGGGGGAGAGGAGGTGTGGTGGGGAGGGTGGACAGGGCAATCTGCTGTATTTATAGGAAAAGGGTATTGGCGACAGGTCAGCCAGGAACAGAACAGTGTCTCAATCAGCCATTCAGACAAGGCTGTGAGTGTCACTTACTGAGTAAAGCGGATCGCAGCTTTGTGAAGGAAGTATTTGATTTTCAATATTGAGTAATAATTTATCTTATGTCAACTTAGAATTTATACAATTTCTGTTCTAGTCATTGTTTTAAGTGACTAATTTAAATCCAAATGTAATATTGTCTTAATTAATTCACATTCTGAATGTTTTCTAACTGAGACACCTCTTATCTAATCTCTGTCACATTTACACAAAGTCCAACACGGCAGCCTCTCCTTTCCAAATCACCAAATTCCTTGAAATGATTGTTTTTCTTTATATATTGTCTCATCCCGAATACAAATGGCCAATAACTGAATTGGAATTCGATATTTTCTAATCCACCAATCGAGAGAACTGTTAATATGGAGACTCAGGCCTGTTAGTGATTTCCTTCACAAAACTGTTAGCTGTAATTTGGTCTTGTTGCCCCTTCCTTCTTGGAGGATTAATAAACATTTCTTTGCTTCCAATCTTCCACTTTGAGATTGCACCTTCAAAAAGCAAAATTTTGTCAGAGGTCACTTGCTTTGCATTCAGACAGTGTTACAGCTTGAATACAGCTTATTGACCTGTATCTGAGAGTAAGACAGTCTGCAGCCTCGGAGCTGTGTTTGCATGGTGATCGAGTCAGTAATATAACCACATTGGACTAATTGTTGGAAGCAGAAGATTTTCATGAACAGGCTGCAGTGCCAGTTCCCTTCTCCTAATGATGGGAGTGTGGGAAAGTCCATGAGTGACGTTAAATTGCATCAAATTCACTTGATGTTTCAGATTGTAACGGCAGTGACTGGCAGTAATATCAGATTATCAGTTAATGAACAGTCATTAAAATGTTGTCTCTGTGCTATTCTCTAATAGATAAATAAATTATCTGTTTATAGAGATTGATCATTGTCAGAACATCAGAGCTGTAAGGAATTTGCTGTTAATATTTGGGTTGCACACACGATAAGTTGACTCTGATCTGAACCTAGTTTTGTGACGTGTTTTTAAAGTTATGACCTGATTATATTTGTGAATCAGAAAATGGGACTGAAAGGGTTAACTTCCTTGTCTTTAAGCTTTGAGAGAGGAAAACAGCATATTAACTGTTCACACACTATTCCTCACACTAACACAAATTCATTCCAGCCTCATCAATCCTAAAGGAAACTTGGGTTTGGATCAATGTTAGACAAACATTCAGACTGTGTTAGTGTGTGAATCATCCATCGCTTCCCTGACTGGTATTTCCTACACTCACTGGCCTAAGAGAAGGCCAGAACAGAGTTCCTTCACAAATATAATTAAGGTCATAACTTTAAAAACACATCAAAATAAAATCAGTAATCTCAAATCACTTCTGCGAAAATTACTGAATTAATTTCAAACTTATTCCACACAACCCCACCCCCCCCACCCACGCCCCCCCACCCACACCCCCCACCCACACCCCCCACCCACGCCCCCCACCCACGCCCCCCCCACCCACGCCCCCCACCCACTGTGGTTGTAGGTTCTGAGGTGAAGACTGTCTGTCTAAGCCGTGGAAACAGCCTTTTCCTTTGGTGCACAATAGACAGTGTTGCTGACAGGAAGTTGGAGTTTGGCGTAATCACTACATTGGCAACAAGTTGAAAACAATTCTCTTTTCCTCCACCTTTCCCTCTGGAAAACCTCTGAATGTCAGGGGTCTTCTCCAGTAAGAAAAAAACCATGATAACTCTTCTTGGGAAAGCTAAGCCCTTTGACATCAGTGGGCAGGCTGGGCCCAGTACACTGAGCATCACTTCTTCCATCCTAACAACACTGAAGGAGACAAAAAGTAAAAGTGATATTGTTGATAGAATGCCGGACCCGACTTTCAGTGTAATAACTCTGACCTATCCGGATACCCCTGACTCAAAAACCTTTAATGAACTGGGAGACCTGGTGAAAAATCACTATGACCTGTAGCTCCCAGTAATTCTCCAGTGCAGCTTGCAGGTGCAGCAGGTGGTCAGGAAGGCGAATGGGATGCTGGCCTTCATAGCGAAGGGGATTGAATATAAAAGTAGGGAGGTCTTGCTGCAGCTGTATAGGGCATTGGTGAGGCCGCAGCTGGAGTACTGTGTGCAGTTTTGGTCGCCGCACTTACGCAAGGATATTTTGGCCTTGGAGGGAGTGCAGAGGAGGTTTACTAGGCTGATACCGGAGTTGAGGGGGTTGAGCTATGAGGAGAGGCTGAATAAACTAGGCTTGTACTCGTTAGAGTTTAGAAGAATGAGGGGAGATCTCATTGAGACGTATAAGATGATGAATGGGATGGATAGGGTAGAGGTGGAGAGACTCTTCCCGCTCAGAAAGGACAGTAGGACTAGTAGGACACAGCCTCAAGATAAAGGGGGGGCGGTTTAGAACGGAGTTGAGGAGGAACTTCTTCACTCAAAGGGTGGTGAATCTCTGGAATTCTCTGCCCGTTGAAGTGGTGGAGGCTGCCTCGCTAAATATTTTTAAGACGCGGGTTGATGGGTTTTTGATAAGCGAGGGGATTAAGGGTTATGGGAAGAGGGCAGGAATGTGGAACTGAGCCACGACAGATCAGCCATGATCTTATTGAATGGCGGGGCAGGCTCGAAGGGCTAGATGGCCTACTCCTGCTCCTATTTCTTATGTTCTTATGAGATCACTCCAACAAGGCTGGGAGAACCTCTGGGAAACCCATCACTGAGTTACACTGTGCAAACTTACTGAGCATTGTGAATTTGGATCACCTCTTAATGAAATGCTGCGGGATAGATTGGTTTGCGGCATAAATGACCTAACCATCCAAAAGAAGCTGTTGGCAGAAACCAATTTGGACTAAACAAAGCTGTTATGATAGACTTATCACTTGAGAATCCAGAGAAAGAGGCTTAGGAGCAACAAGAGGCATCAGACAGCAGTGTTGTTCTGGATATATGGTGGCATAATGGCACAATGGTTAGCACTGCTGCCTCACAGTGCCAGGGACCTGGGTTCAATTCCTGGCTTGGGTCATGTCTGTGCAGAGTCTGCATGTTCTCCCCATGTCTGAGAGGGTTTCCTCCGGGTGCTCCGGTTTCCCCCCACAGTCCGAAAGACGTGCTGATTAGGTGGATTTTCTGTGCTAATTTCTCCCTCAGTGTACCCGAACAGATGGCAGAGTGTGGCGACTAGGGCATTTCCACAGTAACTTCATTGCAGTGTTCAAGAGGCATCAGACAGCAATATTTTCCAACTAGGGGGAAGGACACGTGTAATCCGTCTCCATGGAGAATGCTTGTGACAATCAGGTATTAAAGGGCCCTTTTTGATACAGGAATCCAAATGTCACAACCAGACAGTCCAGGAACAGCAGATGACACCAAGTGTATTAAAGAACGTACTCCAGAGGGGTGTAGTTGCCAGTGGATGGATTACCGCAGGAACTGTCAAAGAACATAGCCACAGTGATGTTTCAGAAACAGGCAAAACGCGCGCTGCCTCGGAAGAAAGCTGAGGCTGACACCTGAGCATACCGTGTAGACATTCTCACTTCCAGAGGCAGGGACACCAGAACTGAATCCTATGTAACATAAGACCATAAGACATAGGAGCAGAATTAGGCCACCCTGTCCATCGAGTCGAATCCCCCATTCAGTCATAGCTGATATTTTTCTCATCCCCATTCTCCTGCCTTTTCCCCATAACCCCTGATCCACTTATTAATCAGGAACCTATCTATCTCTGTCTTAAAGACACTCAATGATTTGGCCTCCACAGCCTTCTGCAGCAAAGAGTTCCACAGATTCACCACTCTCTGGCTGAAGAAATTTCTCCCCATCTCTGTTTTAAAGGATTGTCCCTTTAGCCTGAGGTTATGCCCTCCGGTTTTAGTTTTTCCTACTAGTGGAAACATCCTCTCCACGTCCACTCTCTCCAGGCCTCGCAGTATCCTGTAAGTTTCAACAAACAAAGCTCTGTTAATGGTGGAATTACTTTAAATGGCCATCTCTTGAAGATCGAGATGAACGTGGGAGTGGTAGATTCCATTATCATGGAGCAGCTCCAACTAGGCATCTAATTCCTGAGGTTGAGAGATATAAAGGGCAAATTAGCTGCCCATACAGGGGAACCTTTACAAATAAAAAGCACCACAATGGTCCCAGTGATTTATAGACAACAACCAGCCCATCTCCCAGTCACGGTGCACGGACCAATTCCTATGGGGAGAAATTAACACCAACTAATTCAGCTGAACAGGTTGGAGATCTTCAGACTGGGTTTGGGGGAGTGTACAAAGACATTTATCAATAACTTGGAGCTTTTGAGGAATGCCTGGAGTCAAAGCTGTGATCTATGTTGACCCCACACTACACCCAGATACTTCAGAGCCATACTGGGGGAGATGGAAACTCAAACCAAAACAGAAACTGCTGGAGAAACTCAGCAGATCTGACAACATCTGTGGAGAGAGAATAGAGCAAGTGTCGTCCCAGAGAGTCTGTCAGGCTTGCTGAGATTTTCTAGCATTTTCTGTTTTTGTTTCAGATTCCAGCATCCTCAGTATTTTGCCTTTATCTAAGGTGGGAACTGAACAGGGAGCACCTCGAGGTATAGAAGGTCTGTGCAGTTTGCAGAATGAACCAACTCTGCAGTCCCTGTTCGTAAGCCCAACAGGTCAGTTTATCTTTGTGGGGGTTGTAAACTAACCGTTAATTGGGTTTTCAAACACAATAGATACCCCATGCTCTGGGACGAAGATTTTTACACTAACTTAACAGTTCTCCATGGGCCGCGGTGCCCATCTCCCGTTTGAATTGGACAAGTCCTCCCAGAAATAACTGACAATCAGCTGCCAGAAAGCAGCCTGTGAGTAAACCTGTTTTGCCTTTTGGGGTCTCATCAGCATGTGCCACTTTCCAAAGAGTTACAAAGAACATCCTCCAAGGGTAGCAGTATAACTAGACAATGTTCTGGGCAGAGAGGAGGGATGGGGGGGGGGTGCGGAGGGGGTGGCTTCAGAACAGGAACAGGAACAGGAACAGGCCAATCTGGAAGAAGTTGTGCAGAGATTTTCCAGAGCAGAGATTCACTGGAAGAGGGAGAAACACATTTTCCAAACGGCTGAATGAACCCATTTGGGCTCCCGAGTAGCAGGCAAGTGGCTAAATCCAGGATAGGAGAAGGTAAAGGCCGTTAGGAAGCACTGACCCCAAGGAACACCATCGAGTTAAAATCCTTCTTGGGATTAGTCGATTATTACGGAAAGTTTATCCTGAATTAGGGTTCCATGCTGGCACCTGGCTCACTCTGCAACCAAAATACCGGAGGTGCTGCTGGGAGAGACTCTTCCTAAAGCTGAACTCTAACTTACTGGCCCATTCTGACCCTAAGGAAGAATTTGTATTAACTTGTGATGTTTTCCTGTACGGAGTTCCAACAGGGAAACCAAAAAAGAAACCTTGATTCCACGGAGAGGCAAAGAACTTTTGCAAAGGATGATCTGATTCATGTTCGGAATTTCAGCGATCGTCCCAGGCGGTACCCTGGGATTATTTTGGAGGAAGCAGGACCAGTTCAGGGTAAAATCCTAAAGAACCACTTCAGGGCCACGGAGTCTGTGCCTAAGCTACCCCCACCACTCACCATGGCGATGGCCGCTTATCGTGCTTGAAGCTGAATCCGTGTTGGCCCCTCTGGATAGTGAAGGTGCTGGCCCAGAGATGGAGGCTGAAGTAAAACCTGAGGAGGAACCTACAACAGTAATGTTTTGGATCAGTTTACACCACCTGACCCAGTTCTGCCTTCAACAAACCTCTGAGAGTGATGGAAAGGACTTCCACACAGTGGGGGTGCTGGGAGAGATGCAGACCCAAGGAAGGAGGGGTGTTATGATGACCACAAAGGACACGGGATATCATCAATCAATCCACCTGTCGGCTTCGTGGAGTATGAGCTGCCTTATTGAGTGAGTGGAGGCTCGGCCAATGGGAAGGCGCCAATGGGAGTTCTTCAGTCTTTCACTTTGGAGATGTGGGTCCCCAGGTGAAGACGGAGACCAACGTCTCTGCGGCTGGAGGAACACCATGGGAATCGCCTTTCCCTTTGGCACACAATAACGTGTGCTGGTGCTAGGAAACTGATGTTTGGCTAAATTACTGCAGGGGAGTTCCTGTGCATTTACAACCTAACTCAAAAAATGGATGAACTAGCTGAATAAAATTTCAATCTAACTCAAGAAAACACCAAAGGCAGTTCCAATATTTTGCAAATCTAACTAAATCACTGGATATAACCGTCCACATCCAGCTTGTGATGGAAGTCACCCACTTCTGGGAAGAATAGGAGAAAAGCCAAGACCTGTACAAGATAGTGAGGAACCAGGAGTGCTGCAATGATCGGTGATTTTAGCACTGAGGCTGAGCTGAGGAGAACCAAGAGAAGAAAATTCATGAAATCATGAAACTCATAATGACAATACAATACAATCCCATTAACACTGCTGTACAGGGCAGGCAGGTCTTGCGAGTAATGTGTCCGACTAAATGACAAAAGAACAAAGTTTGGCTAGATGCTTTTGAAGAATGAAACAAAGACCTTTTGGCCCCAAGGCCCCTCGTATTATTTAACGTGTCAGTTGCATTCACATGAATGACGCTTGTAGACATTGAACCAGTTCATTATGGTCCGTGCTGGAAATAAAGGCAGTTTAGCTTTGACTCTTTAAGCATCAGTTTTCAGTTAGGATAGAACGAATGTAAATAAACGTGTAATCCTTTGGTCATCATTGGCTTTCAGTGATTAATTCTGTAAATTTAAACCAGTCAGTGATTTCTTTCTTGCTGAAAACACGTTACATCATTTATTTTACACAGATGTGGCTGACTATTGTGGGCAGTATAGTTTGAATATTAGTGCCATGAAGATCCACAAAGGAAAAATGACCAATGATGGGAATGTTCTCTTCTCTCGTACGGCTCCTTCTGTTTGTTCTGCCTGGAGCTGCAGTGAGAACAAAATGAGTGAAAGATTAAAAGTGTATTAGAGATAGCATCATGGGCTCTTAAAACAATAACAAGGCAAATACATTGTTTGTAAATCCACCCAGAATCTTGAAATAATTGTGACTCTTTGAAGCTAATATCTGTTCAGCATTTAAGGGAAAAGCAATGAATTGTAAAATGGATTTGTTTTTTGCAAAGGTTGGCTGTATTAATCACCAAGACACTCTGATCATCTCCACTGCTTGAGGTGTCTACAGGGGAATATTGTAGAGGAACATGAACTCATCAAATCCACACTGAACTGGAAAAGCTTTGGAGGAATCCTGGAAAAATTCATTTTGGCGCAAGATGTTTTGAATTAAACAGAAAACATACTTTAAACTTCCTGTTACGTTGTAGCTGCTATATTGGAGTCAGATCACTGGGCGTTTTCTTCCTATGTGGCTTTCCACACTTGGGTGAATCACAGAATTGCCTTTGCACAAATGTTACATCTATCTGTTCACCAATTCTCTCTTTCATACATTGCTGTCCTCCTGCATATTCTGCACTCACATTGCTTCATCCATTGATTCACTAACCACCCCGCAATGGCTTTCCTTGCTCTCTCTCAGATGCACTTATTTATCTGAAAGAGTTCCACATTATAACATCGCAAACCAGTGGCTGTAAATGCAGATTCTCTTGAACAAGCCTTTTCAAAGCGATGTTTTTTGGTCAGTAATGTTATTCAAAATCAACTAAATAAATCCTTACAGTAGAGTTCCTATTGGGTGTCGTTTCAGACCAGCTACAGGAGGGGAAAATGCTCAGTTCTGCAGATCTGACTGTAAAGCGTGGACTATAGATTGAAATATACCTGCAGCTCTCTCACTAGCTCAGCAAGGTGTGGCTGAGAGTGCATGAACAGGTGGTTCTTAGCTTCCATCTCCACACTGCATTGAGTCACCAAACATCAGCCTGAGTGTTTGGGGAGAAGCTGTTACATCTCAGTGATTGACAGAGGAGAGTGATTGTCCCATGGGACATGGATATAGCTGAGGAGGACACTGGGTTGCAGGGGAGTAGAATTGACAGTGTTACAGTTGATAAGGAGGATGTGCTGGATATTCTGGAGGGTCTGAAAATAGATAAGTCCCCTGGTCCGGATGGGATTTACCCCAGGATTCTCTGGGAGGCAAGAGAAGTGATTGCAGAGCCTCTGGCTCTGATCTTCAGGTCGTCGTTGGCCTCTGGTATAGTACCGGAAGATTGGAGGTTAGCGAATGTTGTCCCATTGTTTAAGAAGGGGAACAGAGACTTTGCCGGGAATTATAGACCGGTGAGTCTCACTTCTGTTGTGGGCAAGGTTTTAGAAAAAATTATTAGGGATAGGATTTATAGTTATTTGGAGAGTAATGAATTGATTGGAGATAGTCAGCATGGTTTTGTGGCGGGTAGGTCGTGCCTTACTAACCTTATTGAGTTTTTTGAGAAAGTGACCAAAGAGGTGGATGGGGGTAAGGCAGTGGACGTGGTGTATATGGATTTTAGTAAGGCGTTTGATAAGGTTCACCATGGTAGGCTTCTGCAGAAAATGCAGATGTATGGGATTGGGGGTGATCTAGGGAATTGGATCAGGAATTGGCTAGGGGATAGGAGACAGGGGGTGGTGGTTGATGGTAAATATTCATCATGGAGTTCGGTTACGAGTGGTGTGCCTCAGGGATCTGTTTTGGGGCCCCTGCTGTTTGTAATTTTTATTAATGATCTGGATGAGGGTATAGTTGGGTGGATTAGTAAATTTGCTGATGACACCAAAGTCGGAGGTGTGGTAGATAGTGAGGAAGGGTGTCATAGTTTGCAGGAAGACTTAGACAGGTTGCAGAGCTGGGCCAAGAGGTGGCGGATGGAGTTTAATGCGGAGAAGTGTGAGGTAATTCACTTTGGTAGGAATAACAGATGTGTCGAGTATAGGGCTAACGGGAGGACTTTGAATAGTGTGGATGAACAGAGGGATCTAGGTGTATGTGTACATAGATCCCTGAAAGTTGGGAATCAAGTAGATAAGGTTGTTAAGAAGGCATACGGTGTCTTGGCGTTTATTGGTAGGGGGATTGAATTTAGGAGTCGCAGCGTTATGTTGCAACTGTACACAACTCTGGTGCGGCCGCACTTGGAGTACTGTGTGCAGTTCTGGTCCCCACATTACAGGAAGGATGTGGAGGCTTTGGAGAGGGTGCAGAGGAGGTTTACCAGGATGTTGCCTGGTATGGAGGGGAGGTCCTATGAGGAGAGGCTGAGGGATTTGGGGTTGTTTTCGCTGGAAAGAAGGCGGCTAAGAGGGGATCTTATTGAAACATATAAGATGATTAGAGGTTTAGATAGGGTGGATAGTGATAGCCTTTTTCCTCTGATGGAGAAAGCTAGCACGAGGGGGCATGGCTTTAAATTAAGGGGGGGTAGTTATAGGACGGATGTCAGGGGTAGGTTCTTTACCCAGAGGGTGGTGAGGGATTGGAATGCCCTGCCTGCTGCAGTTGTAAATGCGCCTAGTTTGGGGGCGTTTAAGAGATCCGTGGATAGGTTTATGGACGAAAAGGGATTGGTTTAGGTTAATGGGTCATTGTTTTGTAACTGGTCGGCGCAACATCGTGGGCCAAAGGGCCTGTTCTGCGCTGTAATGTTCTATGTTCTATGTTCTATCCCTGATCAATATCACTGACTTCTGGTGGTTTTGTGAGGATGTGGAGATGCCGGCACTGGACTGGGGTAAACACAGTAAGAAGTCTCACAACACCAGGTTAAAGTCCAACAGATTTATTTGGTAGCAAAAGCCACTAGATTTCGGAGCTCTGCTCCTTCATCAGGTGAGTGGAAGTTCAGTTCACAAACAGGGCAATATAAAGACACAAACTCAATTTACAGAATAATGATTGGAATGCGAGTGTTTACAGCTAATCAAGTCTTAAACATGCAGACAATATGAGTGAAGAGAGGGCTAAGCACAGGTTAAAGAGATGTCTATTGGCTGATAGGATGGAGGAGGTAGATGTTCTGAGGGAAGATGTATTAGCAATTTTGAAAAACCTGAGGGTCAGTAAGTCAGATGGGATACATCCTAGGATACTTTGGGAGGCAAGGGATGAGATTGCGGAACCTTTAGCTTTGATTGTTGGGTCCTCACTGTCCTCGGGGATTGTGCCAGAGGACTGGAGAGTGGCGAATGTTGTTCCTCTCTTCAAGAAAGGAAATAGGAATGACCCCGGTAATTATAGGCCAGTTAGTCTTCCTTTGGTGGTCGGTAAGTTAAGGAAAGGGTCCTGAGAGATAGGATTTATGACCATTTGGAAAGATGCAGTTTAATCCGGGATAGTCAACACAGATTCATGAAGGGTAAGTCCTGTCTCACAAATTTGATTGAATTCTTTGAGGAGGTAACTAAGTGTATAGACGAAGGTAGAGCACTTGATGTTGTATACATGGATTTTAGTAAGGCGTTTGATAAGGTTCCCCATGGTTGGCTCATGAAGAAAGTAAGGAGGCGTGGGATAGAAGGAGATTTGGCCAATTGGATAAGTAACTAGTTGTCTCCTAGAAGACAGAGGGTGGTGGTAGAGGGAAAATTTTCAGACTGGAGGCCAGTTACCAGCGGTGTACCACAGGGATCAGTGCTGGGTCCTCTGCTATTTGTGATTTTTATCGATGACTTGGAAGAGGGGGCTGAAGGGTGGGTTAGTAAATTTGCTGATGATACTAAGATTGGTGGAGTAGTGGATGAGGTGGAGGGCTCTTGTAGGCTGCAAAGAGACATCGATAGGATGCAGAGCTGGGCCGAAAAGTGGCAGATGGAGTTTAACCCTGATAAGTGTGAGGTGATTCATTTTGGTAGGACAAACTTGAATGTGGATTACAAGGTCAACGGCAGGGTCCTGAGGAATGTGGAGGAACAGAGAGAACTTGGCGTTCATATCCACAGATCTCTGAAGGTTGCCACTCAAGAAGGCTTATAGTGTGCTAGCGTTTATTAACAGGGGAGTCATGCAGTTACGCTGCAACTGTACAGGACCTTGGTGAGACCACATTTGGAATATTGTGTGTAGTTCTGGTTACCTCACTGTAAGAAGGATGTGGAAGCATTGGAAGGGACATAGCTTTAAAGTGAGGGGTGGTAATTATAGGACGGATGTCAGAGGTAGGTTCTTTACTCAGAGGGTAGTAAGGGCCTGGAATGCCCTGCCTGCAGCAGTTGTGGACTCACCAACTTTAAGGGCGTTCAAATGGTCAGTGGATAGGCATATGGATAACATTGGAATAGTTTAGGTTAGAGGGTCATTAGATTGGTTCCACTGGTCGGCGCAACATCGAGGGCCGAAGGGCCTGTACTGTGCTGTAATGTTCTATGTTCTAGAATGCAGAGGAGATTTACCAGGATGCTGCCTGGTTTGGAGGGTAGGTCTTATGAGGAAAGGTTGAGGGAGCTGGGGCTTTTCTCTTTAGAGCGGAGGAGAATGAGAGGCGACTTAATTGAGGTTTATAAGATGATGAGGGGGATAGAGTGGATGTGCACAGACTATTTCCTCGGGTGGATGTCGCTGTTACTAGGGGGCATAACTATAAGGTTCATGGTGGGAGATATCGGAGGGATGTCTGAGGTAGATTCTTCACTCGGAGAGTGGTTGGGATGTGGAATGCACTGCCTGCTGTGATAGTGGAGTCAGAAACTTTAGGAACTTTCAAGTGTTTATTGGATAGGCACATGGAGCACACCAGGATGATAGGGAGTGGGATAGCTTGATCTTGGGTTCGGACATAGCTCGGCACAACATCGAGGGCCAAAGGGCCTGTACTGTGCTGTTCTATTATCTCCGGACAGGATAGTTAGTGAGATTTTGCAAGCCCAGGCAAGTCATGGGGGTTGTGGATCGTGTGACATGAACCCAAGATCCTGGTTGAGGCCATCCTCATGTGTGCGGAACTTGGCTATCAGTCTTTGTTTAGCAACTCTGTGTTGACGTGTGTCGTGAAGGCTGCCTTGGAGAACGCTTACCCGAAGATCAAAGATCTTACCCGAACGCCCGTGACCACTGAAGTGTTCACCAACAGGAAGAGAACACTCTTGCCTGGTGATTGTCGAGCAGTGGTCATTCAGCTGTTGTTATAGCGTCTGCATGGTCTCCCCAATGTACCATGCCTCAGTCCAGTACCATGTACCTTGTACCAGTCTCTAGATGCAATTTTACAACTCATCCGCTTCATCCTGGACCACGATGTCTTCACCTTCAATAACCAATTCTTCATCCAGACACACAGAACATTCCATGGGGACCACATTCACATCTCAATATGCCAACATCTTCATGCACAGGTTCGAACAAGACTTCTTCACCGCACAGGACCTTCAACCAATGTTATACACTAGATACATCAATGATATTTTCTTCCTTTTGGCCTCATGGTGAACAATCACTGAAACAACTATATGATGATGTCAACAAATTCCACCCCACCATCAGACTCACCATGGACTATTCTCCAGAATCAGTTGCATTCTTGGACACACGCATCTCCATCACTGTGCGGAGGCATCCAGGAGCCCAGCTCCTGAGTTCCGATCATACCCCAGCGCCCCGGGAGCCGCCAACCTCCATGACCCGGGGAAATGGCGGCCGGGTGAGTGCGGGGGGAGGGGGCACCACAGGGCCAGCCTGGAGCTGGGGGGAGGGGGGTGTTGGAGATGTGTGGATGGAGGAGGGGTAATGGGGCTCGAGGGGGAGGGATAATGGGGACAGGTAAGGGGCTCAAGGGGGTGGGGTAATGGGGAGGGTTAATAGGGCTCAAGGGAGGAGGGTGGATGAGGCTCAAGGGGGGAGGGGTAGTGGGGCTCCGGGGGGAGGGGGCACCACAGGGCCAGCCTGGGGAGGGGGTGAGATGTGGAGGGGGGGAATGGGGCTCCAGGGGGAGGGGTAGTGGGGCTCCGGGGGGAGGGGTAATGGGTGGGCAACTCCTGGTGGGAGGGCAAGATCTGAGTGGCAGTGGGGAAAGAGCCAGTAGTAGGAGGGGTAGTTGTGAGGGGACAGTAAAGGGATATTTGGGGTGCTAGAGCCAGGGGCATTGGCACGGAGCCAGGGGAGGGGACAGCTGTCCAGCCTGTGTAACAAGGTGGAGATGGCACTATACTGAATATCTGAAATTACAGAAATGCTCAATAGGCTAGGACTGTTTAGAAAATACTGTTTGTGTTCTTTGTTTATATTCACAATAAAATCTTCTGTTGGAGAAAATATAAAGGCACAAGAATACCGCCTCTTACCCACCTGGCAGTCGTGTGGTGAGCTGGGAAAATAATATGCTATTTGGTTTATTATCTTCCCAGCCCCTTTTTAATGGTGCAGACCACTTTACACCCAGAAAGAGCCCAAATCATCTTAGCATCAATTTGACTGGATCTTGTATCGCGAGCAAGTCCTGCACACATGTCGGGTGTCATGATGAGGGAGTATATTGGGGGTCAGCCAGAGACCCATTGGGAAGGTCCAAATACTCTAGTGCGGGCTTCCCCTGGTTGGGATGGACGGGGGAGTAAATGCCACCGACGAAGAGTGGGGAGTGTGTCCCAAAAAAAGAGTGGCTGAGTGTTAAAGGTTGCGACACAGAGCACACCTGAAAGACTGGCATGGCTTAGCCCCTGTTTCACACTGTTATGACAGTAAATTTCTTAGGAAGATTCCACTCTATATTTTCTTGCCTTTTGCTGTTTATGTTGCTGGGCATTTTCATGAAAATATTTTTGATTTAAGTCCTGATTGTTCAGGCAGGAAGATTTCTGGATTTGTACAAATTCTAAAACAATACATTGAAGTAAATAATTGCTCCTGCGCAAGTGAACAAATGATGTCATAACAAACTGAATACTGCCCTGTCTGTTAAAATCTGTTTCCTGATCTCCATTAAATCTCCACTTCATCTTCTCTTTATGGAGGACAATCCCAGGTTTTTCTCTAGTCCAGCCACATAACTCATTCCTGGTATCATGCTCACTTCTGTAAATTCCAGACCCTCTTCTGCATCCTAGTTAAAATTCAACATCTGGCTGGTGGGCTGTGACTAGTGGTGTTCCACAGGGATCTGTATTGGGATGTCTGCAGTTTGAGATCTATATAATTGAGTTGGGTGAAAACGTAGATGAGCGGATTAGTAAGCTTGCAGACAACACAAAGATGGGGTTGTGGATAGTGTAGAAGGTTGTCAAATGATACAGAAGTTCACCAGGATGCTGCCTGGATTAGAGGGTTTGAGCTATACGAAGAGGCTGGATAAATTAGGGTTGTTTTCTTTGGTGTGGTGGAGGCTAGGGGGAGACCTGAATAAGTTTATAAAATTAAGAGAAGCATAAATAGGGTGGATTGGATATAGGTAGCACAGTGGTTAGCACTGCTGCCTCACAGCATCAGGGACTGTGTTTCAATTCTGGCCTCGGGTTACTGTCTGTGTGGAGTTTGCACACTGTCCCTGTGTCTGCATGATTTTCCACTTGGCTCTTGCCACACTTCAAAGATGTGTGGGTTAGATTGATTGTTCGTGCTAAAATTGATCCTTGGTGTCAGGGGGATTAGCAGGGTAAATATATGGGGTTACGGGCATGGGTCCTGGGTCAGATTGTTGTTGGTGCAGGCTCGATGGGCTGAATGGCCTCCTTCTGAGCTGTAGAAATTCTATTCTAAGGACTCTGATCTCAGCGCCTCACTGTACCACAAGCCCATGGATAACCTCACAATGCTTCACTTCTCCAGCTTCCACCTTAAACATGTTAAAGAAGCCATCCCCTATGGACAAGCCCTGCGTATACACAGGATCTGCTCAGATGAGGAGGATCGCAACAGACACCTCCAGACGCTGAAAGATGCCCTCATAAGAACAGGATATGGTGCTCAACTCATCGATCGACAGTTCCGATGCGCCACAGCGAAAAACCGCACCAATCTCCTCAGAAGACAAACACGGGACACGGTGGACAGAGTACCCTTCGCTGTCCAGTACTTCCCTGGAGCGGAGAAGCTACGACATCTTCTCCGGAGCCTTCAACATAGCATTGATGAAGACAAACATCTCGCCAAGGCCATCCCCACACCCCCACTTCTTGCCTTCAGACGACCACACAACCTCAAACAGACCATTGTTCGCAGCAAACTACCCAGCCTTCAGGAGAACAGTGACCACAATACCACACAACCCTGCCACAATATCCTCTGCCGGATCATCGACACGGATGCCATCATCTCACGTGAAAACACCATCCACCAGGTACATGGTACATACTCCTGCAACTCGACCAATATTGTCTACCTGATACACTGCAGGAAAGGATGTCCCGAAGCACGGTACATTTGGGAGACCATGTAGATGCCCCAACATTGAATGAATGAACTCCGCTCGACAATCACCAGGCAAGACTGTTCTGTTCCTGTTGGCGAACACTTCTGCGGTCACGGGCATTCAGCCTCTGATCTTCAGGTAAGCGTTCTTCAAGGCAGCTTTCACAGCACACGAAAACGCAGAGTCGCTGAGCAGAGACTGATAGCCAAGTTCTGCACACATGAGGATGGCCTCAACCGGGATCTGGGGTTCATGTCACACTATCTGTAACCCCCATGACTTGCCTGAACTTGCAAAATCTCACTAATTGTCCCTGCTGGAAACAATACACATCTCGTCAACCTGTGCTTAACCCTCTCTCCACTCCATTGTCTGTACCTTTTAAGACTTGATTACCTGTAAAGACTCGCATTCCAATCATTATTTTGTAAATTGAGTTTGTGTCTTTATATGCTCTGTTTGTGAACAGAACTCCCACTTACCTGACAAAGGAGCAGTGCTCCGAAAGCTAGTGGCTTTTGCTACCAAATAAACCTGTTGGACTTTAACCTGGTGTTGTGAGACTTAGAACATAGAGCATAGAACATAGGGCATTACAGCGCAGTACAGGCCCTTTGGCCCTCGATGTTGCGCCGACCAGTGGAACCAATCTAATGGCCCTCTAACCTAAACTATTCCAATATTATCCATATGCCTATTCACTGACCATTTAAACGCCCTTAAAGTTGGCGAGTCCACAACTGCTGCAGGCAGGGCATTCCACGCCCTCACTATCCTCTGAGTACCCTTCCTACTGTGTTTTGTGAAGATCAGATTCAGGCTCAGCTGCACAAGTTGCCACCACTCACCATTGGAGGGAGCTGATGGTTAATGAGCAGCAGTTACTGAAGGTTAATGAAAATGTTGAGAGAGAATTAATAAAGTGATTGGGATCCTTGGCTGTATTACTGGAGCATAGACATAGAAACCTGCACAAAACACTCGGTCAACCTCAACTATGATCATAATGAATGGCAGAGCAGCCTTGAAGGGCTGAACGGTCTCCTCCTGCTCCTAGTTTCTATGTTTCGATAGCGTATTGTTTCTAGTCAGTTCTGTGCATCAAGGATGTGGATACATTAGAGAGAGTGCAATAAACATTCACAGGAATGGTTCCAGGGAAGAGGGATTTCAGTTCTGTGGGTAGATTGGAGAAGCTGGGACTGTTCCCTTGGAGAAGGGAAAGTTGAGAGGAGAATTGATAGAGATGTTCAAATCATCAGGGGGCTGGAGAGAGTCAATAGAGAGCAACTGTTCCCACTGGTGGAAGGATCGAGAAGGAGAGGATTCAAGTTGAAAGTCATTAGTAAAGGAAACGATGTGACACGAGGAGAAACATTTTCACACAGCGAGTGGTTAGGATCTGGAATGCACTGTCTGAGAGTGTGGTGGAGGCAGATTCACACAGCGAGTGGTTAGGATCTGGAATGCACTGTCTGAGAGTGTGGTGGAGGCAGATTCACACAGAGAGTGGTTAGGATCTGGAATGCACTGTCTGAGAGTGTGGTGGAGGCAGATTCACACAGTGAGTGGTTAGGATCTGGAATGCACTGTCTGAGAGTGTGGTGGAGGCAGATTCACACAGCGAGTGGTTAGGATCTGGAATGCACTGTCTGAGAGTGTGGTGAAGGCAGATTCAATCAAGGCATTTAAAAAAGAATTGGATAATTATCTGAAAATAAATATTGTTAAAGTTAAAGGGAAAGAGCAGAGAGGTGACACCCAGTGAATTGCTCTTTTGGAGATCCAGGATGGACATGAGGGGCTGAATGGTCTCCTGTGATGTAGCCATTCTGTTATTCTATGAAAAGTCAAACAATATCATCACAGGCTCCAATCAGCAGACAGATGATGGCGAGCGGTCCATATCTACCAGGCCCCCTGCTCCAAACGTGTAGCATAGGGTGGATACAGACAGTAACAGCAGGCTCTGGTCCATCTCAACCAGTTGCAAACATAATGTTAATGGAAGTGATTCTTGGTTCAGAACACACAGACACCCTCCTGACGCTATTGCTTAAAGATTTTGTTCAATAACAGGAAAGGCAAAGCTCTTATATCATCATCACTGAGCCCGTGGGTTAGGATTTGAAATGAGATACCACACACTTCTGCTGAAATTTCTGCCCTCAGCAGTAATTGGACAGTTCACATTTCAATAATTTTAGTATTGAATAATTGTTCCGGGGGCACATGAGGGTTTCTATGAATATTGGACGTCGCTTTCTATTGCTTAACCTTTCAGTAGTTCCATGTCATAAAGGTGGAAGCAAAGCAATTTGTTCTTTCAGTTTCCAGAGTTTAAAGAACTAGAAACAATTCAACAAACAATAGTGTTCGTTGCCTGATAACGAAGGGTGTCACCGACTGGCTGAAATGGGAAAATATCTAGAATTAAACCTGGAAACAAACCTCTTAACAGCAAACCTCGATTAATTTGTTAATATTTCTTATGTTAAAAAGTTCGTTTGCAGGATCTTGCTAAAAATAATGTTTCTATTCTTTCTATGTTCTAGGTTAACCAGAAATTTCTGGAAAAACTCAGCAAGTCTGGCTGTGTCTGTAGAGAGGAAGAAACAGAACTTTTCAAAAATATTGTTCCATTCTTAGTTACAAAGCCAATGTGCAGAGTGGACAAGGCAAGCCTTTAATCCACCTCCTTGCTTGCGATAAAAACCACTTCAAATTCAGGCTAAACTGAATTCATGGTCCACACAAGAGAGACAAACAAGATCCGAGCTGACAAGAAAGGTTATTGCACCCCATCCTAGGCTTGATCTGATGCTTGATCTCAGCCCAAGAAGCAGTGAAACAGGCTGATGTTTCAAGTCCGTTGAGAAAGTTTAAGATGTGTTGGATTCTCTCCATTGGAAGAAGCAGGTGAAGCAAGATAGAAGGTCAGACATGGGTGAGAGCTCAGAAGAGATTTGACAAAGATGCCAGGGACATAGACAAAGACAGTGTTAAAGACGAAGGAAGATGCTATTTGTGGTCTGTAGGTCAGAAAGCAGAATGTGTTAATAGCAGAACAAGGATCCACACTCTGAAAATAAAACGTGGCAACAAGATGCAGACTGAGTCTTGTAGTGGGAAGGGTTTTGGGGAATACACATTTGACTGAGCATTATTGTAATTTCCCGAATGTCGGACAGACTCCTTGTATCCATGTTTAACTATAAAACAATACAGTTATATGTAAACATTTATAATATCGTGAAAAGGTCCACATTTCATTCTGACACAAAGTGGCCTTTTTATCCCTCACTGCATCGGCCACTGATGCAACAGGGTTTTTCAGTTCTTCATTTCCTCCCAATTTCCTCCTTTTTAAGTTTCTGCATATTTTAGGTAATTTCTAAATTTTGTTTTGCAACCCACTTGCCTTTTCCCTCCATTTCTCACTTCACTTTTTTTTATTTTAAGTATTTTAATTTGATCTTTTTGAAATGTTTATTATCCCCGCTGTGTACTTTCTCCATGTTCCTTTCTCTGTGTTAATTTTGACATTTCTTCCCGATGAGATTTCCCTTGCTTTGTGATGTACTCTGAGAGTTTGCTACAATTGTTCTAGTTGTACATTCTGTCCTGGATGATGGATTTATAATTGATGTTATACATTGGTCTTCCTTCTTATTCTATCTCATTACGACCCAGTTACAGCAAAGAGAGAGTAAAAAAACTAACATTGAGTTTGATCAAAGCCTAACTGAACACTTGCCTTTTTTTTCCCACATTGTTCTGCTGCTCCTACTTAAACAAGTTCATGAATTTCACCTCAATTACATTTCCTGACAGTCTGTACTACCTGCCAATGTAATCAAATTCTTCCTAAATATACCCTTCACAAATCTGGTCATTTCCCTTCTCATCCTAATATCCTGTGCTTCTGCAAATATTGTTCCAAATTTACTTTCTCTAACATGTGAAATATCTCAGCAATGCTTCACACAATCGCCAGGCAATGACAAACCGCAAAAAGAGATTATCTAATAATCACCCCTTGGCATTACCATCATTGAATCCCCATCTATCCTGGGGGGGTTATTATTAACCAGAAACTGTATAAATACTCTGGCTACAAGATCAGGTCAGAGCTGGGAATCCTGCGATGAGTAACTTACCTCCTTATTCCCCAAAGCCAATCCACCATCTATAAGGCACAAGTCAGCAGCATGATGGAATACTCTCCATTTACCTGGGTGAATGCAGCTCCAACAACATTTAAAAAGCTGGATATTCAGAATTAAATGTCCTGTTTCATTGGCACCCTATTCACCACTTAAACAATACCTCCCCCACTACTGACGTGGGCTTGTAAACCGTCTGTAAGAAGCACTGCAGCAACTTACCAAAGCTGCTATAGCAGCGCCTGCCAACACAACCACCACTATCTGAAAGGAGAAAGACAGCAAATACCCAGGAACCCACCACCTACAACTTCCCCTTGTTACACAGCTTTAATTTAACACCTTCCAAACATTCCAGTGTAATGAGACAAACATGTACAGCAATTCAATAATTCCTTTATTTAATACTTTGGGTTCCAAGTCAAAAGTAAGCAGTTGCAACTTATTAACTCTTTGTTGAAATTTATCTTTAATTATTTAATTGAAAATAGATACTACCAAGTTTAGGAAAACCTTGGCCAAGAAATATCCTTGGTGTAGAATCTACCTTCTTCTTTTCTGAAGCATTCCTCAGGGTACAGGTCTTCTTGTGATGGTTGCTGTCTTCAAATTATCACCAGCAAACAAAGGTTCACATGTCTCTTTCTCCACAATTCTCCACCCACTTCCAGAAGATTATCTGTCATCCAGCCAACTGTGTTACTAGAAACCAATCACATGGCTTGAACATCTAGTGAAATTACTTGCAAACAACACCATTACACTTAGTTCAAACTACATACTCCATAGATCGCAGCCATATAAATCAGAGAAGCAATGTCTGGGTGAATGTCAACAATTTCTTTTATCTGCCCAACACAAGAAAGCTTCAGATCAGAGTCTTACCCAGAGCAACTTTGCAATCCGCATCTGGTTTTAACCTATAAATTGACCAAAACTCCCAGCATGCTTAACTCTCAACCAGAAAAGCCATTTTGAAACCGCTATTGCCATTATTGTTATTAAATTATTGTTGTAGCCGTTCTTTCTCCATCTACACCCTCTAAGTCACTCACCATTCTGACTTGGAAATATATCATTCCTTCACTGTCGCTGGGTCAAAATTTTGGAACTCCTTCCCTAACAGCACTGTAGGTGTGCCTACACTGCATGGACTTCAGCAGTTCCAGACGGCATCTCATCAGCACCTTCTCAAGAGCAAGTAGGGATGGGCAATAAATATTGGTCCAGCCCACGACACCCATATCCCACTGAACAACAATGAAAAACCAAGTATCCCCCAAGGCAATTTACCTGCTCAAAAAGAAATGTGGGAATATCAGACTGGTAACTTTTATTCTGTCTGTCAAGAGATCACAGCAACAGAGTCTGGGCTCAGTCACCCTGCTCGTTCAGCAGCTTACACTCAGGGTAATTTTAGAAAACTAATGAAAGATGCTACAGTTACTAGTGGAGGAAAAAGCGAGTCAGCATTCTGAAAAAGAATGACTTCCTGGTGTTGTACAATCCTGTGTGTTTTAACCTCTTTAGCAAATAAGGACACAATTTGACTTCAAGTACTTAAACAGAATTTCCTTTATAGAATCATCGAGGTTTACAGCCTGGAAACAGACCTTTTGGCTCAACTTGTCCATGCCGCCCTTTTTTTTAAAACTCCTAAGCCAATCCCAATTGCCTGCATTTGCCCCATATCCCTCTATACCCATCATATCCATGTAACCATCTGAATGCTTTTTAAAAGATAAATTTGTACCCGCCTCTACTACTACCTCTGGCAGCTCGTTCCAGACACCTCCCTCTGTGTGAAAAAAGTTGCCCCTCTGGACCCTTTTGTATCTCTCCCCTCTCACCTTAAACCTATACCCTCTAGTTTTAGACTCCCCTACTTTTGGGAAAAGATATTGACTATCTAGTTGATCTGTGCCCCACATTATTTTAGAGACCTCTATAAGATCACCCCTCAGCCTCCTACGCTCCAGAGAAAAACGTTCCAGCCTATTCAGCCTCTCCTTATAACTCAATCCATCAAGTCCCGATAGCATCCTAGTAAATCTTTTCTGCACTCTTTCTAGTTTAATAATATCCTTTCTATAATAGGGTGACCAGAGTTGCACACAGTATTCCAAATGTGGCCTTACCAATGTCTTGTACAACTTCAACAAGATGTCCCAACTGCTGTATTCAATGTTCGGGCTCACTTTTAACGTTTAAGGTTGATTTCCACTTGCAATAGAATCTGCAGGGCTTTGCCACATGAAATCAGTTCTTTGTCCTCTTCTTCCAGATGTTATCTCTCTCCTTGTGAGCCTGATTCCCAGGTTCTCCACACTGCCTTTCTGAACACATTCTTTGTGTTAGAAGAGCTAAACTCCAAAGGTTCCTTGGTAATCAGTCAATGAATTAATCAGAAACCCCAACTGCATTGTTCAGTTCAGAAAATCAAATAGAACTGGAGTAGTGGCATTGGTCACTCCAGACCCTATCATATCAGCCCCATAAGTGCATGTTCTTTACATTCCAATGCCCAAAGAACTTCTCTCTGCTAAGGACAAGCTGTTACAGCTGACACCTTGTGTCTTTTGACAAGTTGCAGGTCACTGGCCACAAGAAATCCCAGCACAGTGAAAAAACAACTTGAACCAAAACTCTGCTTTGCTTGATGGGAGATCTTTAATAGATTGAAAGTTAAATCTCTGCAGTCCATTCAGCCACGCTGGCCAGGATCCCACTGCCCAGGTTTCAAGAAACTGCCAGGAGAGGCTTCTCTTTTTAAATTTTATTCCTTTCTCAAAGCCAATGTGCAGAATGGACAGGGCAATCTCCAAATCCATCTCCTCGCTTCTCCAAAAACCAAATTCACACTGAGTCCAATTCACGGTCCCTACAAAAGAGATAACCAAGATCCAAGCTGACAGGAACAGACATTATACCTGATCGTAGGTTTGTTTCCCTGCTCAGTCTTAGCCAAAGGTGTCAGCCAAGGACCAGAAGTGAATGGTTCCCCTTGGACTCTGATTCTGCCTATTACTCATTGGTGAGCAGGGTGACCACTCCCTGGTCATCATAACTGCCCCCTGCTCCTTGCTCCCTGTACCTGCCACCTGGTCCCTGCCCTCTGGCTCCTGGCCCTTGATGTTATCTGTGCCCCCTGCCCTTTGCCCTTTGCCCCCTGCCTCCTGCCACCTCTTCCTTTAATCACATCAGCACTCTGCTAAAGATTAAAGTTATATTTAACCCAAAACATAGCAAACCAAATTGTTTTGATTATTCTTGGGGCTGAGATCGAGCGGGAGGATGGGGTGCAATGCCAACTCCTGTCAGCTTGGACCTTGTTTGTTTCTCTCATGGAGACTGAGTTGGATTCAGTGTGAATCTGGTTTTTGGTGGATTAGGGACTTCCCTGTCCACTCTGCACATTGGCTTTGTAACTCTGAGTTTCATATCTGATATGCCCCTTATCTGGGGAAAGATATTAAAGTGATTTTTGTGACAGGAATCAGACAGATGACAAGGATTGGAGAATTCTCATTGGCCCTCTCAGTGTCCATGGACTGATAACCAACAATACTGGGAAAATTATCAATGTGTTAGCTTATTGACAGTAACAACACTACCCCGAAATATCTGGGAGCCCAGACACCATCAATCTCTCTTCAAATGAAAGCTCTTCAGTTGCTGCAGGTTTTTTTAAAGATTATATTAGGACGGAAAATCCCAGGCTGCTACTGAGCATGCGCCTCACAGCTCAGTCTGTGACTGACAATGGGGGTTTCCAGTGTCTACAAAAGGAAAAAATATCAATGGAGGTAAGAGAGAGAGAGAGAATGTGTGTGAGAGAGGGAGAATGTGAGAAAGAGAGGGAGAATGTGTGAGAGAGGGAGAGAATGTGTGAGAGAGAGACAGAGAGAGGGAGAGAATGTGTGAGAGAGAGACAGAGAGAGGGAATGTGTGAGAGAGAGACAGAGAGAGGGAATGTGTGAGAGAGAGAGACAGAGAGAGGGAATGTGTGAGAGAGAGACAGAGGGAGAGAATGTGTGAGAGAGAGAGGGAGAGAATGTGTGAGAGAGAGAGAGGGAGAGAATGTGTGAGAGAGAGAGGGAGAGAATGTGTGAGAGAGAGACAGAGAGAGGGAGAGAATGTGTGAGAGAGACAGAGAGAGGGAATGTGTGTGAGAGAGACAGAGAGAGGGAATGTGTGAGAGAGAGACAGAGAGAGAGAATGTGTGAGAGAGGGAGAGAATGTGTGAGAGAGAGAGGGAGAGAATGTGAGAGAGAGAGGGAGAGAATGTGAGAGAGAGAGGGAGAGAATGTGTGAGAGAGAGAGGGAGAGAATGTGTGAGAGAGAGAGGGAGAGAATGTGTGTGAGAGAGAGAGGGAGAGAATGTGTGTGAGAGAGAGGGAGAGAATGTGTGTGAGAGAGAGTGTGTGAGAGAGAGAGTGTGTGAGAGAGAGAGAGAATGTGTGAGAGAGAGAGGGAGAGAATGTGTGAGAGAGAGAGGGAGAGAATGTGTGAGAGAGAGAGGGAGAGAATGTGTGAGAGAGAGAGGGAGAGAATGTGTGAGAGAGAGAGGGAGAGAATGTGTGAGAGGGAGAGAATGTGTGAGAGGGAGAGGGAGAGAATGTGTGAGAGAGAGAGGGAGAGAATGTGGGAGAGAGAGAGGGAGAGAATGTGTGTGAGAGAGAGGGAGAGAATGTGTGTGAGGGAGAGGGAGAGAATGTGTGAGAGAGAGAGGGAGAGAATGTGGGAGAGGGAGAGAATGTGTGAGAGAGAGAGGGAGAGAATGTGTGAGAGAGAGAGGGAGAGAATGTGTGTGAGGGAGAGGGAGAGAATGTGTGTGAGGGAGAGGGAGAGAATGTGTGTGAGAGAGAGGGAGAGGGAGAGAATGTGTGTGAGAGAGAGGGAGAGGGAGAGAATGTGTGTGTGGGAGAGAGAGTGTGTGTGGGAGAGGGAGGATGTGTGTGAGAGAGGGAGGAAGAGAATGTAAGAGAGAGATAGAGAGAGGAAGAGTGTGAGAGAGCAAAAGACAATGTAAGGGAGAGATAGAGAGAATGTGAGGGAGAATGTGAGAGATAGAGAGCGAGGATGAGAGAGAGGATGTGAGAGAGGAGGAGGGAGAATGTGTGAGGGAGAGAATATGTGAGGGAGAGAGGGAGAATGTGATAGAGCAAATGTAAGAGAGAGAATATGAGAGTTTATGTATTAATGTCACAAGTAGACTCACATTAACGCTAAGAAGTCTCACACCACCATGTTAAAGTCCAACACATTTATTTGGAATCACAAACTTTCGGAGCACTGTTCCTTCATCAGATGAATCAGCCGATGAAGGAGTAATGTTCCAAAAGCTCATCAAAAGCTGAGTCCAGAATTGAACCCAGGTCCCTGGCGCTGTGAGGCAGCAATGCTAACCATTATTCCATCATGCTACAGAGACCGAGAATGTGACACAGGGAGATAGAGATAGAAAATGGGAGAAAGAATGCCTGAGAGGAGAAGATGAGGTGAGAGATCTTGGCACAAACCAATAACAGTAGCAGTACAGGTAGATAAGGTTGTAAAGAAGGCAAATGGAATGCCTGTGGCAGAGATATAGAATATAAAAGTAGAGCTGGAGAATTGTAGCTACGAGGAGAGATTGGAGAGGGTGGGGTTGTTTTCCTTGGAATAGAGAAGGCTGAGGGGTGACATGATTGAGGTACAAAATTGTGAGGGGGCAGGGAGATAGTAGATAGGAAGAACTGGTTTCCCTTGGCAGAGAATTCAAAAACCAGGGGTCATAGATTCAAGATAAATGGCAGAAGGATTAGAGGGGACGTGAGGAAAAATGTTTTTCTGTAGAGGGTGGTGGGTGTCTGGAATTTGCTGCCTGAGTTGGTGATGGAGGCAGAGACCCGAAACTCGTTTAAAAAGTCCCCGGATCTGCAACTTAAGTGCTGTAAGCTGCAGGGCTATGGGCCAGGTACAGGAAGGTGGGACTAGAAAGGGCACCTGGCTGTGTTTGGGTCAGCATAGATAAGATGGTCTGAATGGCTCCTTCTCACTGTATCATTTCTTTGGTTCTGGAAAGGAACAGGAGAGTGGGATACAGGGGACAAAGAAATAAAACCAAAGAGAGATTTGGGACATTTTATATCATTAATATTTGGGTGTTTTATAGTTGAATGTATTGATCTCTGCATTATGGCTGCAATCGTTAGATTCCTGGGGTTTTCCCAATGATTTGCCGGAAGTTTGACCTCTCTCTGCTTCCCTGTATGAACAGTAAAAAGTCTGACAACACCAGGTTTCAGTCCAACCGACTATCAAATAAATCGGTTGGACTGAAACCTGGTGTTGTCAGACTTTTTACTGTGTTTACCCCAGTCCAACGCCGGCACATCCACATCATCCCCGTATGAAGACGTTGAGCTTTTCCCATCGAGATTTAGTGCTAATCTCGGTTGGTGGAACTGACTCCCAGTTTGAGTTGTGACTCCATAGACAGACATAGCTGGAGTGGAACACTGGGATTTAAAATGGGCATTGCGGAGGGCTGGGATCAGAGTGGGTTGTGGATTAAGGAGCAGACAGTAATTCATTCCAGCAATGTCACCTCCAATTTCACTTGCTGCTCAGTTTGAAAGGCCGGTGTCCTCATTTGCAGGAAGAGTGAACAGAATAGAGGCAGCGGAAAGTGTCTGCTAAACAAGCTGCTTCTTTCTCATGAGGCTGAAAGATTTGTGCAGATCAGTTTCCTGTTCACCTCCTGTTTCTGTGTGAGTTGGAGTGGAGCAGGATTCCTCACCGCCCTCTGATAGGTTTCTACCTGAAGCTGCAAATCTTCATTACCATCTGGTTCGTCTCTTCACCGAGATTTCATTTTATTACCCAGAAACATTACAGTTAAATGTTTGAAAATGTACTTCGATTTTTATTGAATTCACGGTTTAGTTGAGGCATTCCTTGAAGGATGGTTTATATTTTAATATTCTCCAAGTTAGGGACTTTCCCAACCCTGGCGCTATGGAATAATTCTCCAAATTAGTGCCTTCCCCGCTCCTAATTCTGCCAAACAGCAATTTACTGGCTTCCCTTCACTTGAGTCAGGGTTCTGGGTTCAGATTGCTGTCTGACACTGGGATGGAGTTGTTCACGGGGGGGTGGGGAGTGAGTATTGTGTGAAGGCGGTTTAAAATGGGCAGGATACTCTGGTAACTCCAGCACAGGACAATGTGGTTCAGAGGGAGCTCTTTAAATTATTGGTTTGTGCTGGGGGGATATCTGGTTAAACCGGATCACAAACCGTTTACAGGAAGCAGCAAAGAGTTGGTGATTTACATGTTTTGCCAGCGGGGCTGTTTAGTTTCTGATTCCATTGTCCCTTCAGCCTGTAAAAGATTGAAGTGATTGTTTTCGCTTTTCACAAAGCACCACACAGATACCTTCAGCACAGACCAGTCCATCAATCCATCAACAAACCCCCGGATTTACACTGACTGTGAGAGATGTTTGCGGTTAATGTACAAAACATTCCCTTGGTGATATTCAAGCGGAACCCTGTCTCCAGCCAGAGATACGGAGAGTCCGATTCTCTCATTCCATTACAGTGAGGGGGTGACAGCACTCTGAGGGGCTGCAGTTCCAGGCGCTATATCAGTGGCTGAGTTTCTTACATGGAGAGGATTGAGAATGGACTTTCCAATGAACCTACGCGGTTGGGGTTGAACGTGGTCCTGCCGGTTGGAGAGTGCCTTACCGCTGGCTGTCCTGTGTTCAGTCATTGTGAAAACTGGTGTTTATTTCCTGGTTGAATGAGGAAGAGTTGACAATTATTAGAGAGAATCCAGCAGGCCTGATGTCATTGTGGGCTGCGTGTGTGAAACACAACTGGCCAATTTATTGAACGGAATCTCTGTCTAAACTGTTCGAGTTTAAAGACAAGGGTAATCCAAAGGGGAAAAGTTAGCGAGAAATACCCTAGCTGTTTGAAGTGAAGTTTCCTTTTCGCTATGATGCTATCAACTAGTTTGTAAGCAAGACTTTTAAATGGCCAGTAAACTCACACCAGAACTTTTAAAGTTATAAATGCAACCTACAATTGTTATTAATATAATAATTATTTATTAAAGTGAAAAAATATTTATGGGTATTTCATTCTCCGTCGACGCTAAAATCAAATCTTGCACCAAGTGGTAATTATGTTTCCAGATTTGTGTTGAATATTACCGTTAGACAATTATTAATTAATAATACTCATCTTTATGGGGAGTTTTGCTCGGGCTATTGGGGGTGGTTTAAACTAATTTGACAAGTGGATGAGTCACAGTCTGGAGGTGCAGTGAGGAGGGGGGGGAGGGGGGGACGGGTGATGGATAACCAAATAGAGAAGAAAAACTAAGTCAGTCTGGAAGGCAGTACAAAGACAGACTTGTTAATGCACAAGGACAGTGGCAGGGCTGAGATGGCATTGATTTTATTGCGAGGAATCTTACGGGTACGACTGATAAATTGAGGGTGGGCATCGATTAACACTTGGGAGTATGATATTATTGCTGTCATAGCGACATGGTTGAGGGAGGGGCAGGACTGGTGGTTCAATATTCCAGGGGATGCAGAAGAGAGGGTAGCATTGCAATATTGATCAAGGAATCAATTACTGCAGTGAGGAGGGATGATAACTAAGCAGGCCTCTCAATTAATGCCATATGGGTGGAAGTTAAAGACAAAAAGGATGCAGTCACATTGCTGAGGGTGCAGTAAAGACCCCCAAACATGTAGACAAACCTTAAGAGAACTGTAAAAATAATGGGATAATAGTAGGGAATTTCCACTCCCCCAATATTAATAGGAATGGGCAGAGGGTGAAAGGCTTAAAGTACATCCAGGAGAGCTTTGAACCAGCACGTAGAAAATCCTACAAGAGATGGGGTGGTACTTGACAGTTTTAGGGTTCAAAGTTGAGCAGGCGGTAGAACTGTCAGTTGGGGGACATTTTGATGATAGTGACCACAACTAGGTAACATTTAAGTTAGTTATGGAAAAGGAAAAAGATGGACCAAGAATGAAGATTCTGAACTAGGGGAAGACTTTTTTTAATTGAATGAGACAAATGCCTAAAGTGGACCAGGAGCAGCTTCTTAGAGGAAAATCCACATCAAAGCAGTGGGAGCCATTTAGAAAGAAAATAGAGAGAGTATACTGCTAACGTGTTCCCATTAAGATCAAGGGTGGGAGCAACAAGTCCAGAGAAGGAGGAGAAGGAACCTGACTGAGGTGTACAAACTGATGAGAGACAGATAGGAAGAAACTTGTCCCCATGGTAGAGGGATCAATAACTAGGGGCCATGAGTTAAGGTAAGGGGCAGGAGGTTTAGAGGGAATGTGAGGAAAACCTTTTTCACCCAGAGGGTGGTGGGAATCTGGAACTTGCTGCCTGACAGGGTGGGAGAGGCAGCAACCCTCACAATGTTTAAAAACAATTGAGATGAGACTTGAAACATCCTAGCATACAAGGCTACTCAGCAAGTACTGGAAAATGGGATTAGAATGGATAGGTGCTTGATGGCTGGCACAGAGACAATGGGCCAAAGGGTCTCTCTTCGTGCTGTCAAACTCCATGATTCTAATACTGTAGTTACACAATGATTGATTAATACTGCAGTTGCAATAACTAAATCAGACAACACTACTTACAAGCAGTGTTAATCAGTAATAACCTCGTGCCAATGTGAATAAAACCCGCTGGGCTCTCAGAGTCAATCTGAATACTAGTTTTTTAAATCCCTTATTCAAAGCCAATGAGTGAGAGGTGAATTAATCAATTAACCCACATATTCAATCATGAACATGGCCAGAAAACTGAGAGGGGACAGCAGAATGTAAGATCCCAGATATAATAACTGGAACCTCAGCAAGCTGAAACCCCTTCCCCTGCAAAGCCTGTGTAAAGAAGGAAATGGAAAAAACGAGCAGCAAGTTGTGGCGAGTAAGGAGTTAAAGGGAGCTTACCAAGTGGAAAGTCCCCATCTCACTCACACCCATGTCAAACATTCGCAGTTCAACGTTAGCATGAAGTTAAAGGCTGGTGAATACAGGGCAGCTTCACAATACAGAGGAATTAATAAACACAGTTTAAACCCGGCAAAGAGAAAACTAGCTTGATCAAAGCGGAGGGAGTTTGTGAAAGTTGGGGTTAGTTTGATAGGTCGCCAAGTTGCATTTGGACAGTCATTGGGTTTAATGTTGCAGTGAGTTGTGGAACAGACTGGGTGAGCAGTGTGTTAATGAATGCTTCCCCTCATGGTTTCCAGCTCTTCTGTGTTCTGATCGGCTGATATGGAGAAGAAGGGAATTCTACCCAACACACTGGCAGACAGCAATTTAATCAAAGCGGTCAAACTGCGAGGATTGATTAGTGAAGATATTATTAAACCAACAAGTGCTGAGCCCCTTATCCATCATTTGAACAGACTGCACCAGCACACGATGCATTTATGTAGCACCAAGGGTTACACATCCAAGTTCAGGAGAATCGTGGAAGAAGCGCTGCTGGATGGAGCTGTTTGCAAAGAGTTACAAGAAGCCAAAAGACTGAACTGGTGTAAAGAGATCAGGAAGCAATTTCCACTCAAAGTTTCTGGTAAGAAAAACGGAAAGAAAATGTTTACATGGTGAAGATATTTACATGTAGAATAAAAATGCAGATCTCCTGGAGGTAATGTTGGATTCCTGTCCATTCTCATTTTCTCAGTCAGAAATGTAGATTAACATTAAAATCTGTTTAATGTTTCTTGCAGAAATATGGTGGGTATAAACAAAATATCTGTGACCTTGTTATGATAAACATTTAATTCAGTAAACTTTAGCCCCATAATGTGTTGTCATAGGGTGATTAAAGTTACCTGAGAACTATATGTTAAAACTTAATTTATCTGAATAAAACACTGGACGTACAGACTGTACGATGGTGCAGAATATACACAACTATCATCTATTTTGAAGATGAATATATTAAATATTGTCAGGTTGCACAGACTTCTGAATACAATTATACCATTAGTGAATATGGAGAGAATTTTATGATTATGAATATTTCACGCTGAGATTGAGGTTGGTGGATTCTTATCCAAAAGAAGACAGTCTCTGTGAGAACTAAAATCAGTGATGATATTCTCAAATCCACAACTCACAATTCATTGTGCATTGGACATTTTGGCTATTTTTTGTGTATTGACGAAGGAGAGAAGCAGATGTTCAGATGTGTTTCCGAACTCCAGTGCCAGAAATACAACCTCATTTACTGTCCAAAGACAGACTGTGGTCACTATTGTAGGATTCTGTTCAGTCACAGGTGAAAGAAAAAGAAAGGACAGGCATATTTATACAGTAGCTGATGGTCTCTCAAAGATCTGTAACTATTAACAAGGCGTGTTATTCAAGAAGAAAAGGAGAGGAATAACTCGTGCATTCCACAAGCTTTGTAATCATAGTGAACATATATGGGAAACAATATTAGTAAAACATTAAATAGCAGTTGTGGTGTTCTTTTATACTTTAGAAAGGAATCAGGAACGGGAAGATTAATCAAGAATCTCACTGACTTCAGAAGAACACACTTGTTAAAGAGCTCAAGGGATATGGGGGGGGAGGGGGTATCAGCCTGAGAGAGAGGGCTACAAAGGTTCACCAACTGGTTCCTGGGATGAAGCATTTCTTATATGTGATGATATCATATCAGGCCTGTATTTCCACAGTCGGGTTTCCCAAGCGTTTCCAACGACTGAACTCGAGAGTACTGACGGAAACACAGAAACATTCCTATTGTGAATTAAACCACAAAACAGCATTGCTTTTGCTCAATACTAAATACAAAAATACTAAAACAAAATTAATCAACATAATTTCTAATTCCTATCTACATTTATTATAATTAATAACCTCTCTTATTCAATAGAGTGCTTTAATCTTGTCTTTTTCTCATTTTTAATGCGAGGAGTTGCTGCTTCTTTTGCTCACAAATTCATTTAATATCAGGACTGCTGCTGGATTCTCGTAACATACAAACTCACACTCGCACACCCACACCCACACTCGCAGACATACATCACACTCACTCCTCTCTTTCTCACATGTGTGGAGACACATCCACACGCTCACATCTCTCTCACGCTCACACATGCTTACACTCCCATCCATCTCACACACAAACACACCGTCACCAGACACACACACACACTCACCCCTCTCTCCCTAACTCCTTGGCCATTACCCCACCTGCCCTATGAACACTCCACCATCCTCTCCCTCCCTCCCTCTCCCCCTTGCTCTCCCTCCCTCCCTCTCCCCCTCGCTCCCTCCCCCTCTCCCCCCCCTCCCTCCCTCCCCCCCTCCCTCCACCCTCCCCCTCCCCCCTCCCTCTCACCCTCCACCCTCCCTCTCACCCTCCCCTCCCTCCCTCCCTCCCTCCCTGTCACCCTCCCCCCTCCCTCCCTCCCTCTCTCTCACCCTCCCCCCACCCTCCCTCTCTCTCTCTCTCACACCCTCCCCCTCCCTCCCTCTCCCCTCCCTCCCTCTCACCCTCCCCCCCTCACCCTCCCCCCCTCTCTCCCTCCCCCCCTCCCTCCCTCTCTCCCTCTCTCCCTCCCCCCTCCCTCCCCCCCTCACCCTCCCTCCCTCCCCCCCTCACCCTCCCTCCCTCTCTCCCTCCCGCCTCCCTCCCTCTCTCTCACCCTCCCCCTCTCTCTCTCACCCTCCCCCTCCCTCCCTCTCACCCTCCCCCCTCCCTCTCACCCTCCCCCCTCCCTCCCCCTTTCCTCCCTCCCTCCCTCTCACCCTCCCCCCTCCCTCCCCCTTTCCTCCCTCCCTCTCACCCTCCCCCCTCCCTCCCCCTTTCCTCCCTCCCTCTCACCCTCCCCCCTCCCTCCCTCCCTCTCACCCTCCCCCCTCCCTCTCTCCCCCCCTCCCTCCCTCCCTCTCACCCTCCCCCCTCCCTCCCTCCCCCTCACCCTCCCCCCTCCCTCCCTCCCCCTCACCCTCCCCCCTCCCTCCCTCCCCCTCACCCTCCCCCCTCCCTCCCTCTCACCCTCCCCCCTCCCTCCCTCTCACCCTCCCCCTCCCTCCCTCTCACCCTCCCCCCTCCCTCCCTCTCACGCTCCCCTCTCCCTCCCTCTCACGCTCCCCTCTCCCTCCCTCTCACCCTCCCCCTCCCTCCCTCCCTCCCTCTCTCTCACCCTCCCCCCACCCTCCCTCTCTCTCTCTCACCCTCCCCCCTCCCTCCCTCCCCCCTCTCACCCTCCCTCTCCCTCCCTCCCTCCCTCTCACCCTCCCCCCTCCCTCTCACCCTCCCCCTCCCTCCCTCCCTCCCTCTCACCCTCCCCCTCCCTCCCTCCTTCTCACCCTCCCTCCCTCCCTCTCACCCTCCCCCCCTCCCTCCCTCCCCCCTCTCACCCTCCCCCTCCCTCCCTCCCCCCTCTCACCCTCCCCCCTCCCTCCCTCCCTCCCTCCCTCCCCCCTCTCACCCTCCCCCTCCCTCCCCCCTCTCACCCTCCCCCCCTCCCCCCTCTCACCCTCCCCCTCCCTCCCTCCCTCTCACCCTCCCCCTCCCCCTCCCTCCCTCCCTCTCACCCTCCCCCTCCCCCTCCCTCCCTCCCTCTCACCCTCCCCCCCTCACCCTCCCCCTCCCTCCCTCTCACCCTCCCCCCCTCACCCTCCCCCTCCCTCCCTCTCCCTCCCTCTCCCTCCCTCTCACCCTCCCCCTCCCTCCCTCTCACCCTCCCCCTCCCTCCCTCTCACCCTCCCCCTCCCTCCCTCTCACCCTCCCCCTCCCTCTCCCTCCCTCTCACCCTCCCCCTCCCTCCCTCTCACCCTCCCCCTCCCTCCCTCTCACCCTCCCCCTCCCTCCCTCTCACCCTCCCCCTCCCTCCCTCTCACCCTCCCCCTCCCTCCCTCTCACCCTCTCTCCCTCTCACCCTCCCCCCACCCTCCCTCTCTCTCTCTCTCACACCCTCCCTCTCACCCTCCCCCCCCCTCCCTCTCACCCTCCCCTCCCCTCCTCCCCCCCTCCCCTCTCCTCCCCCCCTCCCCTCCCCTCCCCTCCTCTCCTCCCCCCCTCCCTCACCCCCTCACCCTGGCCATTTGAGGACTTAATTTCCTGCTGTTTCCAGTTTATCCAATCAGAGGCTGGCTTCTCATTGCATTGAGAGGCTAATTGAGCCTATCAGCAGCCAATACAGAGAAAAGCCAGCCTCTGACTGGACAAGCAACTTCATGGCATTTTCCATACTTTATATAACAGCCTAATCTGGTATCCCAGAACATTCCCAACAGAATCCCAAGGTTCCGCGGAACCCAGTTTGGGAAATCCTATCCTGGAATTTAGAAGAATGAAAGGTGACTTCGTGGAAACATCCAAAATTCTTAATGGTATTGATGGGGTAGAGGCTGTGAGGATGATTCCTCTTGTTGGAATGTCTAAAACAAGGTGTTGCCAGCCAAAGATGAAGCTCAGCTAATAGGATTGAGATGAGGAGAAATGTCTTCACTCGGTTGGAATTCTGTCCCGGGGAAACTGTGACTGCTCAGTTATTGAGTAGATTCTAATGAAGGTCAATACCTTTTCAGGTACTGAAGGAATTGAGTGATAAGGGGATAGTGAGGTTCGTAAAAGGTATGGGACATATGGGGTTAACATTGGACTGAGTACAGTATCACTCATACAGTGATGTAAGAGGGACATGATCTGCACCCAGGGCCAGTCTAGAGTTGGACAGAGCAGTGTGTACAAGCAAGCATGAAGACAGTTCCATATGTGAATCCTTTACTGTATATATGTTCATTGTTCTTGTAGCTAATAAATACACAGTTATTCCAATTTTCCAAAATTCACTCAATTCTGGAAAGGTTTCATCAGTCTGGAAAGTAGCGAATATAACCTCTCTATTCAGGAAAGGAGAGAGGGAGGCAGACATCAGGAAACTACAGGCCACTTGGTTTGCTGTCTGTCATGGGGACGGTGTTAGAATTATCATTAAATAGGTTGTAGCTGGAATTTCAGACATGCTCAAGTTAATTAGGAAGAGTCAGCATGAAATGGAAATCATGGTTAACCAATTTATTAGGAGCAGCATGTGCTGTGGATAAAGGGGAATATGTAGATGTACTGTACTTGGATTTCCAGAAAACGTTTGATGAGGTGCCACACCAAAGTTTATTGCAAGACATGAAAGCTCATGCTGCAGGGGGTAACATATTAATCTCATTGAAGATTTACTGGCTGACAGAAAACAAAGAGTATGCATAAATGGGTCTTTGTCCAATTGGTCAGATGTGACAAGTGGAGTTCTGAAAGAGGGGGGTGTGCTGGGTCTTCATCCTTTTACAATTTACATTGACTTTTACATTGACTTGGATGAGGGGAGCGAAGGCTTGGTAGCTAAATTTGCAGATGACACAAGTATAGAGTTAAAGAGTCATGGGTAGGAAAGTATGTTGTGAAGATGACATATGGAGTTTGCAGATGGATATAGACAGATTGAGTGAGTGGGCAAACATCTTGCAGGTGGAATATAATGTGAAAGAGTGTCCAGTTGTTAATTTTGGCAGGAAGAATTCAGAAAAAAGAATATTTAAATGGAGAGTGACTGCAGAATTCTGAGATGCAGAGGGATCTGGGTGTTCTAGTGCATGAGTCACAAAACATTAGCGTGCAGCTGCATCAAGAAGGTTAATGGAACACTATCTCTCTGCTGTTCATTCCTCACTCTTGGTATAATTTTTCCTTTCATTTTCCATGCTTCTTTTATGGAGGCCCCTAACAACAGATGCACTGTAAAAATCCCTTGTACTGTAATTAGCACTAGATATCAATAAAACCTTCACTCATCCTGGGTGAATAAAAATTACAGTCTGGAACCCGCTTTTGCTTATTTTTGTCAGAGTTTTAGCACCAAGTGGGTATTGGGTAAATATTTTAGGCTTGGAGTGTTCCAGCTAAGCAGCCAGATCACGTTTCCATTTTCAGCTGATGAAGTCCTGTTTGTGACATAAAAGGTCACATATTTCGGGCATGGACGTTGCTGGCTGGGATAACATTTGTTGCCCATCCCTAATTACCCTTGAACTGAGTGGCTCGGTCGGTTATTTCAGGGAGCAGTTAAGAGTTAATCACATTGCTGTTGGTCTGGAGTCACATATAGATAATGACAGCAGATTTTCTTCGCTAAAGGATATTAGCGAACTAGATGGGTTTTCAGTGATGGTTTCATGATTTTTTTCTTGGACTTGCCATCTGCCGTGGTGGAATTTGAACCAGAGTCCCTGAATTCTTCATCTAGTGAAAACACCATGACATTAACGCCTCCCCTAATTATTTCTTCAATGCATAATAAACATGATAGAAATAACCAGAACAGCCAGGTTTTACAGGGATGGGTCCCAATTTCCTGATGTCCAATCTTGGGACATGGAATGCAGCCACTCACAATTCACAGTGAAGATATAAACACAAACAATATCCGGCAAATTGAAGTAAAGAATTACCCAACTGGAGTTTGAGAAGTTACGAATTTGAGCTTTTGGAAAACTGCCCTAAGTACCTACAGCTGATGTAACTTAAATTGCTTAGAAGCAAGGAGATTGCAAAAGGGGATTGAATCTGGTTGGTGAGACTATCCCTTAACGTTCTCACTCTTTGTATTGTCCAGCAGTTTCTGTGCTCTGTGTCACTCTGCACCTCAGCTTTTCAGTAATCTCAGATGGCAGCTCTTCATACACTATCACTCAGAGTCCAGTTTTAATGTTAAGTTTTCCTGATCATTGACAATATTTGGTTACTTTGTGCAATCCTGCATCATATCCAGTGAAAGTTTACTGTTCCAGCCACTTGTCAAACTTCTAGCTTTGAATTCTTTATCTGACGTACGCACAAAACTTTATCTCAAAATTTTTATCATCCTACATCAGCTTGGTAAGATTCATCCCCTGAACTAATCTGCAGCTAACTCCAAAATCAGATTGGCACAAATCCTTCCATCATTTAGAATTGTAGAATTTTTGTAATTTGCCTGCAAATTTAAAAGAAAATCAGGTATTGTCAATGTGTTTTTAAATAGCCTGACAAACTGAGCAAGTAGTCTCACAACACCAAGTTAAAGTCCAACAAGTTTATTTGGTAGCACGAGGTTTTGGAGTGTTGTCCCTTCATCAGGTGATTGCCTTCATCGGAGCTCCGAAAGCTCATTCCACCAAATAAACCTGTTGGACTTTAATCTGGTGTTGTGAGACTATTAACGCGCTTACTCCAGTCCAACGCTGACATCTCCACATCATGACAATCTGAGGCAAGTGTTCTTGGTCCTGGGTCTGAGGGTTCCAGCTATTCAGAGGCAGCAGTCAAATTGGCTGCCCATTTTCTTTTTTGTCAGAAGTTATCATTATCAATAGAGATATCTGACTTTCAAATCATTTGCTGAACCATCCTCTGCCTTTGGTAATGAGTAGTTTAATAGTTTTGTTTGCATTGTGTTTATAATCATCCTTCCTCCTGGGCAGGAGAAAATCTTGGAATAAATGGGTGCTTTTCCGGTTAGCAGTTGGTGACTAGTGGCGTGCCGCAGGGATCGGTGCTGGGGCCTCAACTATTTACCATTTATATAGATGACCTGGAGGAGGGGGCTGAGTGTAGGGTAACAAAGTTTGCTGATGATACAAAGATGAATGGAAAAGCGAATTACGTGGAGGGCGGGGAAAGTCTGCAGAGATTTGGATAGGCTGAGTGAGTGGGCGAGGACCTGGCAGATGGAGTATAATTTTGGCAAATGTGAGGTCATCCACTTTGGAAGAAATAATAGTAGGAAGGAATATTATTCCTTAAATGGTGAAAAGTTGCAGCATGCTACAGTGCAGAGGGACCTGGGGGTCTTTGTGCATGAATTGCAAAAACCCAGTCTGCAGGTGCAGCAGGTGAATGGAAGGCGAATGGAATGCTGGCGTTTATAGTGAGGGGGATAGAATATAAAAGCAGGGAGATCTTGCTGTAACTGTACTGGGCACTGGTGAGGCCGTAGCTGGAGTACTGTGTGCAGTTTTGGTCCCCTTATTTGTGAAAGGATATTTTGGCCTTGGAGGGAGTGCAGAGAAGGTTCACCAGGCTGATACCGGAGATGAGGGGCTTAGCTTATGAGGAGAGATTGAATAGACTGGGTCTGTACTTGTTGGAGTTTAGAAGGCTGAGGGGGGATCTTATAGAGACATATAAGATAATGAAGGGGCTAGATAGGGTAGAGGTAGAGAGATTCTTTCCACTTAGAAAGGAAACCAGAACTAGAGGGCACAGCCTCAAAATAAGGGAGGGGAGCAGTTTAGAATGGAGTTGAGGAGGAACTTCTTCTCTCAGAGAGTAGTGAATCTCTGGAATTCTCTGCCCACTGAAGTGGTGGAGGCTGCCTCGCTGAATATATTTAAGTCATGGTTAGATAGATTTCTGATAGACAAGGGAATTAAGGGTTATGGGGAGAAAGCGGGAAAGTGGAACTGATCCACTTCAGATCAGCCATGATCTTATTGAATGGCGGGGCAGGCTCGAAGGGCTCAATGGCCTACTCCTGCTCCTATTTCTTATGTTCTTATGTTCTTACGTTCTAGGAGAAGGTAACAGTCTCTTGCATTCCCTCTCTCTCTATATGTGGGGAGTTGAGGACACAGATCTTGTCCTGCAGAAGACCTTCCATGAAGCACTGGTCAAAACTCAAGACACAAACTTCAAGTTAAGACTGTGGGCAGAGTACAGAAAAGCCCAGGGAGTTCTCGAGCCAGCTCTGTGTCAGGAATCTGAGGTAAGGTTAGAAATCTTTCTTTTTCTTCATTTTGTAAGACCAGTGGAAATAAAGAGAAGACTGATGTGAATTAATCGGAAAATGTCCAGTTACTCATGGTCAGCACACAGAGTTACAATCACCCCAACAACTTCATAAAGTCCGCACAGAAAAGGCCCTTCAACCCATTGAGCTTGCATTGGCAATAACTACCACAAAGGCACGCTAATCCCAGTTTCCAACACTTGTCCCATATCCTTGAATGTTCAGATATTTCAAGTGCTCATCTAAATATTATTTTAAAGGTTGTAAGGTTTCGGCCTCCACTGCCTTCCCAGGCAGCACATTCCAGATTCCCACTACCCTCTGAGTAAAAAAATGTTTCATCAAATCTTTTGTCTCCTTCCCTACTGCATTGAGAGAATTTCAAATTCCCAAAACATTCCGATTTCAGAGATAAAATTTAAGAACTGAAAATGTTCAATATCTGAACTAAAAATAAGAAACAGTTCAGGCACAGCAGGTCTGTCAACATCACAGACAGAAGAAGCCAGGTGAATATTACAAATCCTTCAGCTGAATTGGAAGATTATACCGTAAATGCATCTTTTTAAAATGATGAACAGTCTGTTGTGCGTTTGTAACATTTACTTTCACATTTTTCTGTCGAGTATTTATCCTTTGTGACGATGTGACCCTCTAATTTGTCTTAGTTTTGTATGGCTGGGGATTACCACATAGTCAAAGAACAAAGAAAATTCCAGCACAGGAACAGGCCCTTCGGCCCCTCCAAGCCTGCAACGACCATGCTGTCCGACTTAACTAAAACCCCCTACCTTCCGGGGACCATATCCCTCTATTCCCATCCTATTCATGTATTTGTCAAGATGCCTCTTAAAAGTCACTACTGTATCCTCTTCCATTATTTCCCCCAGCAATGAGTTCCAGGCACCCACCACCCTCTGGGTAAAAAACTTGCGTTGTATGTCTCCTTTAAATCTTATCCCTCACATCGTAAACCTGTGCCCTCTAGTAATTGACTCTTCCACCCTGGGAAAAAGCTTCTGACTGTCCACTCTGTCCGTGCCTCTCATAATCTTATAGACTTCTGTCAGGTCTCCCCTCAACCTCCATCGTTCCAGTGAGAACAAACCAAGTTTCTCCAACTTCTCCTCATAGCTAATGCCCTCCATACCAGGCAACATCCTGGTAAATCTTTTCTGTATCCTCTCCAAAGCCTCCACATCCTTCTGGTAGTGTGGCGACGAGAATTGAACACTATATTCCAAGTGCGGCCTAACTAAGGTTCTATAAAGCTGCAACATGACTTCCAATTTTTAAACTCAAGGCCCCAGCCGATGAAGGCAAGCATGCCGTAAGCCTTCTTGACTACCTTCTCCACCTGCATTGCCACTTTCAGTGACCTGTGTACCTGTACACCCAGATCCCTCTGCCTATTAATACACTTAAGGGTTCTGCCATTACTATATATTTTCTATCTGTATTAGAACTTCCAAAATGCATTACCTCATTTCATTACCCTTCATATCAGCCCCTGGATTTGACAAGTGGTGTCTCAGACCTTGCTCTTGTTAACCCGCTCCATTTAACTGGCTTGGCAGTTGGCCACATACACACAGGCTTTCCCCTGCCAGCGGCTGGGCTGAACACTTGTTAAAAGTGCTAAATAAATGCAAATTGTTGTTGTAAAAAAACATTGGTATAAATTCCACAACCTGATGGGTTAAAAGTGCATTAGCTGTTTTGAAGGCTGGATTATTAGTATTACTCTGATTTTAGCTGTGTTGAGAGTGTTTGATGCTGGATGGGAGGTATTTCATTCTCCAACACAATCATTTCTCATGACAATGAAAAGAAAGGTTTTACAAAGAAACATTTGTGGACTGTTTGTGAGAAGGTGATTAAAACTCAAGGAAAAGGCCAGTTACTGACTGGAATATCAGCAGGATAAATAATACAAGAGTATTCCTGAGGTTTTATTTCAATCCTGTTTTAATATGAATGGGATGCTGAGAGATCATTGATGAATATTTCCCATTTTCCTTCATGGTGTTTTCAATAGTGGATCTTTTTATTTTGTGATACAATGATCAAGAACATCAATCAAACCTGAAATGGAATCTCTTGTCTTTCGCCCTGTCACAAATTTTCCCTTTTGTTTTTTTTCCCACTCTCCCACCTTTCACTTCTTTACCATTTGTGGCATCTCTAACTTCCCTGACAAAGGATCACTGACATTAAATATTGGGCAGGATGTAATGCCCTCCCCATGGCAGGTTTGGTGGCAAGTGGGCTCTTAATCAGGTGGGAGGGTGGCTGGTGGGGTCCCCTTCTCCCTGCTGCCTCCATCTCAATTAAATCCCATGGCCCCCAAACCTGTGAACCTCTCCCGACATCAGTCACCTGAGTCTGGAACCTTCCACTCACCTGGGCCTTGTGTAGGTGTAATACCAGCAGCTGCCACCGCATTCCCAGTAGCGCTGTCATTCAGTAGCACTGGCCTCCGACTGGCTGATAGCACTTTGCTGGGCTGGACCTCTCCCCCTTGTTCCCTGGTAAGGCTCATCAGTGTCCAGAACATAGAACACTACAGCACAAACAGGCCCTTCGGCCCACAAGTTGTGCCGATCATATCCATACCTACCAGGCCTATCTATAACCCTCAATCCCATTAAATTCCATATACTCATCCAGAAGTCTCTTAAAAGACCCCAGCGAGTTCGCCTCCACCACCACCAACGGCAGCCGATTCCACTCACTCACCACCCTCTGAGTAGAAAACTTAGCCCTGACATCTCCTCTGTACCTGCTCCCCAGCACCTTAAATCTGTGTCCTCTCGTAGCGACCATTTCAGCCCTGGGAAATAGCCTCCGAGAATCCACCCTATCTATACCTCTCAACATTTTATAAACCTCTATCAGGTCGCCTCTCAACCTTCGTCTCTCCAGGGAGAAAAGACCTAGCTCCCTCAACCTATCTTCATAAGGCATGCCTCCCAATCCAGGCCACATCCTTGTGTCTAGTTAACTGTCTGACAGATAGTTCAGTGCACCTTCTCCAGTTGAGGCAATGAGGAGTTTTTGCCAGCTCTCCAGCCAATGTGTGAGACCCCTGTTGTCTCCATTAAATCCAGCTCATTAACACTGTTTCTCCCCTTAGGTACTGTCCAAATGTCCACTGGTGTCTGTAAGGGCTCCAACATACTGTCCCATTGCATCCACTTTGCGTATTAAACTTGGTACATGGCTTACAGCTTTGAAAAACAAATTATTTGAAGATTTGAGTCAGTATAGGTCTCGTAAATATCAAATTCCTAATTTGACTCCTTTTTCTGTAAAGGGAAGGTGTTATTTTTGGGGATATTTCACTTGTACTCAATGGTGAGGTTTCAGTATGTACGGAGCTCATTTGCTATTTTTCTTGTAACTGATTTGATTTAATTTTCTTGGTGAATTTCCTGTTGCAACATTAGTTTGTTTTATTTTAAACAGATTTGGGATCAGGAATGGCAGAATGTGATTAAATCTGCAGATCCGCGATTGTCTTTGGGCCAAGCTTTTACAAATATCTATCAGGATGTCCATATATTTGTTTTAGCCAACATTGTCAGGCGGCCTATTGTCGTCATTGTCGGTAAGTTAAAAAACTGAAAGGAAGGAAAACAACTGAAATTCGATTGTAAACTGGTAACAAAAAATAACCATTCCATCCATCAGCTCAGATAAAACACTTTTATTTGAATTAAATTGTTGTGAGATTCTGTTGTCCCTGAGTAGTTTCTCTTGCTCCATCCTGAAGTTGCTGATGTTCTGCCAAGTGTTACCACAAATATCCAATGTTATTTTACTCAGATATTAGACATTCTTCACGTCTAAGCCAAGAGTCAGTAAGCCAGTCAACCATAAGGATTCTGTACACCTGAGTCTCGCCCTGTCCACACTCAAGTAATTTCCAGGAACACTGAGTCCAAATGCAGCCCTCACAGTCCTTTCCCCACTGTGCTACTGGGATCAACTATAACAACACACGCTGTGGATCAGATACCAGACTGACGGTGGCAATAGTCGGCACCACCGCCTCACAGTGCCAGGCACTCAGGGTCGATTCCGGCTTTGAGTCACTGTCTGTGTGGTGTTTGTATGTTCTCCCCGTGTCCTCCAGGAGCTCCTGTTTTCTCTCACGCTCCAAAGATGTGCTGGCTGGGTAAATAAATTAGCGTGGCAAATACGTGGAGTTACAGGAATAGGGCCTGGGTGAGATGCTCTGTCAGAAAGTTGGTACAGACCTGATGGGCCAAATGGCCTCCTGCACTGTGGGGATTCTATGATTTTACTCTGTACAGTTTAGTGTCACACAGACTATTACACTCACCATCACACCAGGCCTGCACAGTGTTTCTCCCTGGAGCAATCAACTATCTCTCGGCTCAATAACTGTCCCTTCCTCTCGAATCCCATTCCAGAATCTGAGGCAGGAGCCTGGGCTGAGGTTTTGGTGCAGTATTTGGAGAGTGCTTCAGTGTCACAGGTGTTAGCCCAGGCTGGGGTATTAAACTGACACCCTGTATTCCTGATCAACTGGTATCAATGTTTCCTTGCTTCTTGTTGAAGAAGAGCACAAAGTTCTCCTGTTGTCCAATCAATATTCATCCCTCAGGCAACCAGAGCAATTTACCACCTCTTAGATTTCTAATAAAACACAAACTCGTTAGGGTGGATTTTCCCATCACACCTGCCACAGGAATTGGAGAGAGCGAGAGACAGACCTTGGAAAAGTCCGTTGACCTTGGGTGGGAATTTCCATTTTTTTTTGTCCGGAAAATCCCACCCAGTGTTTCAGAAACTCTTGAAGCTTCCCGAGGACAGGAGAGGCACTGTTTAAATGCAAGTTAACTCGTTTTTTATTAGTCTGCAATTAAAGAATATAATCCATGCCTAGCTTTAAACCTACCTTCCACTGCATGGACTATTGACCTACCCACACATACAGACAACCCCCCACGTAAATCAGTTATGTGGTTTATGAATTTCAGTCCCAGGGAGATGCCAGAGGTACAGGGTGTCCATCCCAAAGACTGGCGGATCATATCAAAGAGCACGTCCCAACCACTGTTCACAATGGACAAGGAACAGACTGTATCCGACCAACGCATACTTGTGAAACTCAAAACTCAATGTCCAGCATTAAGTGACAACATTTGCTTAATAGCCGTCAGTGTGCTAAGAATGACAACCAATTTCAGATTGTCAGTTTGGTTCAAAGTATGGCACATTTGTGTGTACAGAAAGCTATATATTAATGAACAAGGCACCATACTTTGCAGACAGAAAGAACAGGTATACACATTGCATCTATTTCAACCAGCTAAATAAGTGACAGCCATTTGTTGATTCATTCCTCAGAGTTTTGACCTATCAGAGTCAAACTGCCTGGTTTGAATTTCAAACAATGCTCTGCAGTCCACTCGCCAACCAGTCAGCATTCCCTTCTTATACAGTATGAAGTGTTGTTTTCCCATGTATTCTTTCAAAGTGTCCTGATGAGTACAAGATGAAAAGCTTTGCTATGTCTCTTTTCTTGGTGAAACTGACAGGTTGGGAAAGCTTTGACAAGTTACACTGCAGCCCTGGTGATTCAGAGACTGCTTTTCAAAACTACTGATCTCTAAAAGATTATTTGGCAGCTTCTTGGAATGTACTTCACCTGCACAGCACTTCATTCACCTTCAGCCACACCTCCCTGCTGCCGACCTTAACCGTGGAATGTAATACAGCTGCACTTTACCATCCTGATTCGTGGCAGAGTTGTAAAGATGTGGAGATGCCGGCGTTGGACTGGGGTAAACACAGTAAGAAGTCTGTTAAACCTGGTGTTGTCAGATTTCTTACAGAGTTGTAAAGAGCAGCTGACAGCCAGTTAGGTTCCTGACCCACAGATTGTTCCACCAATTGGGCAGCAATGAAGCTGAGAAGTTTCAGCCCAGTGTTTCTAAGTTGTCACGTAAATTAGCTATCAAAACAGAACAAGACTGACGCCACCCCTTCTATAGAGCCTCACTCCAAATTCAAGCCACGTTTTCACAGTAGCTGTAACACAGTTCATTCTGAATTAATATTATAATTTATACTGTCTGCAGCCATTGCAATTCTTATCATGGAGTTAGTGCTCCTAATTCCACCAGATGATATCAGTAGATTTTAGTGTCTCTGTTGAAGGCAATGATGTTATATTTAAGTGTTGTGGGGGGGCGGTGGTGGGGTGAGTGTAGAACAATGCCATTGGAAACTGGTAACCATGATCACATTGTTCAGAAACAACCTTGAACAGAAGTCAGATGAAAATTGCTGAACCTGGCTGCTGGGAAATGATTTGGAAATAAAAACAGAGAAAGATGTTAAACCAGTTTAGGGAAATAATTAACATATGAATACTGGAGGGAGTAACTGTTCCTTTTTCAGTTAAATTACAGGATGAAGTTGCAAACAATAAGGAAGCAGTTTTATATCGGAATCAAATCAAAGTTTAACTTTATTTTAATGGAATGTTCACTCAGACGGGTAAAAAGCAGAGAGAGGTGACAAGGATTCACAGTATTTTCCCACACGCAATAACCACTTTGCGGTGATTTATTGATGCTATGAGTGTGGATATTCCCTGCAGGAGGGGAAGTGTTGGGGAACTTGGTTGTCATATCCATTGTTTCAGATTCTCACAGAGTGTCGATGTCCACATCAGCTCAATTTCAGAGCTTTGTAATCAGCTTGTGTGACTTGCAGACGGATTAGTGCAGGAACTAAAGGAATGTAGCAACATTTTATTAGAATTAACAGTATCCACAATCAAGGAGAAATTTTGGCAAATTCTGAAGATAGCAAACAGCACTGACTTCATTATATTCCAAAAATGGTGACAAACATTTTAGATGAAAATGAGATTGTTTATATTCATATATTAACAGATATCATATATCCACACACACCTTCTGTCCACCTTATCGTGAAAAAGACAAGAAATACTTACATTTGTATAGCACCTTTCACAGTCACCAGATGTCAAAAGTGCTTTACAGCCAATGAAATACTTCCAAAGTGTAGTCACGGTTGTAACATAGGAAATGCAGCAGCTGGTTTCTACACAGCAAGATCCCATAAAGAGCTTTGTGAGTTTTTGTGATGAATTGAAGGATGGATCAGGAGCAGAACAGTTTGGAGAATTCTGCTGCTGTTCTTCAACAGTGTGTCATGGGGTCACTAACGGCCACCTGAGAGCACAGCCAGTTTAACATCTCATCCAGAAGATAGCACCTCTGACAAGGCTGCACTCCTTCAGTACTACTCTGAAACGTTAGCCTTGTTTGTTGTGCTAAAGACCTGAAGTGAGAACTGAACGCAGAATCTTCTGATACACTAAGACACAGCTCACACACGGACACGTTCACATTACCCACTTAGACATGAACATGGGGGAAGCAATGAATAAAGATTGGCCAAGTAGTGGATAGAGCATAACATATAAGAACATAAGAAATAGGAGCAGGAGTAGGCCAACTAGCCCTTTGAGCCTGCCCTGCCATTGAATAAGATCATGGCTGATCTGTCGTGGCTCAGTTCCACATTCCCGCCCTCTCCCCATAACCCTTAATCCCCTCTCTTATCAAAAACCCATCAACCCAAGTCTTAAAAATATTTAGCGAGGTAGCCTCCACCACTTCAACGGGCAGAGAATTCCAGAGATTCACCACCCTTTGAGTGAAGAAGTTCCTCCTCAACTCCGTTCTAAACCGCACCCCCCTTTATCTTGAGGCTGTGCCCCCTAGTCCTACTATCCTTTCTGAGCGGGAAGAGTCTCTCCACCTCTATCCTATCCATCCCATTCATCATCTTATACGTCTCAATGAGATCTCCCCTCATTCTTCTAAACTCTAATAAGTACAAGCCTAATTTATTCAACCTCTCCTCATAGCTCAACCCCCTCAACTCCGGCATCAGCCTAGTAAACCTCCTCTGCACTCCCTCCAAGGCCAAAATATCCTTGCGTAAGTACGGCGCCCAAAACTGCACACAGTACTCCAGCTGCGGCCTCACCAATGCTCTATACAGCCGCAGCAAGACCTCCCTACTTTTATATTCAATCCCCCTCGCTATGAAGGCCAGCATCCCATTTGCTTTCCTGACCACCTGCTGCACCTGCAAGCTGGGTTTTTGCGACTCATGCACAAGGACCCCGAGGTCCCTCTGCACCGTTGCCTGCTGCAGTTTTTCTCCACGTAAGTAATAATCCTTCCTACCATTCTTCCTACCAAAGTGGACCACCTCGCACTTGCCAACATTAAATTCCATTTGCCATTTCCTGGCCCATTCGCCCAGCCTATCTAGATCCTTCTGTAGACTCTCACCACCCTCCGCACAATTTGCCTTTCCACCAATTTTGGTGTCATCAGCAAATTTCGACACCCTACACTCGGTTCCCTCCTCCAGATCATCTATATAAATGGTAAATAGCTGAGGCCCCAGCACCGACCCCTGGGGCACTCCACTAGTCACCAACCGCCAATCCGAATAGCACCCATTGACCCCCACTCTCTGCCTCCTATTTGACAACCAGTCCTCTATCCACGGCGTAGAGGATCATCTATAAAACAGTATCGATGGATTGATGGAGTGGGCGGTCAAGTGGCAGATGGATTTTAACATAGAAAAATGTGAAATAATGCATTTAGGAAGGTTAAAGAGTTCTAGGGAATACACAATAAATGGGAATATACTAAGAAGGGTAGATAAAATGAGGGATCTTGGCATACAAGTACACAGGTCCCTAAGGGCATGTTCAAGGAGACAAGATTGTAAAGAAGGCATATGGAACGCTCACCTTCATGGCAGAGATACTGGATATAAAAGTAAGGATGCTGGAATTGTATAAAACACTGGTGAGGCCACAACCGGAGTATTGTGTACAGTTCTGGTCATATTACAGGAAGAATGTAACTGCTCTGGAGAGAGTGCAGAGGAAGTTTACAAGAATGTTGCCAGGGTTAGAAATGTGTAGCTGTGAGGAGAGATTGAAGAGGTTGGGGTTATTTTCTTTGGAACAAAGAAGGCTGATGGGTGACTTGATAGAGGTGTACAGTAAGTTCACTGGGGACCTTGACGCTCTGTTTATATCTCACATTAGTACTGCTCTGTCCTGCCGTGGACTCAGCAGAGGAGTTAGTGCTCTCTCTCGCAGATTCAGATACGAGATCCTGGCCAGGGCACACTGACCTCAGCTGGTGGATGCAGAGTGCTTGCCTTCCTGAAAATTCATGACCAAAGGGCCAAAATCTGCATAAAAGATGAGTTTGGGACCCAAATGAATAGCAAGAGACATGTTGTCATTGAATGGAAATGCTTTGGGAGATTTTACAGTGCTGAAGGCACCATTTAAATACATGCTGCTATTGGTGCAGAGAGATATGCTTCAATGTCATTTTGTCATTGCGTCAGGTTTGTGTCAGTTAAAAGTTTCATTTGCACAGTCTAAGCTATCTTGGCCGGAATCTTTTGGCTATTCATGCCAGCGGGTTCTCCAGTCCCACTGCAGTGAATGAAGATGCGGCTGAGCGCCAAATTCTCCATGCTCACTTGCAGCAGTGGTGAGGTGTGAATGGCCGGACAATTCCAACCACTATATCGGTAACGAGACTTCATTAGTGAAGAAAAGGGGATTTATTTAATGATCTTAAAGTGTAGCAGCTTGTTTGCAGTTCACTTTAAAATACCTCTGTCTAAGAGAACTCTTCCGCCCGCACCCCCCCCCCCCCACCGCCCCCCCCCCCCGCCCCCCACCGCCCCGAGGTGATTCCCCACTCTGGGTCCTAATTGGTCACAGTAAAAAGTCTGACAACACCAGGTTTAAGTCCAACCGATTTATTTGATAGTAAACTCACAATCTCTCAGGGTTTGTCCCTTTGTCAGGTGAATGGAGAGTTCTAGCCTCAGACAGAGCATATAAAGCACAGACAGTTTAGAGATTACTGATTAGAATGCGAATCCTTACACCTAACCTGCTGTTCAAGTCCTGAAGTGGCCGACAATGTGTGTGGAAGGAGCACTGATCACAGTTTAAAGAGATGTGTATTGTCTCCAGACAGTACAGTAAGTGAGGTTTTGCAAACCCAGGCAAGTCACGGGGGTTACAGATAGCCTGTAACCCCTGTGTAACATCTCTTTAACCTGTGATCAGTGCTCCTTCCACTCAGTGTCGGCCACTTTAAGACTTGAACAGCAGGTTAGGTGTAAAGATTCGCATTCTAATCAGTAATCTGTAAACTGTCTGTGTTTTATTTGCTCTGTCTGAGGCCAGAACTCTCCATTCACCTGACGAAGAGGGTAACCTCGAAAGCTAGTGAATTTACTATCAAATAAATCGGTTGGACTTAAACCTGGTGTTGTCAGACATTTTACTGTGTTTACCCCAGTCCAACGCCGGCACATCCACATCATGACTCCTAATTGGTCAGCCAGGTCAGGTGACCCTTACTCTGCTGTGTTGCTCTTAAAGGGACAAACACCACAGTATCTAATACCTTGTATCCTGTGGCAGATAAAGTTTAATTGTACTAATTTCCCATTGCAGTTCTTAGTGAGGAAAATTAATTGGACAAGAAAGCATTTCAAGTTCTACAGGTCACTATGAAAATGAAACATTAACATTTCAGAGCTCATTAATCTTCAAGCTCTGAAGTAAAGTCACTCGGACTCAAAATGTTAACTGTGTTTCTCTCTCCACAGACACTTCCAGACCTGCTGAGTTTATTCAGCATTTTCTATTTTTATTGCAAAAATCTTCCATTTGAAATAACTTTGTGGTTCTTTTGAAATCAGGTAATTCAGAAGGAAACTCCAAAAGTGTTTCAGACACGATGACATCGAGTCCAGCTGGGATTTACCTGCCTTTGCACTGGCCTCCCTATCGCTGCCTCCCTTATCCCATTTTGCTCAGCTGTGTGAACCAACATTTCACACCACTCATCAGTATCGATGACATAGGGCCAGGTAAGATTTTCAATCGGTCCATTTCAAGAATAGATCTGCCTTTGGGGAGCAGGTAAAGACGTGCAGCAAATCAAAATGGCCACTTTCCAGCTTCTGGCCTGCAACTAACCTGAGAATTAATTCCAAGAATGGAGAGCAAATAGATTTCCTACAGAAACAGAATGTGTTGGAAAGTCACAGCAGGTCGGACAGCATCTGTGGAGCTGTGCTGAGGATTCACCCAGACTCGGAACAGCTTTATTCTCTCTCCACAGAGGCTGTCAGACCTGCTGAGATCTTCCAGCATTTTCTGTTTTTGTTTCAGATTGCAGAATCCGCACTATTTTGCTTTTATAAACAGACTTCCTAACCTCATGGGCAATTGTAAATACACTTTCACAGCAGTAATATCCTTAGGGTCAAATTCCTTGAATCACAATGCCCAAGGTTAAAGTCATTTACCCCCCACCTGCCAGCCTTGACCCTGCTGTACTCACTCAGGGATCTCATTGCAGTGAAGTATGTGGTGCAAACTTACACAGCTCAGCACCACCTAGCTGGGAGGGAGCAGCCCTGTGACCCCGGCTACAAACTCCTCCTGCCTCGGGAACTGATTTTTATCAATAATCCTTTGGTTGGGGGTCTGGACTTCAGTCCAAACTGCTCAGTGTCACCTTTGAAAGCCCCCCACCATAACCAGACACTCAGGAAACACACAGAGTGCATGGTAGCACCTTTCACCCTGGCATTAGACATACTGAAGGCATTAAGAATATAATTCTGTTCCTTTAGTTCTCAGATGTTTTATCTAGATGAGAGATTTTGGGTCAGAGATTTTTTAACCCATAGAGTTGTGGCTGTGGCAGTAATGTGTCCCTGAGCAGGGGAGACCTTTCTCCAGCCTGGAGGAGTCTGTCAAAAATCAGAAACTTTAAAGAAATTATAATTGATTGGCCACCTCGAGCTCTGGCTGTTATTCCAATATCTGTGAGCAGGGAGGAGATGGTCTCTGAGCTCCTGCTGATTGTTAGAGTATTCTCTTTATCTTTAAAGGAGATTTCCTCTGGGCCTGATATGGAGCAGGACAGAAATTTCAACTCCCAAATGTGTGAATAAATGAGGAGGACGATCACAGCATTTGTTCACAATTCCCATTGTTCACGATTCCCGTTGGGAATATATTTTAAAAAAGATTCCAAATTTCTTCTTCCTTCAGAAATCAATGCTTTTCCGCTGGTCATACCGAGTGGGGAAGGAAGCATTGAGTTACCAATCCGCTTTCTCCTGGATACTGAGAAAGGTGACAAGAAGCAATTGCTGGACAGTTATCTCACCGGGATTCCTGTCCCTGATTGGAAAGGTGTGGAATTTGTCAATGCAGCCAGGTCAGTCCGGTTTCTCACTAACTACCTTCAACTTATCCTTATCTCATTCTCATGATGGGTGACACAGTGATTAGCACTGCTGCCTCACAGCTCCAGGGACCCCGGGCTCGATTCACAACTTGGGTGTCTGTGTGGAGTTTGCACATTTTCCCCGTATCTGTGTGGGTTTCCTCCAGGTGCTCCGATTTCTTCCCAGAGTCCAAAGATGTGCGGGTTAGACTGATTGACCATGCTTATTTCCCATGCGTAAATCAGAGGAATTAGCAGGATTATGGGAATAGAGCCTGGGTGGGATTGCAATCGGTGCAGACTCAATGGGCCGAATGGACTCTTTCTGTACTGGAGGGATTCTATGATTCTTTCACTATCCAAAACGCAAATCCACAAATTGAGTCCACCAACGCACTGACTGCTTGCAATGAAACTATGGGTGGGATTCTCTGGCTGCACACACCCCAACACCAGAAATTCCTTCCCACACTCAGCACAACTTTGAATGTTCTGCCGAATTCTCTGCCTCACTCGCTATGGTTCCTGTGGTCAAGATGAGAGAATTTCAGCCCATGAGTCTCAAAGTCAACAGTACAGCTGACAGGACTGCACAGAATGTGAACAGCAAAAAGGCAAGTGAAATGTAAAATAATTAAACCAATGCCTGCCTACAGATCCTGCTTTCTTGTTAAATATAAAATCAAATCCCAGTGGGAAAAGTGAGTTTTCACTTGCGATGCCTGGGTCTTGATCCAATCCACTGAAAACCTTGTTCGGCACAAGGTTCTAAACACTGCCTTTGAATCAAGAAGTCAGTAACTATTATAGGCTGGATTTTGGCAGAGTGGGGAAGTCTCCCACCGGCCCCAGGGGGAACGGCGAGGGGTGTGATTTGCACAACAGGGAATATCAGCAGTACCAGCTGAGTTCAAACAGGACCCATTTTGACTTTCTCCAAGGGCCTTAACCCACAATGTGGGAGTCAGAAATTGATGGACTGAATAAAGCCTCCATAAATATCACAATATGAAAATGTCCTTCAAATGTTAAAACATGTAGTCTGCACGTTAATCTGGGTTCAAATCTGGCCTCAGGTCACTGTCTGTGTGAAATTTGCACATTCTCCCCGTGTCTGCATGGGTTTCCTCCGGACATTCCAGTTCCCTCCCACAGTCCAAAGATGGGCGGGTGGGATTGATTGGCCATGTTAAATTGCCCCTTAGTGTCAGGGGAATTAGGAGGGTAAATATATGGGGTTACAGGGATAAGGCCTGTGTATGGGATTATTGTTGGTACAGGTTCAATGGGCCAAATGGCCTCCTTCTGCACTGTAGATTCAATAGCCTATGAATCTGTGTTGTTGACTCTTAACTGCCCGCTGAAATTGCCAAGAAGCCCCTCAGTTCAAGGACAATCATGGATGGGCAAAAAATGCCAGCCATGCCAATAATACCCACATCCCATGAGAAAATAATATTTTAAAAATTGCGTAAGGCTGTGGCTACAATTCTTAGATTGGAGGCAACTTGAGCACCAAGTTGTTAATAATATTTTTTCAGTTCTTCACTCTGCCCCTAGAAACAATTCCAAATCCCTCACTTTGAGGCGAGTATTGTTTATAGTAAGCTGATACAATGGCCAGGATTGTTCCAGTTTCCAGTGCTGAAGGCAGTTCACCATCGCCCCATGGCAGGACCTTTCAGTCCCACCAAAATCTACACCATTTTGCATGGTTCGCCTGTCCCGTCACCAGGGAACATGCCACAAGGAATCGCTCTTAGCAGGACTGGTGAGAAGGATTGGAAAATCCCACCCAGTTTGTTTTGAAATCCCTCAGATGAATAAATGGGATTGGACAGAGTCTGCTATCTGTGTCATCAATCAGAGCACTCAATCTATGTCTCAATGAAACAAGTGAAAAGTTTTCTAATTTAGTTCTTCCAAGGAGAAAAATAAGATTCTAAATGCAGTTTGTTTTGTTTTGCAGGTTGTTTACAAATCCTTTGCCCGATGATCTGAACTTGGTTCAAGATTATTTCCAGCTGGTTAATCATCAGTATAAATTCTGGCAGGAAAACCTGGAGAAGGAAAGAAGTTGTGAGAATGAGGATGAGTTTACTTTCCCCGTAAATCTATCTATCATAGGGAACAAATGTTTGACTCAAGGTTGCATATACTTTTGCTCTAAATTCACCAAACCATTCTGTCATACATGTCACAATAGTTTCCAAAAGAGAGAAGTGGCTTCCTGGACAAATAGCCATAAACAAAGTGGCAGCCAAGGCTCTGATGGACGTTTGAAGGGATTACAATCAGAAAAAACAAAGACCTTTGGATTACAAGGCATCAGGAACACTCAACCACACCAGCCAGCATCGCACAATCTCTTCTTCAATGAGGACAATGCCCTGAAATGTAAAACACCTCATTGTCTATTCACTGGAATGGTGTCCCAGAATGGGCTCTGTCCAAGCTGTTTCCAAGGAAATGACCACTCGGAATACTTTCCAGAGGGAGACAGTAACTCTGATCCATGCTTTCCAAAGTTGGCGGCTGGATTAGTGGAGGAAAGGATAGATTTGTGGGGAGACAGATGCAGCAACTGTAAGCAAGAAATAAGAAAGTTCAATGGTTTATGCTTCTCTTGCTTAAAGACAATGGATTCTCTCCCAAAGCCACATGCCAGAACAGAGCACATTCCTTCCGAGTTGCTGGCCAATATTGGCAATTTTAGAATATTGTCTCACCAGGACCAGGGACAGACATTCAGTCAGATCGGAGAGTGTGGAAAATGCAGAAATCCAAAGTGTCAGTATTTTGGGACTGAAGATCAGAATGGATTTTGTACGACATGTTTCTTTAAATATGTGGAAGAAATTGGTGAGTAGCTTGTATTTTGTAAATTATGTGTGCCAATGGAAAGGAAGTTGTTAACTGGTGTTGTTGATCATCTGTGACGTATACTCATCGAGTGAGATTCTCTGGCCTTCGCTCAGTGCTTTTTCAGGGCAGAGGGGGGTGTGCTCTGCCTGCTGGCTGTGGGATCCTCTGGTTCCACCGCTGTCACTGGGAATTCCCATTGAAGCCACCTCACGCTGTCAGGAAGCCCACGGCAGAGGGTTCACTGTCGGTGGGAGCAGAGAATCCCTCCGGTGGGAACGGCCAGGGAGTTTGGGCTGCTGTCAGTCACGACTGGGACAAAATCTGCCCTTTGGCTTTTGCAAAATCATCAAGCCTGAACTCTTCTTAAATCGCTGATTTCTATCATCATCTGACTCTGCCTCTTCCTCAACTCATCTGCGCTGAAACCAATGCCTTTGTAACCCTTTGGACTTAAATATTCTAGATTTCAATAGAAAGATATAAGGCGAGATGGAGAAATCTGCAGGGCCAGTAAAACAGATGAAAAATATTCATTGCAATTACAAAGGCTGCTAATATCATAATTTTACATTTCAGTCTTTGTTAATGTTATTTGAGTAGTAAATATTATACTACAACATTTTAACACTCTCTATACAGAGGCAGGAAGTGTACATTTGGGTAGATAAAGGGACAGCAAACACGGGATCCTCTTGCAGCTGAGAGATATGTTAAACACGGACATTGTGAGACTTACTGTAAAAAGACACCAGTTGTTTAGCAGAGCTTGCTTCTGGGGCATTTCTTGCTGTTTCGCCTCCTCTTTGTCCGTTGAACCTAAAGAGGTGAATCTCCATTGGGAAGCCTGTCATCCCTCTATCAACTGTGGGTGGAATTAAAGTATATTTCTGTTATTTCATTAAGACAACAAAGTTGTTTTCTCTTCTTACAGCCATTTATATTCAAACCAAAGTTGAAGTTAAGATTGTTGTTAATCTAGGGTTTCTCAAAGTGGGGATCGCAGGGATGTTGAAAATGTGTCGGTGGATATCCCACCTAAAAAAACCAAGGGATGTTCTGTGATCCTCCTCAAATGAAAAGCAGCTGCTCTGTTTATAATGCACATTTTATAGGAGGCCATATGGCAATGAGAAAGCCAGCATTAAGAGGAAAGATTTGTTTTGCCTGATACAATTCAAGCTGTGTACACATTGAAAGGGAAAGGTAAGAACGTGTGTTTTTAAAAGTGAAGTAAATCCCATTTAGATTGTGACTTGAGCAGCTTGCTGAGGTTGCCAAGGTGGCCACTTTGTAAAATTGGGTCATAGAAACATAGAAAATAGGAGCAGGAGGAGGCCGTTTAACCCTTCGAGTCTCCTCTGCCATTCATGGCTGATTGTCCAACTCAATATCCTGATCCCACCTTCCCCTCTGTATGGTTTGATTCCCCCTCACCCTGACAGATATATCTGATTCCTGAAAACATACATTGGCCCACTGGAAAATGAGTTTGAAAAGTCCTCAGTTAACCATCTAAAACATATCAATCTGATGTAAAATATTGTAGGCTAAAGTGAATTCATTCATCCTGACACACTGTTACACAGAACAGCTTTATGTACAGTCTACAGCAGATAACATCGCAATGTGGGTGGAGTATAGCAAGCACATTCCTAGCTCATCTCTCTCAGATTGTTAGAGATTATTTTGCTTAACAAACTGGATTTCAAATGTAGGAGTGAGTTATCTGGAAATAGTTCTCGTGATCAGGATTGGTCGTTTAAAACTTGTCTCCCAGACATACTGCCTTTTGTTATCTTCCATTTCCAAAGTTGCTGCTTGTATTAAACAAGGAAATGTTCCAGAACGTGTCCCAATTCACTGGTGACCCAGTTACTTAGCATGTCCTGATATGTGGCCTATATTTGAATGTTTGGTTGTCCAGTTACTCCGCACCACAACATTAGCACAGGATAAAGTGTGATTTTCCAGCCCACTCCTTAAAAAGACCGGGATTTTCCGACGCAGACTCGGGAAAATCCCAGGCTTTGGATGTGGGGAGCTGGCATCTTGATGCAGACATTCTCGAGGGTTTGAATGAACCAGCTTAAAAAAGTGAAAATAAATTAATGATTGAAAACAGGTCATGGATGAATGTGTTTCTAGTCACTCGCAGTAAAACTAATCAGCTCAGTTCTTTAAAAGCTGCATTTACAGTTGTGCAGTTGTGGTGTTTATTGGATGCAGCAAGGTGCGTGCACAGTGATCACTGAACCTGAATGACAAATATTACAGAGCCAGCATTAGAATCTCTCAAGCACCCACAGTTTTCTTCATCCCATTTGATTCCCTTCACATTTTTCATCCCCTTTTCTCTCCTGTTCTTTTGGGAAAAGACCTTTCTTCCCATGAACCATCTGGTATCTCAGTGGTGTGGAAGGGATGAAGTGTAATTAAGCCTTTCATCCATCATCTGTCTGCCTTGTTGGTGTCTAACATGCTGGGCCATCAGGAGAAGCCCCGGAGCAGCAGAGTGAACTGTAGCTCTCACTGACCCCTCCCCGCTCTCAATCCTGATCTCTGGAATCTGAAGCCCCCACAGGCAAGCTGTGCCCTGACTACCCACCACACCCCCACCCTTCTGCAATACCCTCCACCCCCACTGCCACCGCTCCTCTGCCCCCGCCCCAACACCATGGGGCTCAGAAACTGAGTGAACAGCTTGCACCCAGCACTCTGTCTCCTGTAATTAACAACATAGGTTCTTCATGTGTGTTGCCAAGTTCATGTGGACAGCAGCCATTCTGCATTGCGAGGAAACACAGACCGACATAGATGGAAAAAGTGGGGGATTCTAAAGCAAAATAATAGGGTGCAAAATATCAATAAGTTACACTGGAGAAAGATGTTATTTGACCTCAGGCTGAACCTCATGACTGAAAATCTCTAACCAGTTTGGGTGGAATTTACCCAAAAGCTGCCCGAGTGTCGGGCTCTGACTGCAAGCCAGTGTCTATCTCTCCAGATATACTGCCGAGTTTTCACACCTTCCGACAGTCTGAGCGAAATGAACAGGGTGAGCAAAATGAACAGTTCCTCCCAGGGTGGAACCTGATACACAGTCTAGGATCTGACTGTGGAACAGTGCACAGCTGCAGTAAGGAGTTCCCTGGTGTTTAAGTTACCAAGACTACTTTGTGGTTCTTCTTGCACAATATTTCAATAAGTATAATTTAATAATATACAAGATCCTGAGGGGATGTAACAGGGCGGATACCAGCGAGATTGTTTTTAGAACAAAGAAAAGAATAAAGAAAATTCCAGCACAGGAACAGGCCCTTCGGCCCTCCAAACCTGCACTGACCATGCTACCCAACTGAACTAAAACCCCCTACCCTCCCAGGGACCATATCCCTCTATTCCCAGCCTATTCATGGATTATCCAGATGCCCCTTGAACTCTCTATCGTATCTGCTTCCACTACCCCCCCCGGCAACAGGTTCCAGACACCCACCACCCTCTGTGTAAAGAATCTGCCTTCCACATCTCCTTTTGGAAAGATGCAGTTTAATCCGAGATAGTCAGCACGGTTTCGTGAGGGGTAAGTCCTGCCTCACAAATTTGATTGAATTCTTTGAGGAGGTAACTCAGTGTGTAGACGAAGGTAGAGCAGTTGATGTTGTATACATGGATTTTAGTAAGGTGTTTGATAAGGTTCCCCATGGTAGGCTCATGAAGAAAGTAAGGAGGTGTGGGATAGAAGGAAATTTGGCCGATTGGATAAGTAACTGGCTGTATCATAGAAGACAGAGAGTGGTGATGGAAGGAAAATTTTCAGACTGGAGGTCAGTTACCAGCGGTGTACCACAGGGATCAGTGCTGGGTCCTCTGCTATTTGTGATTTTTATCAATGACTTGGAAGAGGGGGCTGAAGGGTGGGTTAGTAAATTTGCTGATGATACTAAGATTGGTGGAGTAGTGGATGAGGTGGAGGGCTCTTGTAGGCTGCAAAGAGACATTGATAGGATGCAGAGCTGGGCCAAAAAGTGACAGATAGAGTTTAACCCTGATAAGTGTGAGGTGATTCATTTTGGTAGGAAAAACTTGAATGTGGATTACAGGGTCAACGGCAGGGTTCTGAGGAATGTGGAGGAACAGAGAGAACTTGAGGTTCATATCCACAGATCTCTGAAGATTGCCACTCAAGTGGATAGAGCCGTGAAGAAGACTTATAGTGTGTTAGAACATAGAACATTACAGCGCAGAACAGGCCCTTCGGCCCACGATGTTGCGCCGACCAGTTAAAAAACAATGACCCTCTAACCTAAACCAAACCCTTTCCATCCATAAACCTATCTCTTAAACGCCCCCAAACTAGGTGCATTTACCACTGCAGCAGGCAGGGCATTCCAATCTCTCACCACCCTCTGGGTAAAGAACCTACCCCTGACATCCGTCCTATAACTACCACCCCTTAATTTAAAGCTATGCCCCCTCGTGCTAGCTTTCTCCATCCGAGGAAAAAGGCTACCACTGTCCACCCTATCTAAACCTCTAATCATCTTATATGTTTCAATAAGGTCCCCTCATAGCCGCCTTCTTTCTAACGAAAACAACCTCAAATCCCTCAGTCTCTCCTCATAGGACCTCCCCTCCATACCAGGCAACATCCTGGTAAACCTCCTCTGCACCCTCTCCAAAGCCTCCACATCCTTCCTATAATGTGGGGACCAGAACTGCACACAATACTCCAAGTGCGGCCGCACCAGAGTTTTGTACAGTTGCAACATGACGCTGCGGCTCCTAAATTCAATCCCCCTACCAATAAACGCCAAGACACCGTATGCCTTCCTAACAACCCTATCTACTTGATTCCCAACTTTCAGGGATCTATGTACACATACACTGTTAGCGCTTAATAACAGGGGGTTTGAGTTTAAGAGTTGTGGGGTTATGCTGCACCTATACCGGACCTTGGTGAGACCACATTTGGAATATTGTGTCCAGTTCTGGTCACCTCACTATAAGAAGGATGTGGAAGCATTGGAGAGAGTGCAGAGGAGATTTACCAGGATGCTGCCTGGTTTGGAGGGTAGGTCTTATGAGGAAAGGTTGAGGGAGCTGAGGCTTTTCTCTTTAGAGCGGAGGAGGATGAGAGGCGACTTAATAGAGGTTTATAAGATGATGAGGGGGATAGATAGAGTGGACGCGCAGAGACTATTTCCTCGGGTGGATGTAGCTGTTACTAGGGGGCATAACTATAAGGCTCATGGTGGGAGATATAGGAGGGATGTCCGAGGTAGATTCTTCACTCAGAGAGTGGTTGGGGTGTGGAATGCACTGCCTGCTGTGATAGTGGAGTCGGACACTTTAGGAACTTTCAAGTGGTTATTGGATAGGCACATGGAGCACACCAGAATGATAGGGACTGGGATAGCTTGATCTTGGGTTTGGACAAAGCTCAGCACAACATTGAGGGCCAAAGGGCCTGTGCTGTGCTGTAATGTTCAATGTTTTCCTTTAAAACTTGCCCCTTGCACCTTAAACCTGTGCCCCCAAGTGATTGACTCTTCCACGCTGGGAAAAAGCTTCTGACTATCCACTCTGTCCATGCTCCTCATAATCTTGTAGACTTCTATCAGGTCTCCCCTCAACCTCCGTCGCTCCAGTGAGAACAAACCAAGTTTCTCCAACCTCTCCTCATAGCTAATGCCCTCCATATCAGGCAACATCCTGGTAAATCTTTTCTGTACCCTCTCCAAAGCCTCCACATCCTTCTGGTAGTGTGGTAACCAGAATTGAACACTATATTCCAAGTGCGGCCTCACTAAGGTTTTATAAAGCTGCAACATGACTTGCCAATTTTTAAACTCAGTGCCCCAGCCAATGAAGTAAAGCATGCCGTATGCCTTCTTGACTACTCCTCCACCTGCATTGCCACTTTCAGTGACCTGTGTACCTGTACACCCAGATCCCTCTGCCTATCAATACTCCTAAAGGTTCTGCCATTTACTGTATATTTCCTATCTGTATTAGACCTTCCGAAATGCATTACCTCACATTTGTCCAGATTAAACTCCATCTGCCATCTCTCCGCCCAGTCCCCAACTGATCTATATCCTGCTGTATCCTCTGATGGTCCTCATTGCTATCCACAAATCCACCAACTTTTGTGTCATCCACAAACTTACTAATCAATCCAGTTACATTTTCCTCCAAATCATTTATATATATTACAAACAGCAAAGGTCCCAGCACTGATCCCTGAGGAACACCACTTGTCACAGCCCTCCATTCAGAAACGCACCCCTTCACTGTTACCCTCGATTCTCTATGACCGAGCCAGTTCAGTATCCACCTTTCCAACTCACCTCTGATCCCATGCAACATCGCTTTCTGTGTTGTGGTTCCTCTTACGGGGGAGACTGAAACCAGGGGACACAATTGAAAAGAAGGGAATTTTCATTTAAAAGGGATTGAGAATTTTTTTCTGTCAGGGCCATGAATCTGTGAAATTCCCTTCCTCAAAGAGTGATGGAGATTGGGTTAATGGATATTTTTAAGGCTGAGTTAGGTTCCTAATTGATATGGGGTCAAAGGGAGTCAAAGTGTATAGGGGGTATTCAGGAAAACAGAGGCCACAATCAGATCAGCCATGATCTTATCAAATGGTGGGCCAGGCTCGAGGGGCTGAATGGCCTAACATGAATTACATTTTCTACAGCGACACCAATTTAATAAAATACATGCACTATGTTTTACTAGTAGGAATTGTGGTGAGTTTGCTGAATATCTGTTGGGGTTAATATGATTGATAGTGAGACTTTTTATAACGTTTGTCTTTCCAGGGGCTTCCAATGAGCAAGATTCAAACAGAAAGCAGAATAAAGAGTCTCTCCCTTCACCTCATGGGCACCTTTCTCAGATTTCATCTCATCTTAAAAACATGTCCCTTTGTTGTAAACCCAACTGTAGCATGCTCGCCAATCCAGTCTATAATGGCTATTGTGAAAAGTGTTATGTTGATGTACAGAGTAAACACTTACAGAGGCTCAAAGTGGGCAGCGACATTCCTACAGATCAACCTGCTTGGGTAAGTTAGGATTTTTTAATTGAAGAACATGATGAGGTGGGGAATAGAAACAATGTGATATGATTTTAACTACATCTCCAATTTGTGGCATGTACTATGTGCTGGTTTTCCAGCTCCCCAGTGACAGCTTTTCCAGTGATCAAGTCAGTTTGCCATTGGCCACCAGCGGGACTGGCAACTTGCATTGCTTGTTGGCCGTGCTGCCGAAGAATCTCTGATGGGGAGCTGGAAAGTCCCAGCCACATGTTCATGAATCATAATCAAAACAGAAAATGCTGGAAGAACCTCCACACTGTCATTAATGTTTCTTCCAGTTTGTTCCCTACGTATCTTTGCAGTCTCTTCTAGCTCCTACCTATCATTGCCTGAAGCTGCTCCACCCCCTTATACAGTGTAAACTTCATCACATTTCTCCCCTTCTTTAGCTCTGAAGAAGGGCCTTATGGATTTGAAATGTAATTTTGTTTCTCTTCACAGATGCTGCCAAATCTGCCCAGTCTTTCGGTATTTTCTGCTTATTTGCCGATTTTCAGAATTCTCAGTGTTTTCCTTTCTTATTGGTGAATAAGTTGGTTTTGTAATATTTTCAGTTGTTAGGGACCAGCGATGTGACTGTGGCAGATTCTGGAGATCTGCTCTTCCTGAATTTCATTTTGTTTCCAATTTTCTGTTTTTCCTTTTCTGCAGTTTGGAAATCTCTTTATCACCTTAAAATAAACACAACATAGAAAAACTGTACAAATCACCTAGCTATCCTGACAACCACCCATTCTACAGGGAGTAATGGCTTATTCCCTTAAACTGAACAGAAACATTAGCCAAACATACAGGATGGCATTGTGGCACAGTGGTTAGCGCTGCTGCCTCACAGCACCAGGGACCAACGTTCAATTCTGGCCTTGGGTCACTGTCTGTGTGGAGTTTGAACGTTCTCCCCATGTCTGAGTGGGTTTCCTCTGGGTGTTCCGGTTTCTTCCCACAGTCCAAAGTTGTGCGGGTTAGGTTGATTGGCCATGATAAATTGCCCCTTAGAGTCTGTGGCATTAGAGGGTGAATACTTGGGGATAGGGCCTGGGGGGAATTGTTGTTGGTGCAGACTCGATGGGCTGAATGGCCTCCTTCTGCACTGTAGGGTTTCTACGAGCACTGAATGGCATGTTTTGTGATGGAGAGGCGGCTCACTGTTGGTCAGATCGTCCAGTCAATGGAGTTCACGGGTTCCTGTACTCTCTGCTGCCAGGAACCTCACAGCATGGGTTCACCATCAGCTGGACAATCCCATCCACAGGAACAGCTGGAATATTCTGACATTGCAAATATAAAATGCTATAGGTTCTAGAAAAGTGCAAAAGATGCTGGAAATACTCAGCAGCTCAGACAGTTTCTGCGGAGAGACAGAGTTCAGGGCAAAAACTGATGAAAGTTTAACTTTGATGATCATCCCCTTCATTGTGTGAGGTTAACTTTATTTCTGTCACCACAGATGCTACCCAGACCCAGCAAACCTGATCAGAAAGAACACAATTCTAATCTATTCTTACACCTTGCATTTGGAAAATTAAATCAATGTTTGAACAAATCAAATACTCACTCTCATTTCCTACAGCAGGATTGTAATGCAGAATTTAATTGATTCAAGGTGGGAGCTTGTTTGAGTGAAGTGGAGTACTTGTTTGATTGTACAGAGAGTTTAGGAGGGTATTTTCTTTTCAGAAGAGGGTAAATAAAAATAACAAAACAAGACAGTCTGTATGAGACAGTGAGAGACTTGCAGCAAAACCCTATTTCTCTGACTGAGTTGAGAATGTTTTGAGATTTCAGTCAAACCAGCAAAACAAAAACTTTATCAACTAAAAGCTGATGGCAAATTTTCCGCTGGAATACAATCTGTGAAAGCAATAATCATTCAATCCACAAAATCTTTTAAAGAGATTTGGCTGAATAACATGCTGTCATTTCAGAGTGATGTGATGTGGCGATCTCACGATCAGAGGTTACCTGAAGGAGGAGAAAATGAACATTTTGCGTTGGAGACAGTGAGAACCAGAAAGGTCAGCAATGCACACTCACAGACATCACAGCTTCACGATTTGTCATCAGCAGATCAACACAGTCCAGAAACAAAGAGAAACCTTTGCAGAACTCACGACTGTGAGCACTTTGGAAATACAAAATGTGATGGATACTGTAACGCCTGTTTCACCACCTCACAGATGCTCAGGAAGTAGATATTTTTGGGCGACAGAAAGGGAAACACCAGCCCATACCTCCCTCTCCCCACCACTTAAGTCACTTGCTCCCAGTTGGGTCTTAGTGTCACCCAGTTTCATTGCTGTTAATTATCACCAGGAAAAATCAAACCTCTTCCAGTAAAACGGAAGCAGAGGATAGAATTTTCAGCTGGAGAATATTCTAAAGGTTAGGTGAATAATGAGTAATGATAAGAAATCAATGTTTTAAAGGAGAATTTGCTTCAACTTCCAAATTCAGTTCATTTTTTAAATAGATCATTGTTACATTCACAGTAAACAGCAAAGCAGGAGATTGTATGATACTGTGTTGGCCCAGTGAAGCATAACGTTGATGCAATGTAATGTAATGTGAAAGTGGTTACGAGAGGGCACAAGATCATTAGAGCTTTGCTCACTCTGTCTCTCTCCCTGTGAGAAATCATCTCACCTCTGGCACTCGTTTCCTGGCAACATAACTTCAATAAGGATCTCACGGGATGGTGACTCATTGACACAAACTCGTTTCTAATCAGCACCAGGAAATACTCCTCAGCACACCACTCCGTGCATCTTTGTGTGGTGGTGGTTTCACCGTCTCACAGGCAATTGCAGACACAGAATTCTAGCTGAATAAAAGAAACTGAGAATTGTTCTTTTTAAGAATTGTGAAGTGCCTCAATTCTGGTTGTAAACTTTTGAGAAATTATAACCACGCAATCTAAAACAGGAATTAAATTGGAAATGTAATTTTGAATTGGTGGGTGGAGCCTTTTTGAAATATTCTGAGAGGATTTGGCAGAATGGATCCTTGGAAGATGTAGTCCACATGTGGGGAATCTAGAACTCAGACTATAATTTAAAAATAAGGAGTTTCCCATTTAAGAGGGAGATGTTTCTTCTCTGAGGGTTGTTAGTATTGGAATTCATGACCCCAGAGAGTGATAGCTGGGCCAGTGAATATATTGTAGACTGAGTCAGACAGATGTTTGATCTCTGGGTGAGTCAAAGGTTATTGGAGGTAGGCAGGAAAGTGGAATTAAAGCCACACTCAGATCACCCGTGACTTTACGGAAAGGTGGAATAAGCATGAAGGGCTGAGGGCCCACTCCTGCTGCTATTTCCTGTGTTTTTATGAGATTGCCAGTTTGTCTAGAATGGTGAATAGTTTTGGGCTGAACCTATGGAAAATTGAGTTTGAGTTTAGCAAAACCCCATTTCACCCAAAAACCATTGAGTAATCAGACTGACAACCTTCTATCCAATCAGGACATGGATTAAATTTAAATCCAGGTTCCCGGGGATGTTTACCATAAACTAGTTGTCACTTTACAGGGACTGTAGAAAAGTGTTTTATTGAGCCAAAATAATTGAAAATGTGCTTGGCTATATTATGTACAAATTGTTTTATTAGTTCTTTGTATTTTTTTTAGTTTTCTATAGATACTTGAGCAGGGATAATTTAAATACTTTAATATTTCATGCATTTCTATAAAACATTGGTTCAATGAAAGGAACTTATTTCTATTGAAAAGAAATACAGAAACTCATTTCAGAATGTGATAATCTGCAGATCAGTAGCTGAACAATAACCAATATCTGCCTGACCTTTCAAACACTAAAAGTCCATTGGCCTTCACAGTGAGTGTCTTTACACCTCGTAGAAATATCTTCCTTTCATTATCAAGTTCATACTTTTTAAAAAGGAGGCAAAGAAAAAGCAAATTTATCTATTTGAAGATTTTCAAGACACAGGTTTCTTCAAATTGGAATGATTCCATCTTTATACTTTTACATGATATTTATTCACTTCTTGCTCTCTAACTGGACTACAACTGAATTATTTTCTTTCTCCTCGACATGGTAAAAACAGGAGAAGAAAGACTAGCAGTAGAGCATATCCTCCATCTCCAGTAATGGTCACCATCTCCACCACTCAATAAAGCTCTAACTCATTTCTCCCAGTTAGTCAGACTCCTGAAAATGCATCCAACATCTGAATTCAGTGATAAAAAGCACACATCACTGTTCTTTAAAAGACAAAACATTATATTATTCCATGAATCACTGCATCTTTTGCTGTTTGAATAATTCAAATCGTGTTCAAATCAAACAGGTGGCAACACCAATATGAACAAGGGACCAAAAGGAAATAGATTTTCTTTTAACAGAGGGTTAGTGTGATCTGTGATCATTCCTAACTTTGTACTCTATCTAAAGCTTCTGTTTCTAATGTTTTCATCAATTATGTTTAAATAATGAAGTTAAATTGTAATCTGATTGTTTTCTGCATAATGGTTAATAATTAATGCAATGCATCCATTTTATCACCTGTGGAACTTATCAACTTTTCAGCATCTATATAAATATCCAACAGTTGAGAAAGGCACCTCTCAAAGCACAATCACAGCCTACATTATAGTCTGCAGATAAACCTCATTCATTAGTTTCAGTTCCTCTGATGACTCAGTTAGTAAAGGGACTGCCCAGTGTGGAACTGACCCATTGACAATAAGTGATGGGAAATCCCAAACTCAACACTGATTGAGCTGAGCTTGGTTCTGGTTAACACCATGGAGCTCAGCGTGGTTCTGCTGGGAGAGGATTGATGATTGTTGTTGATCATTTGTGGCTGATGATGGGAGTTCACTACATTCCCCCCTTGATCCTTTGTTTGATCCCAGCAGGAATGTGAGGAACGTTCGGGGAACAATCGAGGGCTGATGGCATCCTCAGGATGTCACAGTGAGCTTCTGCAACATCCCAAAGTATTTCACAGGAACATTCCCAAAAAGAATTGGACATCAGGCCAGAAAGGAGATATTATGGCTTTGACCAGTTTGGTTTTAAGGAGGAAGTGATGAGGTTTCAGGATGGAATTCCAAAGTTGAGGGCCTGAGCAGCTGAAGGAACCGCCACCAATAGCGGAGCAGTTTAACCAAGGGTGCAAAGAGGCTGGAATTATAGATATCAGAGGGTTAGGGAGATAGGAGAGATTAAAGAGAGGGAGGGGGTTGAAGAACAAAGAAAAGAACAAAGAACAATACAGCACAGGAAACAGGCCCTTTGGCCCTCCAAGCCTGTGCCGCTCATGCGCCCCATTAGATCATTTGTTTGTATCCCTCTATTTCCAGTCTGTTCTTGTGGCAATCTAGATAAGTCTTAAATGATCCCAGTGTGTCTGCCTCAACCACCTTGCATTCCAGCCCCCACCACCCTCTGCGTAAAAGAATGGAGGATTTGAAACTAAGGATTGGATTCTCTGACCTTCCTTCAATATTTTTCTTGGTGATGGGGAGAAGCCACCATTTGCTGGTGGTGGGATCTTCTGGTCCTGCTGTAGTTAATGGGAATTCTTACTGCAGCCATCCCACAGTGCTGGAAACCCACGGCAGGGGCTGTGCTGCTGGAGGGATCAGAGAACCCTGCCATCATGAACGGACAGAGAATTCTGGTCTACAAATGAGGATTTTAAAAATAAGGCATTGTTTAGCTGGAAGGCAATGTCAGACAGTGAACACTGGGGTAATGGGCAAACTGGACTGAGTGAAAATCAGGGCACCAACTACAGAGGTTTGACTGACCTCAAGATTCCTGAAAGTAGAACCTGGGAGACTTAGCAAGAGTACACTGAAATATTCCAATACAGCGATAACAAAGACATGGTGAGGATTTCTAAAGAACATGGCTTGAGGCTGGAGTGAGTCAGCTGATGTTACAGAGTTGGAAACAGACAATCTTAGTCATGTGTTCATGAGTAATTAACCAATCTCCTCTGGGTAGCAGGGGGAAGAGGCAGGGAGGGGGGTCACATTCTTGCAGGGTGCCATTTAACCACCAGGTTTTTATGGGGGATGTTAATTCACTGGGCAGGATTTTTTCACACTGCCTGCCGAGTGTTTCGAGGCAGCGCCATTGGCCAGTGGGGGGGTCTTTTGGTCCTGTCGTCAATACGGCTTTTGGTGAATGCATCTCTCACCACCTGGAAATCTGTGGTAAGGGTTTGCCATTGGGCAGGACAGGAAGATGCTGCCGGCATGAATGGCTGGAGAATTCCAGCCACTATTCCTGGCCAGATGAATTGCCAATTGTGACTAAGATTGATAGATTTACATTAACTACTTGTGGCAGAAACATATCCACAAATTCCTGTTCACTGAGTGCTTCGATTGAATTGTATAGTTAAACAATAGACATTATCTGTTGTATTACTGGGCAGGATTCTCCGATCGCATCTGTGCCCAATCCCACTGCCAGCAAGAACGGAGAATTTTATCTCTCAACCAAAACTCCATTCACTGCAGTGGGGCTGGAAAATCCTAGCCACAAGCAAGGTCAGAGGTTTTCTCCAAGTAACTATCTTTCTTTTAAACGTACAGTTCTTGTGGGTACATGTAGAGTTGTTAAAAATATTGTTCAAATTATTACAAAATAAAATCCATTATTTAGAGAAAGTTATATTTACTTTGTGCTGAAGATGTTTTTCTCTGGAGTTTCAGTTATGGACAAGTGTGTGACCCGGGGTCTGTTTCATTTCCTGAAAGTGTGACTGATGCTTACACAATGGGATGTCCCACTTTGCTCTTGCACATCGCCCGCTTTCCCCAAAAGTACAATTATACTTTTCTGCCAAAATCTCCTACCAAAGCCTCAGATCATTGAATTCATTCCACCACCTTCCTTTAGTCAGCAATCCTAGTTGCTTATATTGGCACAATATACTCATTCTGGATACCATTCCCTCTAACTCTGTATCCAAACCATTGCTACAGAGTAACACAGTCAAATCCTGTGGTATCCCACAACTCATCGCCAACCATCAGAGAAAATGTTTTTAACTCTTATTCTTCCCTTCTAACCAGTGTTTCTGCAACTTACTATCCTCCCAATAACTCAAACCTCTTTTTCTTCTCTGCTGAGGTTTTGTTGTATTAATTTATCCGGAAGGGTGAAGAGGAAGACTCTCATTGTTTCATGGTTTCTTCTTAGTGAATAAGATGTTATCGCACAGATATCGCTGGAGCATATTTGATGTGATGTAATATTCCATTCAGAGGATATAATTAGACATATAAAAATGTTGACTCTGGAACTCCTTGGGGACTGTTGACACCAGTGTAAATAGTCAGGACAAACATACTTTTAATGTCCTGAGGAGTCGCTAACACATGAGTGACCCTGACAAAGGATTTAAAATTAGACTTGGTTCTAACTGATACCCCTCTCTAATACATTGTATTTAAGAGTTTTCTTTGCCTCTTTGACCTGATTCAATAAGTATTAGCAAAACGTCTTCAAACTTTATAGAGTTAAAGGGTGTATAACACTACTTGGAAAAATCTTCCATGTGAAAGGAATAGGGATTAATGGCAATATCCTACATCAAAAAACTCAATTTTCCAACACTTGCTGACAAAAATAACAATTTTTCACAATATTTCCTCAAATCTCAACAACTCTTCAAACTAGACGCATGTTCCCATTACATTGTGATCGACTTTTCCTGGAGAAACTGTTCCAGAACGGAGATGGAGACTCTGTCAGCATCACTCTCTGAGAGATTGCATTGGGTTTAAGTTTATAGTTTCAGTCTTCGTTATCAGGTATTTTTGCAGCGTGTGTAACTGCAGATGGACAACTTTAATGGTAATAGTGAAATGTCTGAATGTTTGGAGTGTGACCTGACTGATGATGGTGTATCTCCCAGTTAATCTCCACTGGGCAAAGGTGCAAAGCGTTCCTGAAACCAGTAAACTGGTACCCACCCACGTATGTTCGGAAACAGGGCACTGAACCAACAGAATTCCCTCTGGGTTCCACCTGCCAGGACCTGAGAGTAATTTTAAGTGGGGGTAGGTAATGCCTTACATGGGAAGCCCACCCTTGCCCCAATTCAGGGTCTTTAGTGGCCAATTATTGGCTTTTTTCCACCCAGCCTTGATTGCTAGGTTCCGTACAGCTCAGTGGGGAAATGCCAGAAATTAAAGGAATTTGAACTCAGACAGAGGGAGGAGTGGGCCCCTCCATCAGAACCCCCTCCTGCTTGGGGAGGTGCCCTCCCCTTAAGGTCCAGTGACCTCCAGAATCTCCTCCTCACTATTCATCCAGCCTATCACTTGAGATCCCAACTTCTCCCCACACAGGACTGTAGGTGGGGCTTTAAACTAATTTGGGGGGGGGGGGAGGGTGAGAGGGTAGGTGACATTACAGGGTCTAAAGTTAAGGAGAGGGTACAGGTAAGGAAAGAGGCCGAGGATGTCCCAATAATAAAGGGAGTAGGGGGCGTGAGTATGGTTGGTGGCGTTCAGGCAAATAGGGTCCAGGTGAAGGCTGGGATGAAGGCACTTTATCTGAATGCACGAAGCATTCGGAATAAAGTGGATGAGCTGGTGGCGCAGATCAGCACAAATGGATATGATCTGGTGACCATTACAGAGATGTGGCTGCAGGGTGACAGGGACTGGGAGCTGAATGTACAGGGGTATCAAGTGTTTAGGAAGGATAGGCGGGAGGAAAAAGGGGGGGGCGTAGCTCTGCTGGTTAAGGATAGCATCAGGGTGGTAGCAAGGGATGATATAGGAACCAAAGAGCAAAAAGTGGAATCGTTGTGGGTGGAGATTAGGAACAGCAAAGGGAGGAAGACGCTGGTGGGTGTCGTCTATAGGCCCCCAAATAATGATCTGGAGGTGGGGCGGGCTGTTAACGCGCAAATAAATGCGACGTGCAGGAATGGGACGGCGATAATTATGGGGGATTTCAATCTACATATTGATTGGTGGACCCATGTTGGACGCGGTGGGCTCGAGGAGGAGTTCTTGGAATGCTGCCAGGATAGTTTCCTTGAACAGTGTGTGTTGGAGCTGACAAGGGAGCGAGCTATCTTGGATCTGGTGCTATGTAATGAGGCGGGTAGAATTAGGGACCTTGTGGTGAAGGATCCTCTTGGGGAGAGTGATCATTGTACGGTGGAGTTTCTGATGCAGATGGAGGAGGAGAAAGTGGGTTCCCGGACATGCGTCCTTTGTTTGAACAGAGGGGCGTACGGTAGGATGAGAGAGGAATTGGCGAATGTTGACTGGGGGAGCGCGTTGGAAGGTAGGTCTACTGAGGAGCAGTGGAGGATCTTTAAGGAGATCTATCTTGGTGCTCAGCAGAAATTTATTCCGATGGTTAAAAAGGACCGTAGGAGGAGAGGTAATAATCCGTGGATAACGAAGGAGGTGAAGGAAAGTGTTAAATTAAAAGCGGAGGCGTTTAGAGTAGCTAAGAGTAGTGGGCGAGAAGAGGATTGGGAGAGGTTTAAAAGTCAACAAAGAATGACGAAGAAGTTGATAAAGAAGGGTAGGAGAAACTATGAAGCTGGGCTAGCGCTTAATATAAAAAAGGATAGCAAGAGTTTTTATAAGTATATAAAAAGGAAGAGGCTGGCTAGGGTGAACGTTGGACCCTTAGAGGATGAGAGGGGGGACTTAGTGGTAGGGGATGGGGAAATGGCTGAGGCCTTGAATAACTTTTTTGTTTCGGTCTTCACGGAGGAGGACGTGAATAATTTGCCAGGTGTTAGCGATGGAAAGATGGTAGGAGTGGAGGGCCTGAATGACATTATTGTTACTAGAAAGGCGGTGCTCAACAGACTGGAGGGGGCTGATTGTGGACAAGTCCCCAGGACTGGATGGAATGCATCCGAGGGTCCTGAAAGAAATGGCGGAGGTGATAGTGGATGCCTTGGTGGTTATTTTCCAAACGTCGCTGGATTCCGGGGAAGTGCCGGAAGATTGGAAAACGGCTAATGTTACACCGTTGTTTAAGAAGGGTGGCAGGCAAAAGGCAGGGAATTATAGGCCGGTTAGTTTAACGTCTGTTGTAGGTAAAATGTTAGAATCCGTGATCAAGGAGGAAATAGCGAGGCATCTTGAAGGGAATTGCTTGATAGAGCAGACGCAGCACGGTTTCGTTAAGGGGAAGTCGTATCTGACAAATTTATTGGAGTTCTATGAGGATGTGTCTAGGATGGTGGATAGAGGAGAGCTGGTGGATGTGGTCTTTCTTGATTTTCAGAAGGCGTTTGACAAGGTACCTCACAAGAGGTTATTGCAGGAGGTCAAGGGACATGGAGTTGGGGGTAGGGTGTTAGCGTGGATAGAGGATTGGCTGTCAAATAGGAGGCAAAGAGTGGGGGTTAATGGGTGCTATTCGGATTGGCGGTTGGTGACTAGTGGAGTGCCCCAGGGGTCGGTGCTGGGGCCTCAGCTATTTACCATTTATATAGATGATCTGGAGGAGGGAACCAAGTGTAGGGTGTCGAAATTTGCTGATGACACCAAGATTGGTGGAACGGCAAATTGCGCGGAGGGTGTGGAGAGTCTGCAGAAGGATCTAGATAGGCTGGGCGAATGGGCCAGGAACTGGCAAATGGAATTTAATGTTGGCAAGTGCGAGGTGGTCCACTTTGGTAGGAATAATGGTAGGAAGGACTATTACTTATGTGGCGAAAAACTGCAGCAGGCGATGGTGCAGAGGGACCTCGGGGTCCTTGTGCATGAGTCGCAAAAACCCAGCCAGCAGGTGGTCAGGAAGGCTAATGGGATGCTGGCCTTCATAGCGAGGGGGATTGAATATAAAAGTAGGGAGGTCTTGCTGCAGCTGTATAGGGCATTGGTGAGGCCGCAGCTGGAGTACTGTGTGCAGTTTTGGGCGCCGCACTTACGCAAGGATATTTTGGCCTTGGAGGGAGTGCAGAGGAGGTTTACTAGGCTGATGCCGGAGTTGAGGGGGTTGAGCTATGAGTAGAGGCTGAATAAACTAGGCTTGTACTCGTTGGAGTTTAGAAGAATGAGGGGAGATCTCATTGAGACATATAAGATGATGAATGGGATGGATAGGATAGAGGTGGAGAGACTCTTCCCGCTCAGAAAGGACAGTAGGACTAGAGGGCACAGCCTCAAGATAAAGGGGGGGTGGTTTAGAACGGAGTTGAGGAGGAACTTCTTCACTCAAAGGGTAGTGAATCTCTGGAATTCTCTGCCCGTTGAGGTGGTGGAGGCTGCCTCGCTAAATATTTTTAAGACGCGGGTTGATGGGTTTTTGATAAGCGAGGGGATTAAGGGTTATGGGGAGAGGGCGGGAATGTGGAACTGAGCCACGACAGATCAGCCATGATCTTATTGAATGGCGGGGCAGGCTCGAAGGGCTAGATGGCCTACTCCTGCTCCTATTTCTTATTATCTTATGTTCTTATGTTCAAACCCCAAGGCCACCCCTTCCCTCCCCACCTGGACCCCTGACAGTCACATTTGTCTCTGGTTCACTGGATTAGGTTCTGGAAGCTTCTTGAAGTGCTTCCTCCGCACTGCAGTGCTGTTCCTGGAGGGATGGTCAGACTGCTGATGAATCTGATTGGCCAGCAGCTCTCCAAGGTAGGATGTCCAGTGAAGGTGTGGGTAGAAGTCCCACCCACTGGCATCGATGCTAATTACAATTGTGGGGCAGAGGGGTGGGGGCGTGTTCCCCAATGACAGCTCAGCTCAGTGCCATCCTAAACATTCTGGCTGTTGAGTCTTTTTTATGTGATTGTCATTTAATGTGGACCTGAAGATTTCCCAGAGGGTGGTTCTGGGCTGCAAAGGGAGTTATTCATTCCAGGGAATTCTCAATAGAATAGAGAAGTTATTCCCACCAGCAGAGATCAAACAAGTTTGGGACAAATAACAAAAAGTCTCTGAAAGGCAGGAAGCAATCCTGTTAAGGGTTGTTTACATCACCGGGTTTACCATCCAGCAGCCAATTACTGCCTTTGCTTTGAAATGGTTGACCAACAATAATGAAGTTCAAATACAGACAACAAAGAGAATCTCCTTCCAAATTCATCACGTTGGTCTAACGCAGACCCAAAAACATCAACTGGCACCCATTGGCTAGACTTTAACTGGCACTTGCAGAATGGCATTCTCTGCATGGCCTCGGGCGGGATTTTACGTCAGGCCACATGGGCAGGTGAGGCAGTAAAATTCCGTTATTGTGATCCTTTCTCCAACGGGAGATCTTTGGTACCAAATCAAACTTTTTACAACTGACTCACACAACTCATCAGGTCAACATTATGCCGGATGAAAGAATTCCCTTCTAAGGACAAGGTAAGTGATTCCTTACTTTACTCGTCCTCCTTTTCCCCTTTCTCCTCTCACTCACTCTCAAAATGTTAAATATTTGGGACTGTTTGGAGTCGGCCTTCACCTCACCACTCAGATATTCAGATTTTCATTAAGAATTGAACATTGCTGGGTGCTCTGTCACTCCTGTGTAATTAGAATGATGTGATCTTGCTACATCTTTATTCTCTGTGTCAGAGTTAAAGGGTTAAGTTAAGTGCTGACTCAATATGTGGTGTATGGTTCAAACAGGAAAGTTATTCCATTGTGAAAAATTTGTTCTTATGTCTACTGATTTCAACACTGCCTGAGCTGTGGGTGTAAAGCCAGTGTTTAACTTTACACTTCTTACAGCCTAGGAGTTCCCCCATTATCTTTCAACCATTACATCATTATTAAGAGATTTTTTCCATTACCACACAACCACATCCTCCTGTTCTGTTTTTTGCCACCACAGTGACATGGTTCTGTGCTGCTGATACTCAGAATGGGGTGTACAGTCTGTGAGGTGAGTACATTTAACCCTTTGTTGTTCCGTGTCCTTGTACAAGGAGCTACGTGGAATTTTGAAAATGATGATAATAAAAAATATAACATTGCATTCCTATCTCCCGCCCACCTCTAAACAAGAGGGGCCAGTAGAAGATTACACTTTATAAATAATGTTAAAATATTTATTTGCACAAAGGAAATCCTATTTCTGAAAATGTATTTATGGAGCTGTGAAATCATTCTGCAATGTAACAATTTCCAGTCTTGTAATGAGATTGAATTAATGAATTATTCCATCACCATTTAGTTTTCTTCTAACATGAATTATACTTGCAACAAGAAGCAATTTCTGTGAGTGTACCCAATCGCCTCTCAGCCCCTTGAGGAGGTATTAGTGAGTGGATGAGGGGTGTGTAGTGATGTAGTGATGGACCTGATGTTCCAAGGCTGGAGTGCAGCTGCATTTTGAGGGAGCAGAGAAGAGGAAGCCTCCTGTAAACAGAGAAATGTCAAAAGCAGCCTCCTGCTTTATCTCTTGGCAATGTTAATCTCACAGTAGGACAGCAGACTTTTGTTATTAACTAAAGTGAGTCTATTCCCAGGGGCAAAACCCAGAAGATGCATCAGAATTTTAAGGTTGAAGTTTGTTTACGAGTAACACAATACTTAGTGCATGTATTTCTGCGATGGTTATGAAATCCACACTGCAGCCTCCTAAATTTGTGCAAAGAGATTCACATCCTGCTGGTTCAATCATAGAGTCACAGTCATAAAGTCATAGAGGTTTACAGCATGGAAACAGGCCCTTCAGCCCAACTTGTCCATACTGCCCTTTGTTTAACCCCTAGGCTAGGGGTTTAATTGCCCATATTTGGCCCATATCCCTCTATACCCATCTTACCCATGTAACTGTCTAAATGCTTTTTAAAAGTCAAAATTGTACCCACCTCTACCACTACCTCTGGTAGCTTGTTCCAGACACTCACCGCCCTCTGTGTGAAAAAATTGGCCCTCTGTTAATCCCCAACTCTGAATGATAAATGAATGTTTTTGAGGTTTAAAACAGCATTCAGTGAAACAGCAACCAAAAGGGAAAATGCTGGAAAATCTCAGCAGGTTTGGCAGCATCTATAAGGGGAGAAAAGAGCCAGATGACCCTTTGTCAAAGCTCTTCAATGAAACAGCACTTAGCGAATCAATTTCTGTTTACAGTCTTCAATTTTCTGGTGCTTTGCAACCTTGATATGTCACCAGTCATGTGGCCAGGTTGCAATATTACAATAACTTTGCCAGCTTAGGCTCGGCTGGAAGTTCTCTGATCTCTGATTCAGAAGATTATTCTTCAAATCCCGTTGCAGAATCTTAAGCACAAACCTAGGTTGGCACTCCCAAGGCGCTGGGGATATTATATTAACATGGATAGACAACTGCCTAACTAATCAAGGACTAGCTAACTAACCGAGGAATAGCTAACAAGGACTAGTTAACTAACTGAGGACTAGCTAACTTACTGAGAACTAGTTAGTTAACTGAGGACTAGCTAACTAGCCAACTAACCAAGGGCTAGCTAACTAACCAAGAGCTAGGATAATGGGTCACTTTTAGATTGACGAACTGTAACCAGTGAGTGCCACAGGTATCAGGCCTCAACTATTTACAATCGATGTTGACGATTGAGTGTCCTGTAACAACATTTACTGACGATACAAAGCTTTCTCCAAGTGGCCGTCACAACACACGACAGCGCAGAGTTGCAGCTTTATAGAACCATAGTTAGGCTGCACTTGGAATATAGTGTTCAGTTCTGGTTGCCACACTACCAGAAGGATGTGGAGGCTTTGGAGATGATACAGAAAAGATTTACCAGGAGGGCATTAGTTATGAAGAGAGATTGGAGAAACTTGGTTTGTTCTCACAGGAACAACAGAGGTTGAGGGGAGACCTGATAGACGTCTACAAGATTATGAGAGGCACGGACAGAGTGGATAGTCAGAAGTTTTTTCCCAGGGTGGAAGAGTTAATTACTAGGGGGCACAGGTTTAATGTAGGACGGGCAAGGTTTAAAGGAGATGTACGAGGCAGCTTTTGTACACAGAGAGTGGTGGGTGCCTGGAACTTGTTGCCGGGGGAGGTAGTGGAAGCGGATACGGTAGTGACTTATAAGGGGCGTCATGACAAATACATGAATAGGATGGGAATAGAGGGATACGGTCCCAGGAAGGGTAGGGGATTTTAGTAAAGTTGGGCAGTATAGTCAGTGCAGGCTTGAAGGGCTGAAGGCCTGTTCCTGTGCTGGAATTTTCTTGTTCTTTGTTTGTTAGGAAAACAAATGGAATCGTGGCCTTTATTACTGGGGCTGGGATATTGAAGCAAGGAAGTTGCTACACCTGCAGGGGTGTCGGTGAGACTGCACCCAGAGTATTGTGTAGAGTTTTGGTCTCCTCACTTTCGGAAGCTATATTTACATTAGAGTAAGCTCAAGAAAGCAATATCAGGCTGATTCCTGGGATGGGTTGTCTGTTGAGGAAAGGTTGAACAGAGTTATATTTAGTGATCAGTGGTACCCTCTCCAAAGCCTCCACATCCTTCTGGTAGTGTGGCAACCAGAATTGAACACTATATTCCAAGTGTGGCCTAACTAAGGTTCTATAAAACTGCAACATGACTTGCCAATTCTTAAACTCAAGGCCCTGACTGATAAAAACAAGGTTGAACAGGGTTATATTTAGTGGTCAGAAAAACAAGAAGTGATCTTATTGATTTATTTTTTAATGAGATGTGGCGTCACTGGCATGGCCAGAATTTATTACCCATTTCCAATTGCCTTTGTACTGAGTGGGTTGCTAGGCTACTTCAGAGGGCAGTTAGGAGCCAAACACATTGCTGTGGCTTGGACTCACATGTAGGCCAGACCAGGCAAGGACGGCAGATTTCCTACCCTAAAGAACATTAATGAACCAGGTGAGTTTTTAACAACAATCAACGTACCAGAGAAGGTTCCAGGATTTTGACCCCGTGATAGCGAAGGAAGGGTGATATATTTCCAAGTCAGGATGGTGAGTAGCTTAGAGGGGAACTTGCAGATGGGGGTGTTCTCATGTAGCTGCTGCTCCTGTCCTTCTAGATGGAAGTGATGGTGGGTTTGGAAGGTGCTGTCTATGGAGCCTTGGTGAGTTGCTGCAGTGAATCTTGTAGATGGTACACACGGCTGCTACTGAGCATCAGTGGTGGAGGGACAGGATGTTTGTTGAAGAGGTGGCAATCAAGTGGACTGCTTTGTCCTGAGTAATGTTGAGCTGCGAGTGCTGTTGGAGCTGTACCCATCCAGGCATGTGGAGAGGATTCCATCACACACCTGACTAGTGCCTTGTAGACAGTGGACATAAGATCATAAGGACATAAGAAATAGGAGCAGGAGTAGGCCATCTCGCCCTTCGAGCCTGCCCCGCCATTCAATAAGATCATGGCTGATCTGTCGTGGCTCAGTTCCACTTTCCCGCTTTCTCCCCATAACCCTTAATCCCCTCTCTTATCAAAAACCCATCAACCTGCGTCTTAAAAATATTTAGCGAGGTAGCCTCCACCACTTCAATGGGCAGAGAATTCCAGAGATTCACCACCCTTTGAGTGAAGAAGTTCCTCCTCAACTCTGATCTAAACTGCTCCCCCTCCACCCCCCCCCCCCCCCACCACTTATCTTGAGGTTATCTTGGACAGGCTTTGGGGGAGGCAGGAGTTGAGTTATTATCTGCAGGATTCCCAGCCTCTAGCTTGCTTTTATAGCCACTGTGTTTATATGGTCAGTCCGGTGCAGTTTCTGATTAATGAGGACCACATTAATGTTGACAATGGGGTGATTCAGTGATGGAAATGCTATTGAATGTCATTGGGTGATAGTTAGATCTTCTCTTGTTAGAGGGGGTCATTGCCTGGCATTTGTGTGGCACAGATATTACCACTTCTCAAGCCTGGATAGAACATAGAACACTACAGCACAAACAGGCCCTTCGGCCCACAAGTTGCGCCGATCACATCATCACCTACCAACCTACAGACCTATCTATAACCATATTGTCCAGATCTTGCTGCATTTGGACATGAACTGTTTCAGTATCTGAGGAATTGCGAATGGTGTTGAACATTGTGTAATCATCAGCGAACATCCTCACTTCTAACTTTATGATGGAGGAAAGGTCATTGATGAAGCAGCTGAAGATTGTTGGGCCTAGGACACTCCCCTGAGGGACTCCTGCAGAAATGTCCTGGAGCTGAGATGATTGGGCTGCACCAACCACTACAACCATCTTCCTACATACCAGGTATGACTGGAACCAGCGGAGTTTCGCCCTGATTCCCATTGATTCCCGTTTCACTAGGGCTCCTTGATGCCTCACTTGGTCAAATGCTGTCTTGATGTCAAGGGCAGTCACTCTCACCTCACCGCTGGGGTTCAGCTCCTTTGTCCATGTTTGAACCAAGGCTGGAATGAGGTCAGGAGCTGAGTGACCCTGGAGAAACCCAAACTGGGCATCACTGAGCAGGTTGAGAATCGCAGCGAGACCTGGGGGTGCAAGTGCACAAGTCTTTGAAGGTGGCAGTGCAAGTGGAGAGTGTGGTGAAGAAAGCCTATGGTATGTTAGCCTTTATAGGAAGGGGTATAGAATATAAGAGCTGGCGTCTAATGTTGCAGTTGTACAGAACGTTGGTTAGGCCGCATTTGGAGTACTGCGCACAGTTCTGGTCGCCTTACTACTGGAAGGACGTGGAGACTCTGGAGAGAGTGCAGAGGAGGTTTACCAGGATGTTTCCTGGTATGGAAGGACTGGGTTATGAGGAAAGATTGAGCAAATTGGGGCTCTTTTCCCTTGAAAGACGGCGACTGAGGGGGGATCTAATAGAGGTATATAAGATTATGAAGGGTATAGATAGAGTAAACAGAGGTAAGCTATTTCCTATGATAGAGACACATAGGACAAGGGGCCATGGACTTAAGGTGAGGGGGAAGAGGTACAACACAGATATTAGAGGGAGGTTTTTCACACAGAGGGTAGTGGGGGTATGGAATGCTCTGCCAAGTAAGGTGGTGGAGGCAGGCACGCTAGTGTCATTTAAGAGTAACTTAGACAGGCGCATGAATGGGTTGGGGATGGGTGGATATAGGAGATTGTTTTAAATAAGGTTCATTAGCATTGGGGCGTCCCTGGCAATGTAAATGGATATGGCACAATAATAATGTTTTTTTTCTCTTTTTCATTCACAGGTTTTAAGTCGGTCCACCTCGTGTCCAACGAGGGGGATACACACGATGGGTCGTACTTGGGCTGCTCTTGGTTGTTCGAGATTGGCCTAGTGCTTCATGTTGTTAGTGTGTGCCTAAACTGGACCAGATACTGGGCAAGACGACAGCTCAGTGACTATCACTGATTGCTGTGCAGACACATGGATTTGGGCCGGTGTCTGTGGGAGTTTGCGCATTCTCCCCGTGCTTGCGTGGGTTTTCTCCGGGTGCTCCGGTTTCCTCCCACACCCCAAAGATGTGCTGTTAGGCTGATTGGCAGGAATAAATTGTCTCTAAATCAGTTTCCCTCAATCTGGATGGCCATAAAACATTAGACGGGGGTCATGGGTGGAGGGGGGGACTAGTGGTGTTAAGATGGCGGCGCGGGCTCGTTGGGCCAAAGGGCCTGTTTCCCGGGCTGATTTTGTTCTTTTTTTGTTGTTTTGTTATTGCTGAGCAGGTGCTGTTTGATCGCACTGTCGATGACCCCTTCCATCACTTTACTGATGATCGAGAGTAGACTGGGCAGTAATTGGCTGGGTTGGATTTGTCCTGCTTTTTGTGTCCAGGACGTACCTGGGCAATTTTCCACATTGTTGGGTAGATGCCAGTGATGTAACTGTACTAGAGCCGATTGGCTAGGGGAGCAGCAAGTTCTGGGACACAAACAAGTGCTCAATATTTCAGAGAACAAAGAACAAAGAACAGGACAGTACAGGAAACAGGCCCTTCGGCCCCCCAAGCCTGCGCGACCGTGCGCCCAACTAGACCATTCGTTCGTATCCCTCCTTTCCCAGTCTGTTCATGTGACTATCCAGATAAGTCTTAAACGATCCCAGTGTGTCCGCCTCCACCACCCTGCTTGGCAGTGATTTCCAGGCCCCCACCACCTTCTGTGTAAAATATGTCCCTCTGATACTGGAGTTAAACCTCTCCCCCCTCACCTTGAACTTGTGACCCCTTGTTTTTGTCACCTCCAACCTGGGAAAAAGCTTCTCACTGTTCACCCTATCCATACCCTTCATAATTTTATACACCTCTATTAGGTCTCCCCTCATTCCCCGTCTTTCCAGGGAGAACAACCCCAGTTTACCCAATCTCTCCTCCTAGCTAAGACCCTCCATACCAGGCAACATCCTGGTAAACCTTCTCTGTACTCTCACTAAAGCCTCCACCTCCTTCTGGTAGTGTGGCGACCAGAACTGGACGCAGTACTCCAAATATGGCCTAACCAACATTCTATATAGCTGCAACATCACATGCCAACTTTTATACTCTATGCCCCGTCCAATAAAGGCAAGCATGCCATATGCCTTCTTCACCACTCTCTCTACCTGTGCTGCCACCTTTAAGGATCTGTGGACTTGCACACCCAGGTCCTTCTGTGTGTCTGTACTCCTGATGGTTCTGCCATTTATTGTATAGCTCCCCCCGCTACATTAGATCTACCAAAATGCTTCACTTCGCATTTATCTGGATTAAATTCCATCTGCCATTTCTCCGCCCAATTTTCCAGCCTATCTATATCTGCTGTATTCGCTGACAATGTTCATCACTATCCGCAACTCCAGCAATCTTTGCGTCGTCCGCAAACTTACTGATCACACCAGTTACATCTTCTTCCAAACCACTTATATATATCACAAACAGCAGAGTTCCCAGTACAGAGCCCTGTGGAACACTAATAGTCACAGACCTCCAACTGGAAAAAGACCCCTCCACTGCTACCCTCTGTCTTCTATGGCCAAGCCAGTCCTCCACCCATCTAGCTAGCTCACCTTTTATCCCGTGAGATTTAACCTTTTGCACCTGCCTGCCATGAGGGACCTTTACTAAAATCCATATAGACGACATCCACGGCCCTCCCCTCGTCAATCGTTTTGTCACCTCCTCAAAAAAACTCAACCAAATTTGTGAGGCATGACCTCCGTCATATCGCTAATGAGATTATTCAGTTCTAAATGTGCATATATCCTACCTCTTAAGAATCTTCTCCAACAATTTCCCTACCATGGACGTCAAGCTCACCGGCCTATAATTACCCGGGTTATCCTTGCTACCCTTCTTAAGTAACAGGACCACATTTGCTATCCTCCAATCCTCTGGGACCTCACCTGTGTCCAGTGAAGAGATAAAGATTTCTGTTAGAGGCTCAGCAATTTCATCTCTTGTCTCCCTGAGCAGTCTAGGATAGATGCCATCAGGCCCTGGGGATTTGTCTGTCTTAATGTTTCCTAAAAAACCTAACACTTCCTCCCTTGTAATTGAGATTTTTTTCTAACGGGTCAACACATCCCTCTGAGACACTACCAGCCAACATGTCCCTCCTTTGTGAATACTGATGCAAAGTATTCGTTTAGGATCTCACCTACTTCCTTTGGTTCAAAGCATAATTCCCCTCCTTTGTCCCTGAGAGGTCCGATTCTTTCCCTGACAACCCTCCTGTTCCTAACGTATGTATAAAATGCCTTAGGATTCTCCTTAATCCTGTCTTCCAAGGACATTTCGTGATCCCTTTTTGCCCTTCTAACTCCCTGTTTGAGTTCTTATCTACTTTCTCTGTATTCCTCCAGTGCTCCATCTGTTTTTAGCTGCCTGGACCCTACATATGCCTTTTTTTCCTTTTTGATTCGACCCACAATTTCACTGGTTATCCATGGTTCTCAAATCCTACCTTTCCTATCCTTCCTTTTTATAGGCACATGCCTGTCCTGTAGCCCCATCAACTGCTCCTTAAAAGACTCCCACATGCCAGATGTAGATATACCCTTGAACAGCCTCTCCCAATCAACAGCCACCAGATCCTGCCTAATCCGGCTGTAGTTAGCCTTCCCCCAATTCAGCACCTTACCCATAGGACAACACTCATCTTTTTCCATTACTATCCTAAAGTTTAGAGAATTGTGGTCATCATTTGCCACATGCTCCCCTCCTGAAACTTCGATGACCTGACCGGGCTCATTCCCCAGTACCAGGGATAGCCTCCTCTCTAGTTGGACTATCGACATATTGTTCCAAAGAACCTTCCTGTATGCATTTTATAAATTCCTCCCTGTCCAGACCCCCAGTCCTAAGCGATTTCCAGTCTATACATGCAAAATTAAAGTCTCCCACCACAACAACCCTATTTTTTCTGCACCCATCCAGAATCTCCTTACATATCTGTTCCTCCACTTCCCATGGGCTGTTGGGAGGCCTGTAGTACACCCCCAGCATAGTGACTGTGCCCTTCCTGTTTCTGAGCTCCACCCACAGTGACTCATTACATGACCCCTCTAAATTGTCCACCCTCTGTACCACTGTAACATGCTCCCTAACCAGTATTGCTACTCCGCCTCCTCTTCCTCGCCTAAAACACTTATACCCTGGAATATTCAGCTGCCAGTCCTGTCCTTCTTTTAACCAAGTCTCCGTCACTGCAACCACATCCAAGTTCCGCATGAGCATTAAGGCTCTAAGTTTGCCTGTCTTGCCCGTTATGCTCCTTGCATTGAAGCAGACGCACTCCAGCCCTCCAGGCCCATTGAGATCATCCTCCTCCAGAATGCTCTTCCTCTTTAGAACATAGAATCCTACAGTGCAGAAACAGGCCATTCGGCCCATCGAGTCTGCACCGACCACAATCCCACCCAGGCCCTACCCCCATATCCCTACACATTTACCCTCTAATCCCTCTAACCTACGCATCCCAGGACACTAAGGGGCAATTTTAGCATGGCCAATCAACCTAACCCGCACATCTTTGAACTGTGGGAGGAAACCGGAGCACCCAGAGGAAACCCACGCAGACACGAGGAGGATGTGCAAACTCCACACAGACAGTGACCCGGGCTGGGAATCGAACCCGGATTCCTGGAGCTGTGAAGCAACAGTGCTAATCGCTGTGCTACTGTGCCTTAGATAGCCTTGTCCTGGCCCCAAGCTCGTCCCCAGCCTTTATGCTTATTGACCTATTGTTTTGATCCCCACCCCCCTGCCACATTAGTTTAAACCATCCGAGCCACACTACCAAAACTCCCACCCAGGATATTTGTGCCCCTCCAGTTTAGGTGTAACCCATCCTTCTTGTACAGGTACCATCCTCTCTTGAAGACTTCCCAGTGATCCATGAATTTGAAACTCTCCCTCCTGCACGAGTCCTTTAGCCACACGTTCAGTTGTACAATCTCCCTGTTCCTAGCCTCACTAGCACTGGGAGTAGTCCAGAGATTGCTACCCTAGAGGCCCTGCTTTTTAGCTTACTACCCAACTCCCTGAATTGCTCTTGCAGGACCTCCCTGCTCTTTCTGTCTACGTCATTTGCACCAATGTGGACAATGACGTCTGTCTGATTATGCGCCTCTTTTAGGATGCTTCCTACCCACTCAGAGACATCCAGGACCCTAGCACCAGGGAGGCAGACTACTATCCTGGAGTCTCGCTCATGCCCACAGAACTGCCTGTCTGTGCCTCTAACTATTGCGTCCCCCTCTTTCCCTTCTGAGGCACAGAGCCTGACTCTGTGCCAGTGACCTGGTCACCATGGCTTACCCCTGGAGTGTCACCTCCACCGCCCCCCCCCCCCCACTCCAAAACGGTATACTTATTTTGGAGGGGGACAACCACAGGGATCCCTTCACTGACTGCCCTCTCCCCTCCCCTTTCCTGACTGTCACCCAGCCCTTACTGTTAAGGCGGACAGCCACCGGGGTACTCTCTGGTATATGACCCTTACCCTTCCTAATCGTGACCCACGTGACTTCCTCCTGTGGCCCCGGTGTGACTACCTGCCTGTAACTTCTCTCTATTAATTCCTCATTCTCCCTGACTAAACTAAGGTCATCGAGCCGCAGCTCCAGTTCTCTAACGCGGTCCCTCAGGAGCTGCAGTTCCACGCACCTGGCACATGTATGGACTTCCGGGAGGCTAGGCGTCTCTAGGAACTCCCACATCCGACACCGAAAGCAGCAAACTGGCCTCTTACTTGCCCTTTCCTTTATAGTTTTGGAAGAGCCAAAAACATAACCTACCCTGCCTCTGCCTGTTTTCGCTGAAGCCTGTTGATCCAAAGCACTTTCAGCCTTCACTCTGCTCCCTCTCACTCCACTGCCTGCTCCTGATGCTGCCTGTTGTATAGTGCAGCCTTCCTTTTATATCTCGCGTGTCCTTCCCAGATCACCCCGCGACTCACTTCCGCTTTAAATTTAAACTACTCGCAAAAAGAAAAAAACCCGCGAACAAATAAAAATAGACTCAATCGCTTACCTTACTGCACCAGTCACAAATCACTCCTCCACTCAACTTGCTCCAGGGAACAATGAGGTTCAAAGATGTGCGGGTTAGGTTGATTGGCCATGCTAAGTAATTGCCCCTTAGTGTCCAGGGATGTGTAGGTTAGAGGGATTAGTGGGTATAATATGTAGGGATATGGGGGTAGGGCCCGGGTGGGATTGTGTTTGGTGCAGGCTCGATGGGCCGAAGGGCCTCTTTCTGCACTGTAGGGTTTTATGATTCTATGATTCCGCTCACAGGAACAGAATGGCTGTCCCATTGCAGTTTTTGGAAATTTGCTGTGTGAAAATTAGATGCAATGTTTACAATTCAAGAAATCTGCTGTAAAGCACTTTGAGAAATATTGCAAAATTGTAGAAGAGATTGTAGAATTGTTTCTAACCTTAATAAAGTCAGTACAGCCCAAACAGCAAACAAATGATATAACAGCAGCTATTCAGGTGGAGGGGAGGGGGAGAGGATGGAGGGGGATTGTTAAGGTGGAGGAAGCGGTTGCTTAAGGGAAGCCGGACCTCAAACATTCCAGGAATTTCACCTCCGAGCAAATTCCCTACAATCTACAATCGACATCATCCCTCTTCCTGCAGTTATGACCTTTCAGTGATTGCTAACTCACTCTCACTCCTTCATATTCCGATAATCAATGAACCTTCAGCTTGCTGAGCTGTGATGAAGATATTAAAGACAGGTTCACAGAAGCTTTATACAGAATATCTTGTTAAACTGTGTAATTATCACACATCACACTAACCCCTTATTCATATCAGTGTTGTCACCCATTTGATTTGAATTATTTAAACAGCAAAAGAGGCAGTGATACACGGAATAATATAAAGCTTTGTCTTTTAAAGAATGGTGACAGATGTAAATTTTTGTCCACTTTATTCAAACTTTAGATCCATTTGCAGAAATCTCACTGACAGGGATCAGTGAGTGCAAACTGGCCCCTGTTCTTTATGGAGTGGTGGAGATAATGGCCACTGGAGACTATCAGGGAGTGGAGGTTGTAACCTGTTGCTAGGTTTTCTTTATCTGTTTGTTCCCAGGCAGAGGAGAAAGGAAATGATTTGACTGCAATCGAAGCATTGTTCAAATTCAGAGTTGTGGCTTCAGAATGGGAAGAGTAACATCTACTTATTGGATTAAACAAAAAACACTGGGAATGGCTGTAATTAAATTTTTTACGACTCGTATAAGAACATAAGAACATAAGAACATAAGAAATAGGAGCAGGAGTAGGCCATCTGGCCCTTCGAGCCTGCCCCGCCATTCAATAAGATCATGGCTGATCTGTCGTGGCTCAGTTCCACTTTCCCGCCCTCTCCCCATAACCCTTAATCCCCTCTCTTATCAAAAACCCATCAACCCGCTTCTTAAAAATATTTAGCGAGGCAGCCTCCACCACTTCAACGGGCAGAGAATTCCAGAGATTCACCACCCTTTGAGTGAAGAAGTTCCTCCTCAACTCCGTTCTGAACCGCCCCCCCTTTATCTTGAGGCTGTGCCCCCTAGTCCTACTGTCTTTTTTGAGCGGGAAGAGTCTTTCCACCTCTATCCTATCCATCCCATTCATCATCTTATACGTCTCAATGAGATCTCCCCTCATTCTTCTAAACTCTAACGAGTACAAGCCTAGTTTATTCAGCCTCTCCTCATAGCTCAACCCCCTCAACTCCGGTATCAGCCTAGTAAACCTCCTCTGCACTCCCTCCAGGGCCAAAATATCCTTGCGCAGGTGCGGCGCCCAAAACTGCACACAGTACTCCAGCTGCGGCCTCACCAAGGTATCAAGGCACAGTTCTTGTGTACGTGGTAGAACGGGATTCAGGTGCTTTATGGTATATTTCAACAAACTCTTCAATTGACGTAAATACAACAAAACAGGAATTTAATAATAATCTTGAGAAAGATATTGGCCGGAATTCTCCAACGTCGCACATCATGCCACTGCTGCCAGCGCGAGTGGAAAATCTAGCACTCAGCCCAGTCTCCGGGCACTGCAGCGGGACTGGAGAATCCCAGCAGCGGATGAGGTCAGAGAATTCTTGCATAATTGATCAGATTGCAATGAGCCATTGACTAGCTTAATCCAGATCTCTTTCTGTTAATGTGCCATAACTGCTGCTATTTCTCAATATCGGCTAATTTGGCCTGAATTATCCAGAGAAGAGGTCATCGCTTCCCACCATCTGAAGAGTCAGTGGGGAACACATCCCTGCTGCCTCCCCTGCCCCATCGCTAGATAAGAAAACCCTCTCACCTTGGAGAGCTACCAGTCAGTCAGATGTTGGTAGCTCTCCAGTCTCTGCAGTGATCAGAGAACAAAACGCATGAAGACATCAGGGTCCAAGCCTGAGCACCAAAACTCCAGGTAAATTCAAGGAGATCTTAGGGCCGGGAGGTAGGGAAGGCCGAGGGAGGGGTAACTGGGGTCTCAGCAGAAGGAGATCCAGAGACTCCCGACTTCAGAGAAGATTTCTGATGGGGGCCAACTCACCACCTTCTCCCTGCCCAGGATGAAACTCTGTAATTTATCGGGCTTCCCCCATGCCAGGTAAATCCTCCCACAGCTTAAAGATTGAGGCTGAATAAGACATGGTGCCTCAATGGCCATTAAAGGCCTCAATCAGGGCACAGGGAAGGTTTCTTGTCTGAGGCCCAGCCACCCAAAACTAAAATCACTGCATAATCGGGGCAAGCAGGAGCACGGAGGCAACCCCTCCTCTCCCCCATTCCACCCCCACAATCCCCCTGCCTCACCCCACCCACCCCTGCAAGCCACCCCTCCACCCCCCGCCATTGCCACGTTTAAAAACCCATTGGCCACGTAGCGTAAAATCCTGGTCTAAATCTTTAACTGAAGGTTTGTCTGGTCAATGATTACCTCTCACGACGCATGAATAGAATCACTCATAACAACAATAGCAACGTATCCTAAAGGAAATGACATGAATTAGAAATTCCCTCATGAAAAAATGTTTGTGGATCTTTATTCTGCGCCTGACCTAAAACGTCTAACATGTTTTTTGGCAAACACCAACCTCATTAATCACATCTCATTGTCATGTTCCTTATTGTAGAGTCACTGTAAAGCATCTAAATTATGTGGAATAAAACAGGCAACTCTCCTGGAACACCAAGTAGGAAATGTCCACTCTGTAACAGAACTCCAGTCAGTCAGCATTTTGAAACTGGCAATATCAATATTTGAGAACATTACAGTGCAGTGGACAATGGGGAACCTGTGGATGTGGTGTATCTGGATTTCCAGAAGGCATTTGACAAGGTACCACACAAAAGGCTGCTACATAAGATAAAGGTACACAGTGTTATGAGTAATGTATTAGCACAGGTAGAGAGAGGATTGATTGATTAACAGAAAGCAAAGAGTGGGGGTAAATGGGTGTTTTTCTGGTTGGTGATCAGTAACTACTGGTGTGCCTCAGGGATCAGTGTTGGGACCGCAATTGTTTACAATTTGCATAGATGATTTGGAGTTGGGGACCAAGTGTAATGTGTCAAAGTTCACAGATGACACTAAGACGAGTGGCAGAGTAAAGTGTGCAGAGGACACTGAAAGTCTGCAAAGGGATATCGATAATCTAAGTGAGTGGGCGAGGGTCTGGCAGATGGAGTACAATGTTGGTAAATGTGAGGTCATCCATTTTGGTCGGAATAACAGCAAAATGGACTGTTATTTAAATGGTAAAAAATTGCAGCATGCTGCTGTGCAGAGGGACCTGGGTGTCCTTGTGCAGGAATCTCAAGGAGTTGGTTTGCAGGTGCAGCAGGTAATTAAGAAGCAAATGGAATTTTGTCCTTCATTGCCAGAGGGATGGAGTTTAAAAACAGTGAGGTTATGTTGCAGCTGTATAAGGTGCTGGTGAGGCCACACCTGGAGTTACTGTGTACAGTTTTGGTCTCCTTACTTGAGAAAGGATATACTGGCACTGGAGGGGGTGCAGAGGAGATTCACTAGGTTGATTCCAGAGTTGAGAGGGTTGGCTTATGAGGAGAGACTGAGTAGACTGGGGCTATACTCATTGGAATTCAGAAGAATGAGGGGAGATCTTATAGAAACATATAAGATGATGAAGGGAATAGATAAGATAGAAGCAGGGAAGTTGTTTCCACTGGCAGGTGAAACTAGAACGAGGGGGCATGGCCTCAAAATAAGGGGGAGCAGATTTAGGACTGAGTTGAGGAGGAACTTCTTCACCCAAAGGGTTGTGAATCTGTGGAATTCCCTGCCCAGTGAAGCAGTTGAGGCTCCCTCATTGAATGTTTTTAAGGCAAGGATAGATAGATTTTTGAACAGTAAAGGAATTAAGGGTTATGGTGAGCGGGCGGGGAAGTGGAGCTGAGTCCACAAAAAGATCTTATTGAATGGCGGAGCAGGCTCGAGGGGCCAGATGGCCGACTCCTGCTCCTAGTTCTTATGTTCTTATGTCCATGAGAACAACAGAAAATTTAAAAATTTTATATAATAGAAAATATTACCCTTCAATCCAGTTGTTGCATGTTTGGATTTTGCCAAAAAGTCTGTTTGTTAGAGAGAACCGAGATTTCTGACCTGCTCCCTCCGGTGGTTTTGCTTCACATCAGCTTCTTCCCACTATCCCCCTTATACCTCATTAACATATCCTCCCAGTCTGTTCCCTACAAATATTTATTTAGCTTCTCTTAGAATGCACCAATTTTATTCACTTCAGCTAGCCTGTACGTAGCAAGTTCCACGCTCTCCGCACTCCCGTGCAGCGAGTTCCGTGTGGCGAGTTCCGCGCTCTCTGCGTAGACTCCCGTGCTCCCGATTGACATTTCTTCTGAATTCCCGGTTGGATTGGTGGTGACGATTTTATTAATGATCAAATCATCACCTCCACCCTGCCACCACCCACCCCCACCGCCCCCCCCACCCCCCCTCCCCACACCCCCCACCGCCCATTTTCCAATTCTCCCACAGTGAGGGGGGCGGACAGGCGTTTTTGTGGACGTAGACGGGAGTCGCGGATGGTGGTTTGTCTCCCTGGGGCTGGGATCCGGGATGTCTCTGGGCGGGTCCCAGACATCCTGAAAGGGGAGGGTGACGAACCGGAGGTTGTAGTACATATAGGTACTACTGACGTCGGCAAGAAGAGGGAGGCACTCGTGAAAAGGGACTATAGGGAACTGGGTACGCAGCTGAGGAAGAGGAAAGCGAAGGTAGTAATCTCAGGATTGCTGCCTGTGCCACGGGAGAATGAGGGAAGAAATGGAATGAGGTGGAGGCTGAATGCGTGGCTGAGGGACTGGTGTAGAGGGCAGGGATTTCGGTTCCTAGATCACTGGGACCTCTTTAGGGGTAGGTGGGACCTGTATAGTAAGGACGGGTGGCACTTAAATACCAGGGGGACTAATATCTTGGCGGGAAGACTGGCTAAGGCTACCGGGGGGACTTTAAACTAGATAGGATGGGGGGAGGGAATTGTGATGGGGAAACTGGGACGGAGGAGGTTAGCTCCCAGGTAGGGGAGGACCGCAGGCAGTATGGGAGGGAGGTTAGACAGGGGGTGGAGAAGGGAAATGCCCAGACTGAGGGGCTGAAGTGTATATATTTTAATGCAAGGAGTGCAGTGAATAAGGTAGATGAGCTTAGGGCGTGGATTGCTGCTTGGGAATGTGATGCGGTGGCCATTACGGAAACTTGGATGTCTCAGGGACAGGACTGGGTACTTCAGGTGCCAGGTTTCAGATGCTTCAGGAAGGACAGGGAGGATGGCAGAAGGGGTGGTGGAGTGGCACTGTTGATCAGGGACAGTGTCATGGCTGCAGAGAAAGAGGATGCCGTGGAGGGACTGTCTACAGAGTCTCTGTGGGTGGAAGTTACGAACAGCAAAGGGTCGAAAACTTTGCTGGGTGTATTCTATAGGCCGCCCAATAGTGACAGGGAGGTTGAAGTGCAGATAGGGAAACAGATTCTGGAGAGATGTATTAATAACAGAGTTGTCGTGATGAGAGACTTCAATTTCCCAAGCATCGACTGGAATGTCCCTAGGGTAAGGGGTTTGGATGGGGAGGAGTTTGTTAGGTGTGTTCAGGAAGGTTTCCTGACACAGTTTGTGGATAAGCCTACGAGGGGAGAGGCTGTACTTGACCTGGTACTGGCGAATGAACCAGCGCAGGTGATGGATCTCTCGGTAGGAGAGCATCTTGGGAATGGTGACCATAATTCTATCTCCTTCACAATTGCATTGGAACGAGATAGGATCAGGCAGGCTAGGAAGGTGTTTGTCTCGGAAGGAGTAAGGGGAGATACGAAGAAGTCAGGAAGTTACTTGGACAAATAAACTGGAAGGAGGCGTTCTTAGGGAAAAGTACCGAAGGAAGGTGGCGGATATTCAAGGAATGTTTGTTTGGAGCTCTGAATGACAACGTTCCGATGAGACAAGGGGGTTTTGGTAGGTCGCGGGAACCGTGGTGCACGAAGGCTGTGTTGAACCTAGTCAGGAGGAAAAGGAAGGTGTACAAAAGGTTCAGGGAACTAGGAGAGGTTAAGGATCTTGAGGAGTATAAGGACTGTAGAAAGGAGCTTAAAAGGGAAATTAGGAGAGCCAGAAGGGGTCATGAGAAGACCTTGGCGGGTAAGATTAAGGAGAATCCCAAGGCCTTCTATAAATATGTGAAAGGTAAAAGGATGAGAAGAGAAGGGATAGGACCTATAAAAGGTGAAGGGGGAAAGGTTTGTGTGGAACCAGAAGAAATGGCAGAGGTGCTTAATGAGTACTTTGCCTCAGTATTCACAGTGGAAGCTGATCTGGGAGATTTTGCTACGGATTTGCAGCAGATGGAAAAGATTGAGTTTGTGGATATTAAGGTGGAGGATGTGTTAGAACTTTTGAATTCTATCAAGATAGATAAGTCGCCGGGACCAGATGGGATATACCCCAGGATACTGTGGGAGACGAGGGAAGTGATTGCAGAGCCCCTGGCGATAATCTTTGCGTCGTCAATGGAGACAGGAGAGGTTCCGGAAGATTGGAGGATTGCGGATGTAGTCCCTATTTTCAAGAAAGGGAACAGAGATAGCCCGGGAAATTACCGACCGGTGAGTCTGACCTCAGTGGTTGGTAAGCTGATGGAGAGGCTCCTGAGGGACAAGATTTACAAGCATTTGGAGAGGTTTGACATGATCAGGAATAGTCAGCATGGATTTGTCAAGGGCAGGTCGTGCCTTACAAGCCTAGTTGAGTTCTTCGATAATGTGACCACATTGACGAAGGAAGTGCCGTGGACGTGGTGTACATGGACTTCAGCAAGGCGTTTGATAAGGTCCCCCATGTAAGACTTCTTGAGAAGGTGAGAGGGCATGGGATCCAAGGGCCTTTGGCCTTGTGGATCCAGAACTGGCTTGCCTGCAAAAGGCAGAGAGTGGTTGTGGATGGGTCTTTTTCTGAATGGAGGTCAGTCACCGGTGGAGTGCCCCAGGGATCTGTTCTAGGACCCTTGCTGTTTGTCATTTTCATAAATGACCTGGATGAGGAAGTGGAGGGATGGGTAAGTAAGTTCGCTGATGACACGAAGGTCGGTGGTGTTGTGGATGGTCTGGAAGGATGTCAAAAGTTGCAGCAGGACATAAATAGGATGCAGGACTGGGCAGAGAAGTGGCAGATGGACTTCAACGCGGATAAATGTGTAGTCGTCCATTTTGGCAGAACCAACGGGATGAACGAGTACACTATCAAGGGCAGGAGTCTTAGTAGTGTTGAAGAGCAGAAGGATCTTGGGGTCCGGGTCCACAGGACTCTTAAATTGGCCTCGCAGGTGGAGGAGGTGGTCAAGAAGGCGTATGGTGTACTGGCCTTCATTAATCGAGGGATTGAGTTTAGGAGTCGGGAGGTAATGCTGCAACTTTATAAGACCCTTGTCAGGCCTCATTTGGAGTACTGTGCGCAGTTCTGGTCGCCTCACTATAGGAAAGACGTAGAAGCTATTGAAAGGGTACAGAGGAGATTTACAAGGATGTTGCCTGGACTGGGAGGCATGCCTTATGAAGTTAGGTTGAGGGAGCTGGGACTCTTTTCCCTGGAGAGACGAAGGTTGAGAGGCGACCTGATAGAAGTTTACAAAATGTTGAGAGGAATAGATAGGGTGGATTCTCAGAGGCTATTTCCCCGGGTTGAAATGGTCACTACGAGAGGACACAGATTTAAGGTGTGGGGTGGCAAGTACAGAAGTGATGTTAGGGGTAAGTTTTTCACTCAGAGGGTGGTGAGTGAATGGAATCGGCTGCCGTCAGTGGTGGTAGAGGCGAACTCGCTGGGGTCTTTTAAAAGACTTCTGGATGAGTATATGGGATTTAATGGGATTGGGGGTTATAGATAGGTCTATAGATTGGTAGGTTTTGATGTGATCGGCTCAACTCGTGGGCCGAAGGGCCTGTTTGTGCTGTAGTGTTCTATGTTCTATGTTCTAAGTGGAAACAGCATCCTTGCGATTAGTCTTCAAACCACTTTGTCATCATAAAGACCTCTTGCTGGGTGTCACTTTGTCTTTCATTTTGCCAAAGTAAATTATTTCTAATATTCACAGAGCAGAGGCACGGGAGGTGATGTTTATTGAGCTGTTGTTTGACACCACGCTGTACCAATGATGTAACCGCTTGTATCTTGTTGGGTCGGTTCAATCAGAGCATGTCCTGCTCAAGAGTTGGTCCAGGAGGGAAGGTTTCAGGTTCCTGGATCAATGGGTCGATTTCTGGGGAAGGTGGGACGGTATATGTGGGATGGTTTATATCTGAATCAGAGTGGGACTAACATCCTTGCAGGCTGGGTATGCTATTGATGCTGGGAGGTGTTTAAACTAATGCTCAGTTTGTTGGGTGTAACAACAATAAGGGTTATTATATCAGCTTTCAACTTTCCCAACATTAACTGGGATATAAATAGTGCTAAGGGTTTGGATGGAGTAGATTTCTTGAAATGTGTGCAGGAGAACTTTTTAAATCAATTTGTGGAAGGTCCAACAAGTGAGAGAGCTGTGCTGGACCTGATTCTGGGGAATGAAGTGGGACAGGTAGTTGAGGTGGTTTTGTTTGTGTGTGTGTGTGTGTGTGTGTGTGTGTGTGTGTGTGGGGGGGGGCGGGGGGGGGGGGGGTGGCGGGGTGGCGGTGTGCGGGGGAGCATTTTAGTGATAGCGATCACAGCATAGTACAATTTAAGTTTCTTATGGGCAAGGAAATAGACAAGCTGCAAAACACGGTATGGATTGGGAAAGAGTGGGTTTTAGTAAAACAAGGCAGGATCTGGCCAAGGTTAACAAGAGAAATCTACAGAAGAGCAGTGGGGGTTGTTCAAAAAGGAAATGGAAAGGGTGTAGGGTTATGTAGAACATAGAACAGTACAGGCCGTTCGGCCCTCAATGTTGTGCCACGCTATGTCTAAACCCAAGATCAAGCTATCCCACTCCCTATCATTCTGGAGTGCTCCATGTGCCTATCCAATAATCGCTTGAAAGTTCCTAAAGCGTCCGACTCCACCATCACAGCAGGCAGTGCATTCCACACCCCAACCACTCTCTGAGTGAAGAATCTACCTCGGACATCCCTCCTATATCTCCCACCATGAACCTTATAGTTATGCCCCCTAGTAACAGCTACATCCACCCGAGGAAATAGTCTCTGCACGTCCACTCTATCAATCCCTCTCATCATCTTATAAACCTCTATTAAGTCGCCTCTCATCCTCCTCCGCTCTAAAGAGAAAAGCCCCAGCTCCCTCAACCTTTCCCCATAAGACCTACCCTCCAAACCAGGCAGCATCCTGGTAAATCTCCTCTGCACTCTCTCCAATGCTTCCACATCCTTCTTATAGTGAGGTGACCAGAACTGAACACAATATTCCAAATGTGGTTCTCACCAAGGTCCGGTATAGTTGCAGCATAACCCCACGGCTCTTAAACTCAAACCCCCTGTTAATAAACGCTAACACACTATAAGCCTTCTTCACGGGTCTATCCACTTGAGTGGCAACATTCAGGGATCTGTGGATATGAACCCCAAGACCTCTCTGTTCCTCCACACTCCTCAGAACCCTGCCATTGATCCTGTAATCCACATTCAAGTTTGTCCTACCAAAATGAATCACCTCGCACTTATCAGGGTTAAACGCCATCTGCCATTTTTCAGCCCAGCTCTGCATCCTATCGATGTCTCTTTGCAGCCTACAACAGCCCTCCACCTCATTCACTACTCCACCAATCTTGGTGTCATCAGCAAATTTACTAACCCACCCTTCAGCCTCCTCCTCCGAGTCATTGATAAAAATCACAAATAGCAGAGGACCCAGCACTGATCCCTGTGGTACACCGCTGGTAACTGGCCTCCAGTCTGAAAATTTTCCTTCCACCACCACCCTTTGTCTTCTATGAGACAACCAGTTACTTATCCAATCGGCCAAATTTCCTTCTATCCCACACCTCCTTACTTTCTTCATGCGCCTACCATGGGAAACCTTATCAAACGCCTTACTAAAATCCATGTATACGACACCAATAGTTCTACCTTCATCTACACAGGGTTAGGGTTCCTTCTAGGGCGATAGGCAGGTGTAACAAGCCTAGAGGACTATGGCTGACCAGAGATATTCAGAATACAATGCTAAAGTTAAAATTAAAGTCTATTTATTTGTCACAAGTAGGTTTACATTAACATTGCGTGTTACTGTGAACACCTCCTAGGCACCACACTCCAGCATTTATTCGAGCACACTGAGGGAGAATTTAGCACAGCCAATGCACCCTAACCAGCATGTCTTTTGGAGTGTGTGAAGAAACAGGAGCACCAGGAAGAAACCCACGCAGACACGGGGAGAACATGCAGACTCTGCACAGACAGTGACCCAAGCTGGGAATTGCACCCAGGTTCCTGGTGCTGAGAGGGCAGCAGTGCTAACCACTGTGCCACATTTAACAAATACAAAGGGAGAAAATCAGTGGGGGAATATTAGTGAGGTATAGAAAGTGCAGGGTAGAGCTTAAGAAAGCAATTCGGAATGCAAAGAGGGGATATGAGAAAGCTCTGGCTGGTAAAATAGGGAAAAATCCCAAGATGTTCTGTATCACTGGGAAGAGGATAACCAGGAAAAGAGTCGGACCCATTAGGCATCAAGTAGGCAATCTGTGGGTGGAGCCAGAGGACACTGATAGAGTGTTGAATGAATATTTCACATCTGTCTGCACCCAAGAGAATGAGGATGATGGTGTGGAATTCAGGGAGAGAGAGACAGTGAGGTCCTTGAGCAAACTGACACAGAAGAAAGACAAGGTATTGGAGGTGCTGGCAGCCTTAAAAATGGATAAATCTCCAAGTCTGGATGAATTGTGTCTCAGGCTGCCGTGGGAGGCAAGGGAGGAGTTTGCAAGGGCTCGGACCCAACTTTTCAATTCCTCTTTGGTTACTGGGGAGGTGCTAGAAGATTGGAGAACAGCGAATGTGGCTCCGCTATTTAAGACTGGTTGTAGAACTACACCAGGGAACGAGAGACCAGTGTCAGTGGCAGGAAAACTATAGGAGAAACTTCTGAAGGAAAGCATCAATCTATCCATCTTCACTTGGAAAGGCAAAGCTTGATCACGGATAGTCAGCATGACTTCGTCAGAGGAAGGTCACACCAAACAAATTTGATTGGATTTTTTTTTTGAGGCGGTGACCAGATGTGTAGATGAGGGTAGTGCAGGCGATGTAGTTTATGTGGATTTCAGCAAAGCCTTTGACCTGGTCCCACATGGGAGATTTGTAAAGAAGGTAAGTTCACATGGGATACAGGGTCATTTGATAAAGTGGATTCAAAATTGGCTGAGCTGTAGGAGACAGACAGTGCTGTCAGAAAGCTGCTTTAGTGACTGGAAGCCAGTGTCCAGTGATGTAGCACAGGGATCTGTGCTGAGCCCCCTATTCATAGAATCATAGAAAAACTACAGCACAAACAGGCCCTTCGGCCCACAAGTTACAAGGATCATATCTCTACCTACTAGGCTTACCATAACCCTCCATCCCACTAAATCCCATATACCCATCCAGAACTCTCTTAAAAGACCCCAGCGAGTTTGCCTCTACCACCACCGACGGCAGCCGATTCCATTCACTCACCACCCTCTGAGTGAAAAACTCACCCCTAACATCTCCTCTGTACCTACTCCCCAGCACCTTAAACCTGTGTCCTCACGTAGCGACCATTTCAGCCCTGGGAGAAAGCCTCTGAGAATCCACCTGATCAACACCTCTCATCATCTTGTAGACCTCTATCAGGTCCCCTCTCATCCTTCGTCTCTCTAAGGGAAAAAGATCGAGCTCTCTCAACCTATCCTCATAAGGCATGTCACCGAATCCAGGCAACATCCTTGTAAATCTCCTCTGCACCCTTTCAATGGCTTCCACATCCTTCCTGTAATGAGGTGACCAGAACTGTGCACAGTACTCCAAGTGGGGTCTTATCTCCCGCCTCCTAAACTCAGTTCCGCAATTGATGAAGGCCAGCACACCATACGCCTTCTTAACCACATCCTCTACCTGCGAAGCTGATTTGAGAGTCCTTTGAACCCAGACCCCAAGATCCTTCTGATCTTCCACACTGCTAAGAGTCCTGCCATTAATATTATATTCCTTCATCCCATTGGACCTGCCAAAATGGGCAACTGCACATTTATCTGGGTTGAAGTCCATCTGCCACTTCTCCGCCCAGTCTTGCATCCTATCTATGTCACGCTGCAACTTCTGACATCCCTCCAGACTATCCACAACACCTCCAACCTTTCTGTCATCAGTAAACTTACCAACCCATCCCTCCACTTCCTCATCCAGGTCATTTATTGAAAATCACAAACAGCAAGGGTCCCAGAACAGATCCCTGGGGCACTCCACTGGTGACTGACCTCCATGCAGATAAAGACCCATCCACAACCACTCTCTGCCTTCTGCGGGCAAGCCAGTTCTGGATCCACAAAGCAACATCCCCTTGGATCCCATGCCCCCTCACTTTCTCAATAAGCCTTGCATGGGGAACCTTATCGAACGCCTTGCTGAAGTCCATATAAACCACATCCACCGTTCTTCCTTCGTCAATGTGTTCAGTCACATCTTCAAAAAAACTCAACCAGACTTAAAAGTATGATCTGCCTTTAACAAAGCCGTGCTGACTACTTTTGATCATACTAAACTTCTCTAAATGTTCATAAATCCTGTCTCTCAGGATCTTTTCCATCAATTTACCAACCACTGAGGTTAGACTCACCGGTCTATCTCTATTCCCTTTCTTGAATATAGGAACTGCATCCACAATCCTCCAGAACCTCTCCCGTCTCCATCGATGACACAAAGATCATCGCCAGAGACTCTGCAATCTCTTCCCTCACCTCCCACAGTAACATGGGATACATCCCATCCCGTCCCAGCGACTTGCCTACCTTGATGCTATTCAAAAGTTCCAACACATCCTCTTTCTTAATGTCCACATACTCGAGCTTTTCAGTCCGCCACAAGCCTGCACTACAACCACCAAGATCTTTTTCTACCGTGAATACCGAAGTAAAGTATTCATTGAGCACCTCTGCTATTTCTGCCGGTTCTATACAAACTTTCCCACCATCACATTTTATAGGTCCTATCCCTTCGCATCTCATCCTTTTACTCTTCACATATTTGTAGAAGGCCTTCGGGTTTTCCTTAATCTTACCCGCCAAGGCCTTCTCATGACCCCCTTCTGGCTCTCCTAATTTCCTTCTTAAGTTCCTATTATTCATCATTTATATAAATAACATTGATGGCTGTGTGGGGGGTGGGGGGGTAGTGGGGCAGAGCAGATAGGATTAGTAAGTTTGTGGATGACACAAAACTTGGCCATTATCGGTGAGGTGGAGTGTCCTGGGCCCCAGGAGGATATAGACAGAATGGTCAAATGGGTGGATAAGTGGCAGATAAAATTTAACTCTGAAACGTGTGAGATAACGCACTTTGGAAGGAGTAATTTGACAAGGAAGTAAACTATGGTCTGACACTGGGACGTCCATAGATCTCTGAAGGTAGAAAGGCAGGTTTATGGGGTAGTGAAAAAGGCATATGGCACACTCACCTTTATTAGTCGGTGGCATGGTAGCACAGTGGTTAGCACTGCTGCTTCACAGCTCCAGGGTCCTGGGTTTGATACTCGGCTCGGGTCACTGTCTGTGTGGAGTTTGCACGTTCTCCTTGTGTCTGCGTGGGTTTCCTCCGGGTACTCCAGTTTCCTCCCACAGTCCAAAGACATACAGGTTAGTTGTTTGGCTATGCTAAAATTGCCTGAGGTGCTTAGGTTAGAGGGATTAATGGGTAAAATATGTAGGGATATGTGGGTAGGGCCTGGGTGGGATTGTGGTCAGTGCAGACTCGATGGGCTGAAGGGCCTCTTTCTGCACTGTCGGGTTCTATGGTTAATCAGGGTATAGATTACAAAAGCAGACGGGTCATGATGGAGTTGTATAAAACTTTGGCGAGGCTACAGCTGGAGCACTGTGTGCAATTCTGGTCACCACATTACAGGGAGGATGTGATTGTACTGGAGGGGGTGCAGAGGAGATTCACCAGGGTGCTGCCTGGGGTGGAACATTGAAGTTATGAAGAATGGCTGCATAAACTGGGCTGTTTTCATTAGAGAAGACTGAGGGGGCAACTTGATCGAGATACATAAGATTATGAGAGACACGGATAGAGTGGTTCAGGAGCGACTGTACCCCTGGGTCGAAGGGTCAGACACGAGGGGACAAAGGTTCAAAGTCCAGAACAGGAGGTTTAGTGGGGGTGTCAGGCACAACATTTTTACCCAGTGTGGCAACAATCTCAAACATGCTGCCTGGGAGGGTGTGGGAGGCGGGATGCCTCACATCCTTTAAAAATATACCTGGATGAGCACTCGGCACAGCGTGACATTCAGAGCAATGGGCCAAGAGCTGACAGATGGGATTTCCTATTTTCCCCTTTTTTTCTTGTAAGACAGATCTACCATTCAACCAACTCCAAAGCACAGGATTTAACATTCAAGACTAAATAATGAGCCAGAAACTGGGGGAATAGGAGGTAATACTTTAACCGTTTCTGGACTCTGACGGCTTTGAGTAGATAACAGAACAGAATGGATAACTTGTCATTTCTTTAAAATATCTGTGGAATCTGTCATTCGTTTTAAGAACATGTGAAATGAATTGTCAAGGGATCAATTGTAATTTTCTTGGATAATGGGGAATGATGTTCCACGGATTCCATCCTTCACACCAGGCCACCCTGGACCCTGAAGCAGTGTGAACAAAAATGAAGAACAGGCACAACGTAATTCAACAGACACAGAGGAAAACTACAAGCAGAGGAGCTGGAGGGAAAAAGCAGAGGTACAGACAGAAAGAGAGAGAAAAAGAGGAAAACTGAATTCTTATCAGAAGCAGCAGCAAGTCACTCTGAGAAAGAGGTTTAACAGAAAGGGGACGAGCTCTTGGAGGAACAGAGCGAGCTGGCTAAAGATGTCTAAAACCCGGAAAGCTGTGTCAGTAATACAGGAGCTCCCAGGTGAGGAAAAACCTCATTATTCATTCAGTTGAAAAGGAATTTTGGGAAGCCACATGATCAGGACTGTTTTACCCGACAGACAGAGAATTCACAGAAGTCTGCCTTGCTGATGATGAATGGGATGGATAGGATAGAGGTGGAGAGACTCTTCCCGCTCAAAAAAGACAGTAGGACTAGGGGGCACAGCCTCAAGATAAAGGGGGGGCGGTTTAGAACGGAGTTGAGGAGGAACTTCTTCACTCAAAGGGTGGTGAATCTCTGGAATTCTCTGCCCGTTGAAGTGGTGGAGGCTGCCTCGCTGAATATTTTTAAGACGCGGGTTGATGGGTTTTTGATAAGAGAGGGGATTAAGGGTTATGGGGAGAGGGCGGGAATGTGGAACTGAGCCACGACAGATCAGCCATGATCTTATTGAATGGCGGGGCAGGCTCGAAGGGCTAGATGGCCTACTCCTGCTCCTATTTCTTATGTTCTTATGATGCTGATCATACCCATGAAACAGAAAGGTGAGAGTTGTTGTCATACTTTGCATAAGGAACAGCGTATTGTAGAACTATAGCAGTTGGGATGTGTTGTTGAAGTTGTACAAGACATTGGTAAGGCCACACTTGGAATACTGTACAGTTCTGGTCACCCTGTTATAGAAAGGATATTATTAAACTAGAAAGCATGCAGAAAATATTTATTAGAATGCTATCGGGACTTGATGGATTGGGATATTAGGGAAGGCTGGATAGACTGGGACTTCTTTCTCTGGAGCGTAGGAGGCTGAGGGGTGATCTTATAGAGGTCTATAAAATAATGAGGGGCACAGATCAGCTAGATAGCCAATATCTTTTCCCAATGGTAGGGGAGTCTAAAACTAGGAGGCATAGGTTTAAGGTGAGAGGGGAGAGATACAAAAGTGTCCATTTTTTCACACAGAGGGTGGTGAGTGTCTGGAACGAGCTGCCAGAGGTAGTAATAGAGGCAGGTACAATATTGTCTTTTAAAAAGCATTTAGATAGTTACATGGATATGACGGGTATAGAGGGATATGGGCCAAATAGGTCTGTAGGTTGGTAGGTGATGTGGTCGGCGCAACTTGTGGGCCGAAGGGCCTGTTTGTGCTGTAGTGTTCTATGTTCTATGTTCTATGTTCTTAAATGCGGGCAATTGGGATTAGCTTAGGGGTTTTAAAAAAGACGGCATGGACAAGTTGGGCCGAAGGGTCTCTTTCTATGCTGTAAACCTCTGACTCTATAACTGTATCATTCTGTAGTCATGATGTGGAAATGTGGGTGTTGGACTGGGGTAAACACAGTTAGAATTCTCACAACACCAGGTTAAATGCCAACAGGTTTATTTGATACCTGGTGTTGTGAAACTTTGTTCTGTAATGCCAGATTTGTGTCAAGGATGATGTGAATGCTTGAGGTTGTACCACACACAGAGTGGGATTCTCCCAAAAAATACAAAGTTTCAAATTCACATAAAAATTGGAGTAAATCCTGTTGGTTTTTTCAGTGGGAGTTTCGACAAAAATCTCCCACATTCTGTGTGCTGCAGAGTGCACTAGCGTGAATCATTCCAAAACGCTGTGGGCAGGGCCTATTCCCACTGGAGAGGCCGGCAGCATAGCGCTGAGTGTGCCACTGCGCATATGCCAATCTGTCAGCACCAAGATCGGTGCATGCCCAGTAGCCCCACACTGCCAGCCTCCCAATCACTGGATTAGTAGAGCAGCGCGATGAGCTGGGAGAATCCCCCGGTATTGACTACATAAATTCCAATTTATCTTTTCATTTAACTGTCCTGTTAATTCTGATGTAATTTCTATTAGTTCAGAATTGTGTTAATGGAACATTGGTAATTTCTTCACCTGATGGTTATTCAGTAAGTTCGGTATTTTGGTTTGGAGGTTTCTCCACTCTGGTCTAGCCCATAGTTAATAGGAGATTCTCCCAAAGTTGCCAGGTAATAATTCCAGATAAACCCAGAAAATGTTCACCACATTGGCTGGAATTCCCTGGCCGTTCACACCCACCACTGCTGCCAGAATCGGAGAACTTGGTGCTCATCCTCTGACACTAAGGGGCAATTTCGCACGGCCAATCAACCTAACCCGCACATCTTCAGAGTGTGGGAAGAAACCCATGCAGACACGAGGAGAACATGCAGACACTGCACAGACAGTGACCCAAGGCCAGAATTGAACCCAGGTCCCTGATGCTGTGAGGCAGCACTGATAAACTCTGTGTCACGCTTCATTTAAGGATGTTAAACACTTTGACATTTAATTAATGCAACTTTATTAATTTCAATTTCTTTGCAGGATCGTATATACAGTCAGGGTGAGCACTGACATTCACTCCCCCCCTCATTTTACAATGTTCAAGATAGACACATGAAAGTCAGACAGGTTGGAAATTCATTTGCTAATTTATTAACAGTTAAGAAATATATATATTTTATATATATGTGTGTGTGCCACTGCACTAGTAATATTTTCCTAAAAAACCTTTGAAAATCATAGTTTATCCCCTCAAGTGATTAAGATCAATTATTAAGGCCATTGCCCATGTTAATGACCAACTAAGCTGCAATAAAATGCAATATCTAACATACCACGCCGTATGTTCTTATTCCTTTGCATTCACACAGCAGTTAAGATTCAGAAAATTGGCAGTAGAGATACAAATTTCAGAGTAAAGGAATGAGGAAGCTGGCCAAAATGTCTCCATTTTAACCAATCATTAAATTAGTTTGGTTATCAAAAAGGAGAAAACATTCTGTCTATTCAAATTAATGATTATTTATGTAACAAATATTAACATATTTTACGTGGTCCAATCAACAGGAGTTTGTGAAAGTTGGGAGAGCTCTGAACATCATGATTCTGGTGTCCAGGAGAATGTCTTGTTTAAGAGATAGAATTTCCTTTGGTTTTGTTAAAGCAACAGGAGAACAGGTCACCCTGCTGCTCAGGTACACCTGGAAGGGTCGTCCCCTTAGTTTGCAATTTGGCTGTTGATTCATAAACCAGCTCACTCAACCCTGTCGGGGAAGTTTAATCCAAGATTTAAATTGCAATTGCAATTTTTAACCAGTGCAGTAAGTGAAACAAAGAATATCAAACAATTTTCAACATTTACATTGTAATAATCACCTGTGGAACCCTTCCTGAATCCCCGGTTACAGCAGGAAAGTAGGAAGCCCTCTTAGTACAAAGATTCAAGATCCAGAGAGCTGATGAATACCGAGTGTTCTTTCATTGTGAAGAGTCATCGTCACTCACTGGCACTTATGGTGCTGGGAACTTTGGAATTTTTCCACAACTGTCCTAGCAGGATGGAGCAATTGCAAGAATATCCTGGAACAACGTTAGGTAAAGACAGACTGGATCCTTGGACAGGAAACAAATGGTCCACAATGAATTAACCATTCAGGTGAGTGATAGACTATTTTTAATTAATGCAGCATAGATTTAGAATTGTGAGAGTTTGAACTTTTAAATGCACCCTGAGAAATTGTGGAATTAAACCGCAAATGTAGAGCATAGTAAAAAGCACAAAATGCATCTTTTATTTCCTTTGCCCCACCCCAAAGCTCCACTGAACCTGTTGGCCTGTAAAGAGCTTAGAAATATAAAAGTATAATTTGGTTTCAGCTGTTTAATCTTGCTCCACTCCCGTTTTGTAAATAGACATTTGCATTGAAGAAAATTAAAACTTAAATTTTAAATTATAAACATAAGCCAAATATTGTTGTCTCCTTGAAAGTGTGTTTTGTGTAAAAACTTTAAAAATATTTGATGTTAGCCAACGTGAGGCTCTTTTAAGGCCAGTGACAGAACTAATTATTTGATTAGTTCTCGTGCTCAGACTAACTCCAAAACATCTCTTAGATTCTCGATGCAAAAACAGTTCCATTTTATAATGCATACCCAAACTAGAAGAAATGAAAGCTGCTAAATTTAGATTTGTTCCCCGTGATGGGCACACTGCCATTTAACAATCGATCAATTGCTAAGGATGAAACCATGAACGTGTATCAGAATGTAAAACCATTCCACATTTCCAGTTTGGCAGAAGTAGATTCCATTGCACTGTGTTAAACCTAAGTAATGATGAATACTTGATGTTTCCAATCCACTTTTTATATTTCTCAGTTTCTCCTGCAAATTACAATTGTATTTTATACTTGGCAGCCATTCCACACACAGCAGCTGTGCATTAACAGGGAGAAGCGTATAAATGTCAAACAAAAGGATTTAGATGTGGGACAATCTCAAACAGCAACTATTATTGTTTAAAGAGGACTGCTGTAAGTTTCACTTCAGTCCAAACACACAGGACAGTTGCCACAAGTATTAATTAAAAGATTAAATCAAATTCACATGTGGTGTGAACCTGTTAACTCACCAACAAAAATCAAACTAATAAAACAGCATTTCAGAGAATCATTTAAAACATGGAACTTCCCCAGTGGAATCACCAGGCTGATGTCTGTTTTAAATGGGATGGAAATCACAGCCACACTAGGGTTAAACCAAATGATTCTTTTAGGACAGGTCATGGCTGAGTTTGTCATCACCTGTTTCACACTGACAGAGAAAGCGAGTTTCTCCTCTCCACAGTCAGACATTGACCAGATTGGGGGGAGGAAAGAGGGGTAGGGAGGGGAGGGGGGGAGAGAGGGGAGGGAGGGGAGGAGGAGGGAAGAGGGGGAGGTAGGGGACAGGGGGAAGAGGGTAGAGAGGGGGAGGGAGGGGAAGAAACTGGGAAAAAAGTGCAAAGTTTGAAAAGTGCAAAGTTTCAAGAGAGCAAATGGGATCTGATCTGGCCGGAATGTGTGGTGGTAAAAAGGGGAAAATGGGTAAGTGGACACTGATATTGATTTTTACTCCTTCTCTCCTCATCTGAGAGAGTTTAGGGACGTGGCCACTCACATTGTGAAGCCAGTCCCAATACTAAAGCAGAGGCCTGTTCCTTTAGTAAAATAAAAGCAAGAGTTAACAGTTCCAGTGTACAGGAAGACAGGTGCTGACAGTAGAGTTATATTTGATATATGTGCGCACATGTGAGATTTTTACGTACTGACTTGCTGGGAACAAGATATCGAGAATAGTGCGATTATACAGAGTACAAGGTTCATGGTAATTGGAGTGTTTGCAGAAAGCTTTGGAATGACTGAAAGAAAAAAAAATCCCAGGTTCCTGACTGCACAAACACAAAGAGAATTCAATGTTCTCATTATTGAAATAAACTAGGACAACACTCATCTCAACAAAACTCAAATAAACGTGCGATCCAGTGAAGGACGAATGTTGTACAAATAAATCAGTGGGGAGGGGAATGGAAAACCTTTTCAGAAAAAGTGAGAGAAATGAGCTAATCATTCATACTAAATTACCGGGAATAGGTGGACAGATTCCAGCGATCTCTAGCTCCTCAAAGTATGATGCATTTGATTTTGGCTTTTAATCCCCAAAAAACCAGTCAATTTAAGGCTGAAAATTAGCTCATTAGAAACATGAATCAAAGCCCTATTTCTGACAGAGTAATTTAGCTGTGGGGCCACCAAGGAAGGGAACATCTTTATCTCTGTCCTGATCTCCTTTCTCAAATATAGAACTCATGGGATGAAAGTGTTGTTGTAAGCCAGTGATGATTAAAAAGCACCTTCAATTCATTGGTTACCCTTGGGCCAGGCCCTTCATCATCCAGCAAACTATGAGGAAAATAAGACCTGCAGTGATCCAATCAGATTACATGGAATTGGGACTGGAGCTTGGTCCCTGGAGCCATTTTAGCGGGAAGGAGAATCGGATTTTGTAACTTTCTCCCATTGCCCTAGATCAATGGCACATTGTGAAATCACAAAAGGAAATCAGTGCCCAAGTTTCCTGTCTTTGTGAGCTAAAACGATCCAGGTTAAAGATTCACCATCACCTTTGAGATACAGTGTATAGGAGGGTAAAAACGATAGGCAACTTGTGAAATTCAAATGACAGCCTGCGTCCTGGGAGATAGTGTGTTAAAAATCTACTTACAGTTTCAAAAACACTAGCTCAACCCAACAAAGTGACCTCTTCACCTCGATCATTGGCAAGGTGGTCTCTAATTTTTAACTGAGGCCTTTGATTTCTTTCTTTGCCGCTGCGTTCAAATTATTAAAGCCTTTCCACATTATAAGTTAATGTAGAGAATAAATTTCTAAATGATTGCTGGTTGTTGATTCACAAATAAAGCAACCCCAAATCCCCTCATTTTATACAATAAGTGTGCTTCCTACTGATTCTTTTTAAACTTATTAGTTGTTTAGACAAGGAAAGGTTATATATGCTCAATGACAGATTAACAGTCGCAACCACCTTCTGTAACAAGTATCTTGTTCCAAGTTTATAGCATTCATATCCAGAAGGTGGCGATACAATTGCACAATCCAGAATATCTAACAGAAATTATATTTGCCCTGGCACCCTCTCCTTTAATCTCAGACTAGAATTTTAGCACAAACACACCACTTCTGCTGTCAGTTACAGTACAAAGTAAATGGTGCAACATCCCAGGCAAATGTCATTTTTTTGCATTAAAAGGCCATTATTTTTCAGCAGAGAGGCTTTCCTGAAGAATTGCTTATTTTGGATTGTTTGTCTTCCGAGACAGGTGCACTTTGACCTTTCGCTCGACAAGACCCTGAGGGTTGATGTTAAGTTCTTCAGTTACCCTCCTGCAGAGCAAGCTGTCCATTTCCTTTCTCCAGTTTCCCTATATTTAGGAAGAAAGTGTGTTTTCGGTCACAGTTACTCGACAGAAGATAAATGATACAATCAAAGCTCAGAAACAACCTCATCAGTTCCAAAGTGGGGTTGCATTTTTACAGGAATTTATTACTGAATATTTTGACCATTTCCCCAAAGCAGCACAACCAATTCCACTGAAATTTCACAAATTGGCTTGTCCCCGTGGCCCAGAGGGCAGGCAGTGGTGTAATGGACCAGTAACCAGAGACCCAGGGTTCAAATCCCACCACACAGATGGTGGAATTTAAAAACACAATAAAAATCTGTAATTAAGAAATCTAACACTGACTATGAAACCATCGTTAATTGTTGTTAAAAAAAAACTGGTTCGTTAATGTCCTTACCCGATCTGGCCTACATGTAACTCCAGACCCACAGCAATGTGGCTGTCACTCAGTTATCCTCCGAAATGGTCTAACAAACCCTTCCATTTCATTCAACAAAGTAAACATCAGGCAGAATTTTACAGCTTTGCTCTTTCCAAAATCATAAAATCCCACCCAAGGTCATTGGAACTTTCCATGTTCTGCCCCTGGCCTGCTCCCATCCCCGTGGCAGGTGGGATGGTAAAATTCCAGACATCGACTCTGGACCCCAGGAAGTCTCGTGGCATCAAGGCAAACAGGAGCAAGGAAATCTCCGGTCAATGCCCTCGGCTGATGAGTCAGGACTCCTCCATGTTGAACACCATCTGGAGGAAGCACTGAGGGGGACGAGGACACAGAATGTACTCCGGTGTGGGGGGCAGGGGGGCGGGGGGAGCTTCCAGATCCATCACCACAGTTCGGGCTGGCCAGGTCCTTAGGGACATCGCTGCCAGACTGGGACTGCGGCAGGTGGTGAGGGAACCAAGAGGGAAAAACCTACTTGACTTGGTTCTCATTAACCTGTCTGCCACAGATCAAAAGAACCAAGAGCAGCAGCAGACAATTTTACCCCTCAAACTCGCTACATTAATTAAAATGCAATCGGAAACTAATTAAACACAATCTCAATGTCGGGCAGGAATGACTCACGACTACAGAATGTGGGAACTCACGATCCAGGATAAACACGTCTGCAGTAAGTGTTTGTGGCTGGAGGAAGTTGAACTCAGAGTTATCAAGCAGGAGGCTGAGCTGCAGACACTGCGAACCAGAGGGCAGAGAAAGTTACCTGGAGACTCTGGAGTACTGTGTGCAGTTTTGGTCGCCGTACTTACGCAAGGATATTTTGGCCTTGGAGGGAGTGCAGAGGAGGTTTACTAGGCTGATTCCGGAGTTGAGGGGGTTGAGCTATGAGGAGAGGCTGAATAAACTGGGTTTGTACTCGTTAGAGTTTAGAAGAATGAGGGGAGATCTCATTGAGACGTATAAGATGATGAATGGGATGGATAGGATAGAGGTGGAGAGGCTCTTCCCGCTCAGAAAGGACAGTAGGACTAGGGGGCACAGCCTCAAGATAAAGGGGGGGCGGTTTAGAACGGAGTTGAGGAGGAACTTCTTCACTCAAAGGGTGGTGAATCTCTGGAATTCTCTGCCCGTTGAAGTGGTGGAGGCTGCCTCGCTAAATATTTTTAAGACGCGGGTTGATGGGTTTTTGATAAGAGAGGGGATTAAGGGTTATGGGGAGAGGGAGGGAATGTGGAACTGAACCACAATCAGATCAGCCATGATCTTATTGAATGGCGGGGCAGGCTCGAAGGGCTAGATGGCCTACTCCTGCTCCTATTTCTTATGTTCTTATGTTCCAGGAGGTGGTCACATTCCCCAGGGTCATTTTAAATGGTTAAGGACGGGAAAGTGTGACTAAGAGTGAGGCAGGTATGAGGATCAAGATGGTAGAATCAGGGGATTCTCCTTGCAATTCTCCAATAGATTTAAGGTTCTTGCAGACTGGACAAAAGCAGAGGGGGAGGGTGGGTCAGCAAACTGACCTTCGCACCAAATGGCAAATGGTATGTTGCCCTTCACTGGCGAGAGGGTGAGTGCAGGAGTAAAGATGTCTTGCTGTAATTATACAGAGTCTGGGTGAAGCCTCACCTGATGTACTGTATAGAATTTTGTTCTCCTTGTCTAAGGTATTCTTGCCATGGAGGGAGTGTACCAGACTAACCTGTGGGATGGCTGGATTATTGTTGTTGGAGAGATTGAGGAAGCTGGGCTGGTTTTCTCTCAAATTTTGAAGAATTAGAAATGATCACTGAAAGTGTTCAGAACTTTATCAGGGTGTGACAGAACCTGGTACAGGAAGGATGCTGTCCCTGGGGGAAAGGTGGGTGGGCTGCAGTCTCAGAATAAGGAGTAAACCATTTCAAACAGTGGAAGAATTTCTTGTCCCTGAGGATGATGAACGTCTGGAATTCTCTCCCAGAGCAGGTTCAATGGCTCGCACTAAATTTATTTTGTAATATTTGGTGCAAACAACTTGCTAACAAGCTCAATGTTCTGTTAATTACAACATAAACAGGGTGATGGACTGCTGATGGTCTGTCTAATGTGTTCAGGGGACTGGGTTGGAGGGGAAAGAGTGATGAAGATGGTCAACTTGTCATCTGTCATACTTTCCAGGGCCCCCCCAGCTGCAGACACAGCCAGTGGGGGCAGGGATTTCAACAAAATCCAGCTGTACAGGTTTTATAAAAGCGCTTTCTGCAATAGGAACAATAAATAAATCCAATTTCTACTGGAAGGTCAGGTTACGCTAACTGATTTGATCAAAGTTTGTAGAGATGGGGTAAGGTTTGATTTATTAGTTGGATCCAGAATGGAAGTTTGATGGTCAGGTTGAGGCCTGTGTATCGAGTTCTGGAGATTACGTGTGATTGAAGTTTGAAAATATCGCTTCTCGGCCTTTAGGCTAAGATCAAGTGTAGTATCGACATGCTGTGCTTGGTTGAAGTCATTAGATTACGTTTTAGCTTCATTTGAAGGAATTTTTAAAAGCAGCATCTTGGTCTTTTGGCTAAGATGCAAATGAGATGAAGCTTTGGAGGAGGAGCTATACCTACTCCAATCAGCTTGGATCCTGTAGATCAAGCCCAAGACAGGAGGTGAGAGCCCTTCTTGTCAGCTTGGATCAGGAATGTCTCAACTTGTTGAGAATATGGATGGGACTTGATTAGATTGGATTGAATTGGAATAACAAAAAGGCAACATTCTACTGATGGAGCGTTAGAATATAGTACCTGTACCTGTCCTGGTGGAGATATCATTACAGATCCTGTCACATGGATCAATGGCTTCATTGACCGTTTGGTAATCCTCGTGAATAAGCACATGTTCTTGTATCTCACTGTGTAAAAAACCCATCTGGTTCACTAATGCCCTTTAGGGAAGGAAATCTGTAGTCACAACGGGCCTGGCCTACATGTGACTCCAGACCCACAGCAATGTGGTTGACTCTTAAATGCCCTCTGAAATGGCCCAGCAATCCACTCAGTTCAAGGGCAATTAGAGAAGGGCAATAAATGCTGGCCAGCCAATGATACCCACATCCCATGAAAAAATAAAACTTTTACACTATATATTTGCTGTTACAGGAACTGGACCTCCAAAGAATTCCTGTGTAATGCAACTTTCACTTGTCAACCTTTGTGGGATTATCTACAGGAAAGTATCAAAGTAACAGCAGCTTGAAGGATATTCTGTTGGGTTTTTCTGTCAGGAGCACTGTGACAATTTTACTTTTTGCATTGGTTCTGTTGCAGCTATACAGTTACTGGAGCAGAGTAACTTTGAATGCACCAAATTCAGTTCTTTATTTGAAGGAGTAGGTCTTATGGTCACCAAGTGACATTGGAGCATCAGATGCATTGTGCTAGTTTGACCTCTAATCCTTAAAGAGTAACATTTACTCTAAATTACGGAATAATTTAAGAACATAAGAAATAGGAGCAGGAGTAGGCCATTGAGCCCCTCGAGCCTGCCCCGCCATTCAATAAGATCATGGCTGATCTGAAGTGGATCAGTTCCACTTTCCCGCTTTTTTCCCATAACCCTTAACTCCCTTGTCTACCAAAAACCGACCTACCCGTGACTTAAATATATTTAGTGAGGCAGCCTCCACCACTTCAATGGGCAGAGAATTCCAGAGATTCACCACCCTTTGAGTGAAGAAGTTCCTCCTCAACTCCGTTCTAAACTGCACCTCCCCCACCTTATTTTGAGGCTGTGCCCTCTAGTTCTGTTTTCCTTTCTAAGTGGAAAGAATCTCACTACCTCTACCCTATCTAGCCCCTTCATTATCTTGTAAATCTCTATAAGATCCCCCCTCAGCCTTCTAAACTCCAACGAGAACAGACCCAGTCTATTCAATCTCTCTTCATAAGCTAACCCCCTCATCTCCGGTATCGGCCTAGTGAACCTTCTCTGTACTCCCTCCAAGGCCAATATATCCTTTCACAAGTGCGGCGACCAAAACTGCACACAATACTCCAGCTGCGGCCTCACCTGTGCCCTGTACAGTGTATTATGAAGTTTAGTACTTTCCATTTCTGATGAGACCCTTGCTGTTTAGAATCATGCAGTCACTAAGTGGAGCCAGAGCATTTTAGGCATTGGATGCAGAGAGATGAGGTTCCATTAATAAGGGGGCACTGAGGTTTATTAGAGCATTGGTACTTGGAGATGAAGTAAGTGCTTTAGCTTCATGCTCTCAGTATCTTTCCTGTCTCAGAACACAGTCTCAGACACACATTTCAGCAATCAGTGGAAATCTTGACCTTGAGAATTTTATCACCACCCCTCTAGTATCCATCCAACAAAAGCCAATTAATTCCACTAAATCAATGCGCCTGAGCAGGGAACACAAAGGGAACTAACTAGAGGCTGAAGTGATGAACAAACTGATCTTACTCACTTGGACAGAGCAACTAGAGGGAGGCGAGATCAACTCAACTCCAGTCCGGGTTTTGCCAAATTTACCACTTCTAGGATATTTACTAAAATTTCCCTTCAAATGATCAAATTGGCAGAATCAAGACAATTGATCCTGGCAAAGGTCATGCATAATATTCCAAATTCACTTTCCTAAATACTCATGTATTGTTAGACTAGCTCATTCCCAACCTCACATTTTTGTGCTTGAGGAAGAGGAAAATCTCCCGAGTGAGCACTTGGTTAACATCACTGTCATCTGTACTCAGAGATTAAACACACAGATTTACAGATCGTGCTGACATAATCACCTCTCGCTATAAGGACAGAAAAGCTGTGTATATTTTGAAAGCACTGAGAACAGTCAGCACTGCCCTGATTCAGGAATGGGGACCGATTGTTCAATTCTCACTATTCCTGTGAAAATCCTCATCTGAGGAAATGTAAACAGACTGGAGTCTGTGATATCTCGTCACTTACAAACAATATGCTCATCAGTAATCCAGAAGTCTGAAACAAATACGAAAATCTATACGGTTACCTGACATTAATCAAACATTTCAAGTCAGCTGAGTCTCTAATGGGTAACAAAAAAATGGTATTTGTGTTGACAATATTACACATTTTCTGCTCTTAGCTTAGGGTGGTGGAGGCGGACACGCTGGGATCGTTTCAGACTGATCTGGATAGTCAGATGAGCAGACTGGGAATGGAGGGATACAAACGAATGGTCTAGTTGGAAGCATGAGCAGTACAGGCTTGGAGGGTCGAAGGGCCTGTTTCCTGTGCTGTATTGTTCTTTGTTTGTTTAGACAGTGAGCCAAGCCGGGAATCGAACCTGGGTCCCTGGTACTATGAGACAGCAGTGCTAACTACTGTGACACCGTGCTGCAATACGATATTATTTTGCAGCTTGTGTTTAACTCAAACCAACGTCTATCTACACGTTAACCCGATGTTTGCCGATGAACATTAACTCTCAGCAACATTTCTACTTTAACATTTTCATCTTTGCTTTCAAATGCCTCCAGGGTCTCACCCCGAATTTCCTCCAGGCCCACAACCCTCCAACATCTCTCTGCCCGCCTAGTTTTAGCCTCGCGGGTACCTCTATTTTAATCACTCCACAGTTGGGGCTTTCAGTTGCCTAAGACCCAAACTCACAATTCCCTCCCTCTCCATCGCTCAAACCCACTTTTCCTCCTTTAAGACACTCCCGAAAACCTCCACTTTCACCATGTATTTTGTCACCTGTCCCAACAACCTCGACATGGCTACCTTCCTTCAGAAAATAAGATCATATTGTATTGAAGTTTCCACTTTGCAGTTTGTTCAGTGCATGTGTAGGCCATTTGGCCCTTTGTGTTGGTATTGGCTGTCTGTGCGCCATTCTCTCACCCTCCATATTCTTCCTCTTTGGATAATTACCCAATCCAGATCTCTGGTCTTATCACCAGGACAAGGTGGCAATCCAGTCATGGGCCAAAAATACTCCAACTGATCACCTATTCGCCAATGAAATCATTTTCCTCAGGTGTCATTTGTGCCAAGTCAGGGTTAGCTCTGGTTGCAACCAGACTCAGATTCTTCCCAAATACCAATATCGCTTTAAAACTAACAGGCTAAACAAAAACTAAATCATTAATAACTTATTTCCAAGTCACCCTATTTCAAACCAACTGGCTCCTTCCATTGGTTCAAATACGAGTAAGTCATCATCAGTATCTAGAATAAAAAGCTGTGGAATCCAAAACAGATGGAAGCACACAGAGTGGGTTTGGGGCAGTAACGGTCACAGCTATATTCTGCAGGCCGCAGATCCACTTTTCACATTTTCTGCTCCTTCTTTGGATGGTAAGGGGACTGGAAAAGTGTTTTAATATCATAAGAAAACTACTTTTAAGCAAGACAAGTTCAATTCTACAATTCTGCAAAGTAACTGTTACAGCCCGAATATGAACTCACTGTGTGACATTTACACAACTTCAAATTAGACTCAGCTGCTTTTCACTCCGGTAAGTACCTTTCTCATCCTTGGCATCACCTGTAGATCCGAGAGTATCAGACGTGCCCTGTGCTTGAGGAAGTTCGCTCACATCTGTTGATGCGGAGGGCAGTCTGTGTGTGTGTGGCAGAAATGAAGGTTTTTTGGCTACAGGCGGTGGAATTCTGCCTGGTTTCCTCGGTGCAGGAGTCTCTGAAACTGTTTTACTGGGTGGATTTGTTGGGCTTTTTGATTCAGTCTTTGCCGCGATCCGTTCGGAGACGGAGCTGAGTTCAGCCATCAGGCTTTTCTTCACTGCTGCCTCTGCCGCAGGAGACTGAGGACTTTCAAAGATCAACCTCTTGGGACTTACATTTTTTGAGAAAATGAAGCTGGCTGTTGAGGCAGGAGATTTGAGTGGAGCGCCGTCATCGGGTGGCTTTAGTGTTGTTTGTCCTTGAACATCACTGGGGAGCATTGTGGGTTTCCTCATAACCAGAGAATTATTGGGTTTTAAAGGAGATTGGGAATCGGAGGAGGATGGCAATCGGAGCAGGGACTTGCGAGCAGGTTTGCTGGGTGCAGTCACATTACTTTTGGCAGAAGGTTTCAAGTCGAGTTGGTTTTTGTTGGCTTGTTGCTGGTTGTCGGACCCCCCAGGTACGTAAGTGGTCATCTGCACAGAACGTAAGCGGACCATCTGCAACAGGGAGGCGGTGACAATCGGTTTACCATCTTGAGCACTAGCATCCTGACTTGAAGACTGAACAGTCAATTCTTTTTCAGAATCCAGATTGGACACTTTTGATGTTTGAGTTATGTTTGAAAGTTGAGAATCTGCAGGTTGGAATCCTGAGACAGTAACTTTCTGTTGAGGATTATTCAATGTAGGTGGAGCTGAGGATCTGGGTGTGGATTTGGCCATTTTGGTTTCAGTTGGTTGGGAGGTTGGAGAAGGTGGTGAGATGGATGCTGAGGTTACAGGTTGCCCTGGGCTTGTGTCCTCCAATGTCATCGCAGCAGCTAGAGGAGGGGGGGCCGGTGGAGACGCTAACTGTAAACCCTCGGCAGAAAGTCGCTGGTCTCGTGTGGTGTCTGTAAGGAGTGGAGGTGGAGGGGGTGGAAACAGGAATTCAGCATCTTGCTGACCCGAATCAGCAACATTGATGCTGGAAGATGGAGATGAGATTTGTGTGGAAGTTGTGAAGACAGCGGGAGACAAAGGGGGAGGAGGCGGGGGCCAATCAAACGCAGATTGTTCCTGCTTCTGGGCCTGGGAAACGTTTGGGGAAAGTGGAGGGGGAAACGTTCCCGTTACCGTGGCTTTTTTTGGTGGGGGTGGAAGATGGGACGGAGGGGGTGAAGGTGGGGGGGAAGGGGCTTTCCCTGTGACTGAAGTCAGTGAGACCGAGGTGGGCACAGAGGTAGATGGAACACGTGGGGCAACGAGTGCCGGGGCTGGAGACGGATCAACATTTCCAGTGGCAGCCGGGGTCTGGGCGGCCGTGTCAATGGCTACTGTCGGAGTCGCACTGACCAGCAGGGTTGTGGCCGTACTGATTGGCAGGGCTGGGGCCGCACTGACCGGCAAGGCTGCAGTGACCAGGGGGGTCACAGCCACACTGACCTGTGGGGTCAGGGCCACAGTAACCGGCTGGGTGGGGGCCACACTGACTGGCAGGGACAGAGCAGCAGAGACTGGTGGGGTCACAGTGGGCGGGGTTGCAGTGACAGGTGGAGGCGGAGCCACAGTGACAGGCGGGGGTGGGGCAGCACTGACCGGTGGGGGCGGGGTCACAGTGGGCGGAGTTGCAGTGACGGGCAGGGGTGGGGCCACACTGACTGGTGGGGGCGGGGTCACAGTGGGCAGGGTCACAGTGGGCGGGGCTGCAGTGACAGGCAGGGGTGGGGCCACGCTGACCAGTGGGGGCGGGGTTGCAGTGACGGGCAGGGGTGGGGCCACGCTGACCGGTGGGGGCGGGGTCACAGTGGGCGGGGCTGCAGTGACAGATGGGCTGCGAGTGGTTGCAGCGAAGAGGAAGGACGGTTTTCTCCTGGGTGGCGATGGAGCGGGTCCGGTTGGTGGCGGGGGAATCGTCTCCGGTTTCCAAGCGTACAACAGCGATGGTGCCAATTTAGCCATTTTCAGAGTGGGCGGAGGGGGGGCAGGACAGGATGGCGGAGGAGGGATGGAAAACAGATCAACGTGCTGAGAAAGAGAGGATGAAATCGATGCTAAAGATGTTGATCGTGACGTTCCTGGGGGATCACAGGAAGGCGATCGTTCCAACTCAGTGGGTTTGGATTTTCCCTCAGGAGAGGAAGGAGGTCCGAGATCCCTCAGCAAAGTGGGCGTTCCACTCTGACTCGAGTATCCGCTCGATGGAGACATGGTTTGCTCTGATTTGTTGGGCGAGATTGCATTCTGCGGAGGAGAACTTCTTGTTGACTGAAGAATATTTCCTTTAGTCTTTTCTCCCAATCCGTTGGGAGATTTCACAGCAGCCGCAGGGAAGCTGCCAGCACACTCAGACTCATTTATTTCACTGAGTGAAGGGGAAAAGACATCATCATTCCCAGGTGATGTACAACTGTGATCTTTGAATTCCGAGTTCTGTTCCTCGGCTTGTTGTAAGGAATGAATCCTTCTTGGAGGAGCAGGTGGCTTCTTCATTTTCTTGACTGACAAACTCCTGGAGATTGAGCGCTCGCTGGTTATACTCTGCGTATCCGATGCATCAGTAATACTCCCAGTGCTCTGTGCAGAAGATAGTGCTTGATTAGCATAACCATTACTCATCAGTTCATTAGTTTTATAGTTTGAGGTATAGTGTGCAGATACATCCTCTGTGATTGCTGCAACATCCTGCGTAGGACAGGCATTCACCCAGCGACTGGTGTTTGCTCGAGGATTGGGATCAGAATCTGTAACATTACGTTGATCTCTCGATTTCTCTCTGTCTTCCTCCACAGAGCGAGGCTGGCCATTTCCCTGTGATGAAATAGTGGAGTTGTTTGAAACTATGGTTTCAGAGGATTCAGAGTGACTCCACGCATCACTGGAAGCATAATCCCTCCCATCGTAATTCTGCAGCGAGATGGAACGGGAACAGGCAGGAGAAGGAGCACCTATTAAGCTGTTTCTGCTGAGGGTACGCACATAGTTCTGACCGGTGTTAATCATCACAACATCCACTGCAGGGGGCAGTATTGCATTCGGAATGATTTTGGATAAGTACGTTGCCTGAGGTGACATGGACATAACGGGATTTTGAAGAAGTTCACTGGGTACGGATGATTTGGGAACAGCTAACGATTTTGGTCTTTGGGAAAAATTGATGAGTCCACAGTTCATTTCTAAAGTGCTTAGAGATTCATTGGTTTCCAGTGATGAATCAGTAAAATTGACAGACCGCAGAGAGCCCCTCACTCTGGAGTGGGACACGTTATTAAAGCAATAGTTTTCATCAGCCCTGGACACTGAGACAACGCCAGCACTGTCTGCATCAGGCACTTTCACACCGCTATTTGAACGAGAGGTTTTTCCAATCCCTGTTTTAAAACAGAAAGAACAAAATTAAAACCCAACCGTGACTCAGATTTGAGTTGCTGATGATCGAAAGCTATTCCTCAAGTGAAGCCAAACTAAACATTCCATTTACAATATAACAAGAGAGCAGAATCAGCTTCACAGCGGGAAAATCACCTCTGACAAATTTCTTTGCATTCTTCGAGTTAGTAACGAGCAGGATAGATAAAGGGGAACCAGTAGATGCAATATTTTCAAAAAGCACGTAGTAAGGCACCGCACGAAAGGTTAATTAAGAGTCCATGGTGTTGAGGGTAGTACATTAACATGAATAAAGGATTGGCAGAGTTGGGATAAGAGGGGCATTTTCAGGATGGCAACCATAACTAGTGGAGTACCACAGGGGTCAGTGCTGGGGCCATAATTATTTACAATATATATTAGTGACTCAGATGGGGGGAGTGAAGGTACTATTGCCAAGTATGCAGATGACAGAAAAATAGGTGGGAAGGTAAATGATGATGGTTCAAAGTCAAGAGGGATATAAATAGTTTGGGTGAGTGGGCAAAAACTTGGCAGTTGGAATACAATATAGGAAAATGTGAGATGATGCATTTTGGCAAGAAGAATAAAGGAGCTGAATATTATTTAAATAGACAGAGAGACGGCAGAAAGCTGCAGTATTGGGGGGGGGGGGGATTTGGTGTCCTCAGAAAGCAATGGCTTCTTGGTATTATCATTAGACCATTAATCCAGAAACTCAGCTAATATTCTGGGAACCCAGATTTGAATCCTGCCATGGCAGATTGTAGAATTTGAATTCAATTTTAAAAATCTGTGATTAAGAATCTATTGATGACCGTGAAACCATTGTCAATTGTTGGAAAAACCCATCTGATTCACTAATGTCCTTTAGGGAAGGAAATCTGCCATCCTTACCCGGTCTGGCCTACATGTGACTCCAGAGCCACAGAAATGTGGTTGACTCTCGGAACAAGGGTAACTAGGAATGGGCAATAAATGCTGGCCAGCCAGCGACACCCATATCCCACAAACAAATTTATTTTTTTTAAAAATCACAAAAGTCTAGCATGCAAGATCAGCAGGTAATAAGGGGAAAGCAAATGGGATGTTGGCCTTTACTTCAAAGGGAATGGAGTCTAAAAATAGAGAAGTCTTGCTAGAATTATACGAGGTAGCAGTTAGACCACATCTGGAAAACTGTGAAGAGTTTTGGTCCCCTTATCCAAGGAAAGATATACTGACATTGGAGGCAGTCCGGAGAAGGTTCACTAGGTTTATCCAGGGTATGAGTGATTTCCTCATGAGAGATTCAGTAGATTGAGCCTGTACTCATTGGGGTTCAAAAGAATGAGACACGTATAGGATTTCCAGGTGATTTGACAGAGTAGATGCAGAGAGTTTATTTCCTCATGTGGGAGAGTCTGGGACTAGAGGGAATAATCTCAGAGTAAGGGGATTATTGATTTAAGACAGAGATGAGGAAGAATTTCTTCTGAGTGGAGTGAATCTGTGGAATGCTTTCCCGCAGAGAGCTATAGAGGCTGGGTCATTAAATATGTTCAAGGCTGAGACAGACAGATTTGTAATCAGTAAGGGAATTGAGGGTTATGGGGACAAGGCGGAAAAGTTGAGGATGATTGTATCAGATTGGTCGTGATCTCATTGAACGGTGGAGCAGACTCAATGGGCCAAACAGTCTGCTTCTGCTCCTTATGGTTTCATTGTTCATATTTGGGAACTTGATGTCATCACTGTGACACAATGTTCTTTTGCAATTCAATCTTTGCGAATAATATGCAGATATTTGATTCAATCTTGGCCATTATAATGTGGGAAATAACACTCGAATCATCAGAATTAAATTTAAAAATATCATGCACTTTATTATTAAACTACTGGGAAAAGCAGAATTTGCAATATTTACTATTACGCGTGAGATGCCCCTCACTGCTGTGACGCAGTTACACTAAACATCAGCGTCAATGATAAAGGTGACCTTAACAAAAGGGAGATTAATATCACGATTACACAATTCAAAACAGAACTATTACTGGATGGTTCTTTAATGTCGGCTAAACAGAGAGGATTTGATCCTGGGGAGTGAAAAAGGTGAACAGATTTTCTGCTTATTCTATAACCTCCTGCATCTGTGTTGCCAGGACACAATAATCCAATCAATCTGACCAGTGAGTCTCTCTATTCCACAGCATCAGGTGACGGTCGGGGAAAAACAACCTCAGGTTTTTGCATTGAGATTTCAAGGAGAATCCTTTGAGCTACAGATAGAGCAACTATTTCATTGCTGCTACTCTCAGGGTGAAAATAAAACTCATCAAATTCTAAAGCAGAAAATAAGGAAGCAACATCTAATACAATTCAGAAACCTTTCACACCCATTACTGGATTGATTCACTCACCCTGGAAAATATTCCAAATAATAATATGCTCTGCTACACAAGCTAAATTACAATGCAAAGTGGATAATATATTCGACTGCATTTCCAAAAGGATTATGCAGCTAATGTATCTCGAGGCTTCCAGGAACAGCACAGAGGATTAGAACAGTAACTCTGACATATTTTCCAGTTATTTTCTGTGTACAATTTCTGAATTGATTCTTCCCTAAAGCACAGAGGAGGAGTTCCATCACTGATTATATTCATTCCCAGAATAAAGTTTTAGTCACATTTTCCTTGAGTTTAACTTCAGTCATATTTATTCATTTGCAAAGCTGCTATGTCAGTATTCATTATCTATTCCTAATTGCCTTCTTGAATCACAGCCCCCGAGGTGTAGGTACACCTACAGTGCTGTTAGGGAGAGAGTTCCAGGATTTTGACCCAGTGATAGTAAAGGAACGGTGATATATTTCTGAGTCAGGAATGGTGAGTGACTTGGAGGGAAACCTGTAGGTGATGGTGTTCCAGGTCTCTGCTGCCCTTCTCCTTTTAGGTGGCAGTGAATGTGGATTTGGAAGGTGCTGCCTAAGGAACCTTGGTGAGTTCCTGTTATGCATCTTGTAGATGGTCCACACGGCTGTTTTTGTTTGTCGGTGGTGAAGGGAGTGAATGTTGGTAGAAGGGGTAGCAACAAACAGGCTGCTTTGTCCTGGATGATGTTGAGCTTCTTGAATGTTGTTGGAGCTGTAAGAGTCAAAGAGTCATAGAGGTTTACAGCAGGGAAACAGGCCCTTTGGCCCAACTTATCCATGCCACCCTTTTTTTCAACCCCTAAGCTAGTCCCCATTGCCCTTATTTGTCCCATATCCCTCTATACCCATCGTACCCACGTAACTGTCTAAACGCTTTTTAAAAGACAAAATTGTACCCGCCTCTACGACTACCTCTGGCAGCTCGTTCCAGACACTCACCACCCTCTGTGTGAAAAAATTGCCCCTCTGGACCCTTTTGTATCTCTCCCCTCTCACCTTAAACCTCTGCCCTCTAGTTTTAGACTCCCCTACCATTGGGAAAAGATATTGACTATCTAGCTGATCTGTGCCCCTCATTATTTTATAGACCTCTATAAGATCACCCCTCAGCCTCCTACGCTCCAGAGAAAAAAGTCCCAGTCTATCCAGCCTCTCCTTATAACTCAATCCATCAAGTCCCAGTAGCATCCTAGTAAATCTTTTCTGCACTCTTTCTAGTTTAATAATATCCTTTCTATAATAGGGTGACCAGAGCTGTACACAGTATTCCCAGTGAGGCCTTACCAATGTCTTCTACAACTTCAACAAGACATCCCAACTCCTGTATTCAATGTTCTGACCGATGAAACCAAGCATGCTGAATGCCTTCTTCACCACTCTGTCCACCTGTGACTCCACTTTCAAGGAGCTATGAACCTGTACCCCTAGATCTCTTTGTTCTGTAACTCTCCCCAGTGCTCTACCATTAACTGAGTAAGTCCTGCCCTGGTTCAATCGACCAAAATGCATCACCTCACATTTATCTAAATTAAACTCCATCTGCCATTCGTCAGCCCACTGGCCCAATTGATCAAAATCCTGTTGCAATTGGAGATAACTTTCTTCACTGTCCACTATGCCACCAATCTTGGTGTCATCTGCAAACTTACTAACCAAGCCCCCTACATTCTCATCCAAAATCATTATTATAAATGACAAATAACAGTGGACCCAGCACTGATCCCTGAGGCACACCGCTGGTCACAGGCCTCCAGTTTGAAAAACAACCCTCTACTATCACTGTTTGTCTTCAGCCAGTTTAGTATCTATTTGGCTACCTCACCCTGGATCCTGTGAGGTGTAACGTTATGCAACAACCTACTGAGCAGTACTTTGACAAAGGCCTTGCTAAAGTCCATGTAGATAACATCAACTGCACTGCCCTCATCTAGTTATCCTTTCAAAAAACTCAATCAAATTTGAGAGACATGATTTTCCACTCAAAGCCATGCTGACTGTCCCTAATCAGTCCTTGTGTCTCTAAATGCCTGTAGATCCTGTCTCTCAAAATACCTTCTCACAACACCACAGATGTGAGGCTCACTGCCCAGTAGTTCCCAGGCTTTTCCCTGCAGCTCTTTTTAAACAAAGGCACAACATTTGTCACTCAATCTTCAGGCACCTCACCCGTGACTATCAATGATTCAAATATCTCTGCTAGGGAACCCACAATTTCCTCCCTAGCCTCCCAGAGTGTCCTGGGGATTTATCTACCTTGATGCACTTTAAGACTTCCAGCACCACCTCCTCTGTAACACCCATCCAGGCAAGTGGTCTTCCATCACACTCCAGACTTGTGCCTTGTAAATGGTGGACAGACTTTTGGGGAGTCAGGAGGTGAGTTACTCTCTGCAGGATTCCCAGCGTCTGACCCTCTCTTGTAGCCACAGTATTTATCTGGTGAGTCCAGTTCAGTTTCTGGTCAATGGTAACCCCCAGGATATTGTTAATGGGGGATTCAGCAATGGTCATTTCCTGTCCCTTCTAACAAGCCAGGAAATATCTTTACAATCAACAGGATGGTCATTAGCAAATTTACTCACCACTAATCCTGAATATTGTCTGGGTTTTACTACATTTAGACACGAACCGCTTCAGTTGTGCAGTTATCAGTGAACATTATAATGGCAGGAAGGTCATTGATGAAGCAGCTGAAGATAGTTAACATAGAACATAGAACATAGAAGATTACAGCGCAGAACAGGCCCTTCGGCCCACGATGTTGCGCCGACCAGTCACAAAACAATGACCCACTAACCTAAACCAATCCCTTCTCGTCCATAAACCTATCCACGGATCTCTTAAACGCCCCCAAACTAGGTGCATTTACAACTGCAGCAGGCAGGGCATTCCAATCCCTCACCACCCTCTGGGTAAAGAACCTACCCCTGACATCCGTCCTATAACTACCCCCCCTTAATTTGAAGCCATGCCCCCTCATGCTAGATTTCTCCATCAGAGGAAAAAGGCTATTACTATCCACCCTATCTAAACCTCTAATCATCTTATAAGTTTCAATAAGATCCCCTCTTAGCCGCCTTCTTTCCAGCGAAAACAACCCCAAATCCCTCAGCCTCTCCTCATAGGACCTCCCCTCCATACCAGGCAACATCCTGGTAAACCTCCTCTGCACCCTCTCCAAAGCCTCCACATCCTTCCTATAATGTGGGGACCAGAACTGCACACAGTACTCCAAGTGCGGCCGCACCAGAGTTGTGTACAGTTGCAACATGACGCTGCGACTCCTAAATTCAATCCCCCTACCAATAAACGCCAAGACACCGTATGCCTTCCTAACAACCTTATCTACTTGATTCCCAACTTTCAGGGATCTATGTACACATATACCTAGATCCCTCTGTTCATCCACACTATTCAAAGTCCTCCCATTAGCCCTATACTCGACACTGGTGATGAGGACATCACCATTTAACCAGTTACTTTGCTAAACGATGACTTCTCACTGTTTCATTTCCAGATGAGGGGAGTAGCCATTATCTTGAGCATTTCTCTGGATAGTTATCTCAAATCCAGATCATTTTTCATTCCACACAGCTCGACAGAAATCATAGCTGAATAAGATATGGCCCGATTGGAACCCAACTGCGCTCTGTCCTCCCCAGTGCCACATCTAAGGGTAACAGCTCATTGCCCAGAGCAGACAGGAGTTAATGTAGCTTCCATCAATCAAGGAATTGAGTTTAGGAGTCGGGAGATAATGCTACAGCTTTACAAGACCCTGGTCAGACCCCACTTGGAGTACTGTGCGCAGTTCTGGTCACCTTGTTACAGGAAGGATGTGGAAGCTATAGAAAGGGTACAGAGGAGATTTGCAAGGACGTTGCCTTATGAGGATAGGTTGAGGGAGCTCGGCCTTCTCTCCTTGGAGAGACGAAGGATGACAGGTGATCTGATAGAGGTGCGTAAGATGTTGAGAGGAATAGATAGGGTGGATTCTCAGAGGCTACTTCCCAGGGCTAAAATGGTCACTACGAGAGGACACAGGTTTAAGGTGCTGGGGAGCAGGTACAGAGGAGATGTCAGGGGTAAGTTTTTCACTCAGAGGGTGGTGAGTGAGTGGAATCGGCTGCTGGTGGTGGTGGTAGAGGCAGATTCAATAGGGTCTTTTAAGAGACTTTTGGATAAGTACATGGAACTTAGGAAGATAGAGGCTTATAGGTAAGTTTAGTAGGTAGGGACATGTTCGGTGCAACTTATGGGCTGAAGGGCCTGTTTGTGTGTAGTTTTTCTATGTTTCTATTTTTCTAAACTAGAACTCAAACCCGAGACTATCCCCATCAACGAGGCCTCCGCTCCATGCTCCCCATTCATCAAAAGCATTCATTGGAAAATAAATTTCTGTTATGTCCAATTTCAGTCACACACTTGCTCCAGACTCTGCTCTGCATCCAATTCCTTCAAGGTTCAACAAACAAATGGAATCTGTTAAAGTTTGACTGCCAAACAGTTGACGAGTCCAGAATAAACAAACCTAGTTCCTGTTGAACGTGTTGTGGAAGTCCCATTATTGTTGTCCTCCGAATTCTCTTCTCTTTCAGCTTGGGGCCTTTGAAAGACGATTGGATCTTCTGCTGTTGTGGTTTGAAGGTTGTTCCTGTTATTTTTAAAGAAAAGGTTAGGGAACTGCACACTTTAAAGAATCTGTAACTACATGAAATAATATTGTTTGATCTATTCAAATCCCCAATCAACCTAATTTAAACCTGGGATTGGAATGTGTTCCACTGGGACTGGACAATAGATTGAGATGACTCTCACCTACACTGTGACAATGTTTAAATTCCCTCCCCAATGTGTCTGTGGCCTTTGATTCTGACAGCACGAACCTTCTTCACCTTCTCTCTGCTCCTGTTCAGCTGGGTGGGGCGACACTCACCTGCTTTCATTATTGAACGACTGGCAGAGAATCACTGGCCCCAGCTTCTCCTCCTGTTCCTGCTCCCCCCAATCCTCCTCTCCCTTTTCAAATTTAGTCCCTCAGTGACATTGTGCTAAGATCGAGTTTGTTTTTGCACGGAGGCCCAGAACACCCAACTGGGCCACATCTCCAGCTCTCAATCCTGCCTCCATCTCACATTATCACAGGCCCAACCCACTCTGCTCTACATTGCTGAGAATAAACACAGACTGAGGCAGTTTTGTCTCGCCTGCAAGCACGAACGCAGACTTCTGCAACTTGTGGGCCGAAGGGCCTGTTTATGCCGCAGTGTTCAATCTTCCTGTCGTTTTAACTCAGTATCTTGATCTTTTGACAACATGTCTGCTCTTAGTCTGCTGCAACGTTCCAGTGATTGGGAGGGAAACACCTCGTCTTCCCATTAAACATGTGACAATCCTTGGGACTCAGTGAGTCCAACAACTTTAGACTGTGATCTTTGTCCTCCATCATAACACCTTTTTCTATTTTTAAATATTCCACGTGTGTTACCTTCAATGTAATCCTCCCCCCCACCGCACCCACACACTCCTCCTCCTCCTCCCCCTCCCCCCCACACACAGCAATGTCATTTATTCTTAACGAGGCTGCTTTCTGATGCTATTTCTCTCGCTCTAACACACTTTGTTCTGACTTGAGGGCCTGGGTCTCGAAATATTAACCGTGTTTCTTTCTCTCTACTGATGCTGCCAGACCTGCTGAGGTTTTCCAGCTTCCTCTGTTCCCCTTTCACATTCCAGCATCCACAGGGTTTTGCATTTTTACTTACTTTCTCTGATTGGTTATTTGATGTCCAATGCTGGATAAACAGAAATTTCCTTTGATAAGCAGAGCTTCCAATCACATATCCACACCATTACCAAAATCCATCCAATCCCACCCCTGGAGCATCGCCTGACACTCACTATCTCAGCTCCAATGTTGCTGAAACTCTTGTCCAACGGAAGTGTTACCTCAAAGTGATTCTACTGCAATTTATTGCTGGCTGCCGTCGCACAGTCTACCTCCATAAATCTGATCACCTAAAACTGTAGTCAGTAACTTGCACTAAGTTCCATTCACCCCAGACTCACTGCCTCAGTTAAACAAGAGCTCTGTTTTCAATATCTCACCCTTCCCGAACTGGCCCCTTCTTCCTCTCTCATCTAGTCCTCAAATCCTCAGAACTATCTGAACATCTCCAATTCTGGTGCCTCGCTCAGGGCTCTTGGTAAACTGTTCCAAGCCGTGGAATGCCTTCGCTACACCCCTCAGTCTCTCTAGCTCATCGTTCCCTCATTTAAGATATTACCAGGTGACCAAGCTGTTAGTTACCTGTCCTGGTCTCTGTTTTGTGGCTCAGTGTCATATCTGAATTTCCAACACTCTGAAATGCCCTGGATGTTAAAGGCGCTTTCTAAATTCAGGTTGTTGATATTGTTGTTTTATCTGCCTATATGACAGCCAATGGGCCAGCACCAACACACAGCTGGTCCTCTGGTAGCTCACCCTCCATGAGGTTTAACTGCACTGTGACCCGAGTTCCATTCATTTAACACAGAAAGACCAGCTAGAACCTTCTGAGGCCCAAAAACCAGCCAACTTTCAGAATTACTGCACTGACTGTTGGTGGTTCCCAGCTGCTCCAGTAGATGGCGGGATGCACTTCAGTAAAATGTTCAGAATTGTGGAAATTTCCACCCTTTTTGCAGGAACTTTGCAGTGAGAGCAAAGTACAAAACTTTGACCACATAAATGCTTCAGTAATCAATGCATCTTTCGTTGCTACATCTAATACTTAATTGACGATAACTTTTCCTTTCAGAAGAAACTAGTACCTCAGCTTCAGGAAGAATTAAAATTAAAGTTCAATTTCACGCTCAGGAAATTTATGAAATCTATTTGGGTTCATCCAAAATGTAACACTCTTTCTTTAAAGTTATCGGAAGCCAACCGGTTTGTGTTGTTTAGAGAGAAAAACTGATTTGCACACTCCAGGTTTTATCACAACATCATTTATAGATACCAGTTGGGATGGATCCGGATCGAGACGGCAAGTAATTTTTCCGGATCTCATCTGGAGTTGGAGGTGGAAGGGATCTTGTTTTGGCCCAAACTTCATCATTGGGTACAGACAACTCGGAGTTCCCACTGAGAGACACATCTTCACCCTGTGAATGGAGAACAAACCTCAACATTTAAAATACCAACCCTCACTCTGCAAGGAAAATCTCAAAAACACCAAAGAATTTCCACCAATGAATCTGAACAGCATATTGAAGATAAGAATCGAGATATAAAACCTCATTTTTCACAACATTTTCCAATTTGTCTACAGTAAACTGCAGCAGTAAACGACCATCATCCAGGTACCAAAGAACAGCCAGGCATGGGGAGACGATGGCCTGGTGGTATTATCACTAGGCTATTAATCCAGAAACTCAGCGAATGTTCTGGGGACCTGGGTTCGAATCCCACCACAGCAGATGGTGGAATTTGAATTCAATAAAAAAAATCTGGAATTAAGAATCTACTGATGCCCATGAAACCATTGTCGATTGTCGGTTAAACCCATCTGGTTCACTAATGTCCCTTAGGGAAGGAAATCTGCTGTCCTTCCCTGGTCTGGCCTACATGTGACTCCAGAGCCACAGCAATGTGGTCGATTCTCAACTACTCTCCAAGGGCAACAAGGGATGGGCAAGAAATGCTGGCCCAGCCAGTGACACCCATGTTCCACAAACGAATAAGATGCCTTAATAACTATCATCCAGTGGCTCTAACATCCATCATTATGAAGTGCTTCAAAAGGTTAGTCATGGCATGAATCAATCCCAGCCTCCCAGACTGCCTGGATCCACTACAGTTCGCCTATCATCGCCCTGGCACTACAGTCAACCAAACTCTGTGGCCTGGGCCTCAGCACCTCCCTCTGCGGCTGAATCCTGAACTTCCGAACGCACACATAGTCAGTAAGGATAGACAACAACACTTCCTCCAAGATCATCCTCAACACCAGTGCCCCACAAGGCTGTGTCCTCAGCCCTCTACTATACTCCTTATACACCTGGGACTGTGCGGCCAAATTCCCCTCCCACTCGATTTTCAAGTTTGCTGATGATACCACCGTAGTGAATCAGACCTCAAGCAATGATGAGACAGAGTACAGGAATAAGATCGAGAATCTGCTGAACTGGTGCAAAGACAATAATCTCTCTCTCAATGTCAATGAAAGAAGGAGATTGTCATTGGCTTCAGGAAGCGTACAGGAGAACATGCCCCTATTTACATCAATAGGGACAAAGTAGAAATGATCGAGAGCTTCAAGATTTTAGGTGTCGAGCTCACCAACAACCTGTCCTGGTACCCCCCATGCCAACACTTTAGATAAGAAAGCCCCACCAACGCCTCTACTTTCTCAGGAGACGAAGGAAATGTAGTCTGTCCACTACAACTCTCACCAACTTGGGTAGGTGATGGCCTACTGATATTATTGCTCGACTGTTAATGCAGAAACCCAGACAATGTTCTGGGGACCTGGGTTCAAATCCCACCACAGCAGATGGTGGAATTTGAATTCAATGAAAAAAATCTGGAATTAAGAATCTACTGATGACCATGAAACCATTGTCGATTGTCGGAAAAACCCATCTGGTTCACTAATGTCCCTTAGGGAAGGAAATCTGCAGTCCTTACCCTGGTCTGGCCTACACGTAATTCCACAGCAACAGCAATGTGATTGACTTTTAATTGTCCTCTGAAACAAACTAGCGAGACACTCGATCTCCGCAAAGTCTCAACAAAGAAATGAAACCGGACAGATCACCTGGCATCGACCTCGGCACCGGAAAAGGCTACAGCAAAACAAAAAGCCCCATCGACCCTGCAAACTCCTCCTCACTAACATCTGGGGGCTAGTGCCAAAACAGAGAGAACTGTCTCACAGACTTCTGTCTCACAGGCCCTTCGGCCCTCCAAGCCTGCACTGACCATGCTCCTGACTTAACTAAAACCCCCTACGCTTCCAGGGACCATATCCCTCTATTCCCATCCTATTCACGTACCTTATAAATAACATTCCAGACACCATTATTACCATCCCTGGATATGTGCTGTTCCACTGGCAGGACAGACCCAGTAGAGGTGATATACAGGAGGGAGGGAGTTGCCCTGGGAATCCTTAAATCAACTCTGGCTTCAGGTTAAACATGAACAAGGAAACCTATTGCTGGTTACCACGTACCACCTTCAGCTGACGAATCAGTATTCCTCCATGTTGAACAACACTGAGTGTGGCAATGGTGCAAAATGTACTCTGGATGGGGGATTTCAACGTCCATCACCAAGAGTGTCTGGGCAGCAGCAGGACTGATCGAGCTGGTCGGGTCGTAAAGGATATAACTGTTAGACTGAATCTGTGGTGAAGGAACCAACAAGAGGAAATAACATACCCGACCTCATCCTTACCAATCTGCTGGCTGCAGATGTGTCTGTCCATGATAGTATCGGTAAGAGTGAGCACCGCACAGTCCTTGTGGAGACAAAGTCCCACCTTCACATTGAGAATACCCCCCATCGTGTTGTGTGGCACTGTCACGGTGCTAAATGGGACAGACTTCAAACCGATCGAGCAACTCCAGACTGGGCACCCATGAGGCTCTGTGGGCCATCAGCAGCAGCAGGGCTGTACACCAGCACAATCTGTAACCTCACGGCCCGGTATATCCCCCACTCAACCCTTACCATCAAACCAGGGGATTAACCCTGGATCAATGGAGAGTGAAGGAGGACATGCTGGGAGCAGCACCAGGCATACCTAAAAATGAGGCGTCAACCTAGTGAAGTTACCAGACAGGACTACTTGCATGCCAAATGGCAAAAACAGTAAGTGATAGGTAAAGCTAAGGGATCCCACAGCCAATGGACCAGGTCTAAGCTCTGCAGTCCTGCCACATCTAGTCTTGAATGGTGGTGGACAATTAAACAACTCACTGGAGAAGGAGGATCCACAAATATCCCCATCCTCAATGATGGAGGAGCCCAGCACATCAGGTAATGCAGATAAGGCAAAAGATAAGGCTGAAACATTCACAGCAATCTTCAGCCAGAAGTGCTGAGTGGACGATCCATCTCGGCCTTCCCCAGTGGTCCCCAACATCTCAGATGCCAATCTCCAGCCAATTTGATTCACTCCACGTGATATCAAGAAACGGTTGGAGGCACTGGATACTGAAAAAGCAATGGACCCTGATAACATTCCGGCAATAGTGAAGACTTGTGTTCCAGAACTTGCCACTGCCCTAGCCAAGCTCTTCCAGTAGTTACAACGCTGGCATCTACCCGATGATTAGAAAATTTCCCTAGTATGTCCTGTATACAAATAGCAGGACAAATCCAACCCAACCACCCAGTCTACTCTCGATCACCAGTAAAGTGATGGAAGGCGTCATCGACAGTGCGATCCAGCAGCACCTGCTCAGCAATAACCTGCTCAGCGACGCCCAGTTTGGGTTTCGCAGGATCACTCAGCTCCTGACCTCATTACAGCCTTGGTTCAAACATGGACGAAAGAGCTGAATTCCAGAGGTGAGGTGAGAGTGACAGCCTTTGACATTAAGGCCACATTCAACCAAGTGTGGCATCAAGGAACCCTAGCCAAACTGGAATCAATGAGTATCACGGGGCAAACTCTCCGCTGGTTAGAGTCATACCTGGTACAGAGGAAAATGACTTGTTATGGAGGGTCAGTCATTCCAGTTCCAGGACATCTCTGCAGGAGTCCCTCCGGGTGGTGTCCTAGGCCCAACAATCATTAGTTGCTTCATCAATGACCTTCCCTCCATCAATAAGTTAGAAGTGAGGATGTTCATCGCTGATTGCACATCATTGCGATTCCTCAGATACTGAAGCAATCTGTGTTCAAATGCAACGTGATCTGGACAGTATCCACGCTTGGGCTGACAAGTGGCAAGTTAACACAAACCACACAAATGCCAGGTAATGACCATCATCAATAAGAGACACTCTAACCACAGCCCCTTGACATTCAATGGTGTTACCATCACTGAATTCCCCATTGTCAACATCCTTGGGGTCACCACTGACCAGAAACTCAACTGGACTCACGACATTGGCTACAAGAGTAGATCAGAGGTTAGGAATACTGTGGTGAGTAACTCAGCTCCTGACTCCCCAAAGACTATCCACCATCTACAAGGCACAAGTCAGGAGTGTGATGGAATACTCCCAACTTGCCTGGATGGGTGAAGATCCAACAACACTCAAGAAACTGGACACCATCCAGGACAAAGCTGCCTCACTTGATTGGGACCACATTTACAAACGTCCACTCCCTCCACCATCGACACTCAGCAGCTGTAGTGTTTTCTATCTACAAGATACACTGCAGCAACTCACCAAAGATCCTTAGGCAGCACCTTCCAAACCAATGACCACTTAGATGTAGAAGGACAAAGGCAGCAAATAAAAGGGAACGCCACCACCTGCAAGTTCCCTCCAAGCCACTCACCATCCCGACTTGGAAATATATCACTGTTCCTTCACAGTCACTGGGTCAAAACCTTGGAATTCCCAAACCCTAATGGGTTTGTGGATCAACCCACAGCACACAGACTGCAGCGATTCAAGATGGCAGCTCATCATCACCTTCTCAAGGGCAACTAGGGATGGGTAATAAATGCTGGCCCAGCCAGTGACACACACGAATGAATATCAAAAAAAAACTTACAGATGCACCACAGAAAGCATTCTTTCCAGTTGTATCACAGCTTGGTCTGGGCTCCTGCTCTGTCCAAGACCGCAAGAAACCAAAAAGAGTCATGACTTTTCACTCAGAGAACATAAGAAATAGGAACAGGAGTAGGCCATCTAGCTCCTCGAGCCTGCCCCGCCATTCAATAAGATCATGGCTGATCTGAAGTGGATCAGTTCCACTTTCCCGCTTTCTCCCCATAACCCTTAATTCCCTTGTGTATCAGAAACCTATCTACCCGTGACTTAAATATATTTAGCGAGGCAGCCTCCACCACTTCAACAGGCAGAGAATTCCAGAGATTCACCACCCTTTGAGTGAAGAAGTTCCTCCTCAACTCCGTTCTAAACTGCGCCCCCCCCTTATCTTGAGGCTGTGTCCTCTAGCCCTGCTATCCTTTCTAAGCGGGAAGAATCTCTCTACCTCTACTCTACCCTATCCATCCCTTTCATTATCTTATACGTCTCTATAAGATCCCCCCTCATCCTTCTAAACTCCAACGAGTATAGATCCAGTCTATTTAGTCTCTCTTCATAGTCCAACCCCCTCATCTCCGTTATCAGCCTAGTGAACCTCCTCTGCACTCCCTCCAAGGCCAATATATCCTTCCA